>NC_137617.1:22940155-23355155 GCF_963280865.1 Gymnoscopelus braueri
CACACACACACACACACACACACACACACGCACCGTGACGCACGCACACACACGCAGACACACTCTCTCTCTCTCTCTTTCTTTCTCTCTCACACCACACACTGACCTCAGAAAGACAAATTGCCCATTACACAGCACTTGTCGTTCAAGTGTTTTCCTTCTGCCCACGCTGTCTAGCCGGACATCTCAGGAACCTGTTCGATAAGTGAAACTTCCCTCATCATGTAATCAGTACAAACAATCCTCTGTAACTACTTTAGACATCTGTGATCATAAACTGAATTGACGTTGTCCTGCTTTGATGCAATCCCTCAGTGTTTTAAGCATAATGGCTTCAGTACAAGCCTCAGTGTTATTCATTCCCTGTGTTGCTGTAGCTTAGCATAGTGTAGTACAGCATGGCATTTCCCCATTGTTGTTAGCAAAACCTACCCTTGCGCTAACCATTGGGGCATATCTCCGGCCATTGTGAATTACTGTGAACAGACGAGCGGGGGGGGGTTTGAGGATCACAGCAGATGATGTAAGGCTATCCAGCTGGCCAGACACAACCAGGGGGCCCTAAGGGGGTGGGCAAAGACTGGCAGCATGCCAACCATGCCTACCTAGAGAGAGAGTGAGAAATGGAGGGAAATAATGAGAGCTGGAAACGTGGGATGAGGAAAAAGGACAGAGAATGTAGATGTTTCTTCGAAGTAATGAAGAGTAGCGGGCACGGGAAAGGATAGAGAGATACTGTAGTGTGGGAGAGAGGGAGAGATGGAAGGACGTCTTTGTTGGCTCCTGATGAGCTGCCAGGCCTCCCAGCGGCCCCTCGCACTCCTATTCTCACCTCCCCACATTAGCACGCATTAGTCGCATCATCATCATCTGTGAACGTCATGTGCTTTTTTTTGCACATTATCCTCCGCCCAGCACCTAGATGTATATAAACATGCAAACACTGATGCACATGGATAGAAGTAAACACACACACACACACACACACACACACACACACACACACACACACACACACACACACACACACACACACACACACACACACACTCACACACTTTCCTAGATCGTCAATGAGGCTTAGCCTTTTGCTTCCCGGTGAGGATTGGTGGCGCTTAGGATGGGAAGAGAAGGGATGCTCCAGAGAGATAGAAAAGGCAGAGTGAGAGAATAAGAAAGAGAGAGAAGGAGAGGAGAGGGAGAACAAGGCTCTTCATCATGCTGTCAGCCAGATGCAGCTATAGCCTTAGTGGGGGAATAAAGAGTGTTTTTAAAAGGTGCTGTGAGGTGCAGCGAGGATGAGTCGGATAAATGACTTCTCTTTTTCATTCAAAGAGCCCAGTAAAGCCCACGGGGTCATCATGGGTGGGGCTCCGTCTGTGAGAGAGTGTGTGTGTGTGTGTGTGTGTGTGTGTGTGTGTGTGTGTGTGTGTGTGTGTGTGTGTGTGTGTGTGTGTGTGTGTGTGTGTGTGTGTGTGTGTGTGTGTGTGTGTGTGTGTGTGTGTGTGTGTGTGTGTGTGTGTGTGTGTGTGTGTGTGTAAAGAGTGAAAGAGAAAAAGAGTGTGAGGGGACATTGTGACTGTGTGTGCGTGTCTCAGTTGCTTGCTGCATGGAGAACGCAATGCAAAAAAAAGAAAAACTGACTATTTTTTTTCTCTCCTTTTGGCCACGGCCGACTGACGTTTTGTTGCCGTTGACACCATAACATATTATGTTTTTTTTCTGTGCTGCCCCTTCCCTTTCACCAGCGAGTGGGAAAAGTAATGTAGTTCAGAGGGGGCATGTAAGGTGGAACAATAGGCCCGAAATATTGAATAAAGAGTGAAAGGGAGCAGGGGTACAAATGACAATGGGCCAGAGCCAGTAGTGAGAGGAGAGAGAGAGGGGAGGGAGCCCAGATTGATGATAGATCTCTGCTGGTTAAATATTATCAGGCCTCTTTCTTCATGTATCAAAACCTCCCCTTGGCATCACACAGAGAATGGTGGGGTCTGGGCCGGCTAATGATCTTCCCTTCTGGGCCATTCACTTTTTTTGTAATGCACTATTTACCCACTATTGAGACACTCCTCTCACCGCGCCTTCGCAACACAGATGGTTCGGGTAGCCATAGTGACTGCTGTGCTTTACGCCAGGATCCCCCCCCCCCCACACACACACACACACACACACACACACACACACACAGCCTTTCTATAGGCTTTTGGGTGAAAAAAGTTAAAGTTTTGCCAGAGGTTGATGTGCTGAAAATAGTCCTGAATTACGTTGCCAGTCAGAGTGTTAGTGAAAGAGGAAAAAGAGAATTTCCTGGGAACTTGTTTGTTTGATTTGCTGTGAAATGGAATGGATGAACTGTTCTCATACAGCTCTCTTTCCTCTTCTCCTTATGATTGCTTTATTGAGTTGCTCATCTTCTTGTGACTAAATGAATGACAGTTTTATTTGCCAGTGTCATTCCATTTATACTGAGTCTTCCGAGTGAATGAGAGCCGTGTCATTGAGATGGTAAATATACTGTATAAAGTGTGACTTTTATATGTGACACGCAGTACAGTAGCTTATCTGTGAGTACAGGGCAGATTCATAGAGATGCCATTGGAAAGCAGACCATGTAACAGGCCTCGTGAGTTTCTTTGTGTGTGTGTGTGTGTGTGTGTGTGTGTGTGTGTGTGTGTGTGTGTGTGTGTGTGTGTGTGTGTGTGTGTGTGTGTGTGTGTGTGTGTGTGTGTGTGTGTGTGTGTGTGTGTGTGTGTGTGTGTGTGTGTGTGGGGGAGGGGGGGGGGGGTTTAAGGGCCCCTCCTAAAGTGACATACATACTGTCTTTGTGCCACAGTTGGGACGTAAAGGCTAAGGTAACGAAAATTCCAAGCTTGATATACATTTGTTTCTTTTCTCTGGGTTTTGTCCACTTTACCACAAAGGACGAGGCTGTCCCATCCCCCCACCCCCACCCCCCGACGCCTGTGGGTGCACCGTGGGGACCTTTCAATGTCCTCTTTATTGTGTGAGGCTGCAAAAAAAAAGGGGGGAAAAGGGAGAAGAAGGAGAAAAAAAAAACAGACACAGCTCAATGAAAATCTGTCCCCTGATAGCGCACTTTTCACTGTCAGGGTTGTATCTCCGGCTCTCCAGTTGAAGTTGACCCACGTGCACCTCTGGGAGTTGTGGGCTAAAAGGGCCCCCTCTCATCCAATTAACTCCTCTCTTTCAGGGCGAAGGGGAGAGGGAGAGAGAGAGGGGTGGGTGTGTGTGTGTGTGTGTGTGTGTGTGTGTGTGTGTGTGTGTGTGTGTGTGTGTGTGTGTGTGTGTGTGTGTGTGTGTGTGTGTGTGTGTGTGTGTGTGTGTGTGTGTGTGTGTGTGTGTGTGTGTGTGTGTGTGTGTGTGTGTGTGTGTGTGTGTGTGTGTGGTGACAATGGTGGGGTGAAGACATTCTCTTCTCAACGTCCCACCCCGCTACACTTATACACAGGGAGAAGATTGTAGGTTGCTATCAGAGAGAGAGAGAGAGATGGTGTGTTGCCTGGCGATCTACATTCCCCGCGCACCAACCTTTTGAAATGCTGATGGCACCCCAGCCTCCCCCATCACTCCCCTTTGCTCCTCCATTTAACGTGGTGGAGTCGTCCATTCCATTAGCCCTTCCTTCTCCTCCTCCACCAGGTTAGAATGAGAGCCCCCCCCCAACCCCACCACCATCTCCACCCAGCACCAGATAGAAAGCAGTGTGGGGCAGCGCAGGCATTTGTCATGGCCCTGTCCCCAGCAAGCTGTTGCTCTCTGGAGGGGAGGCCCTTTGTTCTCCCAACCTGCTGGCTAAGCAGGGGGATTTCAGATGTTTCATCCGCGTTCCCACTGGCTCGGCACATTTCACCACCTCATATTAGTGTTCGGGGGGGGGGGGGGGGGGGGGGGGCAGTATACACAAACACACAGGGTGCAATAAAACATAGCAACTTGGGCTGCGATGGAGCCGCAGACGCTTGCGGTCTGGGAGGCCGATGCTGATAGGGTGTGTATGCAGTGGTGTTTTGGTCGCTGCACGGGACACTGCACGGCGTGTGGCCAGTATTTTTTCACGCTCACACGCAGGTACGGCACGGTAATGCAGTCGCGTGCGTGCACGTGCTGTCATTAAAATACCGTACAGCTGAAAAACATAATCACCATTACACCACTTTGTGTATGCAAGGAGGCTAGGTATTTTCCTCTGTCACACATCATGTGTACTGTACACATACGTGTACGCACAAACGTGCAGGTGAGGTTCTGTCCAGAGAACCGTCGACTGGTCATCCCACCCGCATCGCCATTATCCAGCCCCTGGACGCGATCCATGTTGGCTCACACTTGGTCTTTGTGTTAGGGGCAACAATTGATGTGCCCTGCCTGGCGCCTGTGTTTGGCGGGGGGGTGGCTCAAGTGGAGGTCACTTCCCAAGGCGTCATAATGCTTTTGGCTGGGTACAAGACTGAGTAAAATCCACTTAAAACGAACCAGCATAACCCCCTCCCGTTCAGGCCACTACTAGCATCACACTTCTCAATGGGGAACGGGAAGTCGGCCCTCGATGATACTTCAAACTTGAATGAGAGAGAGAGAGGTGAGACGAAGAGGAGGATTGGGGGGGGTGTTAGTGAGCAAAAAAGAAAGCTGCTTTTTAAACCTTGACACACCAGACAGTAGTGCCGTAAGATCTCTGTTAGAGCCAGATGAAATAGCGGGCACCAGCCCAAGACACAGGACAAATCAAAGCCCGGAAGTCTGTTTTGATGAACAGGTGTATGCCATTTTTTTCCCTTCTTCCCTTCTCCCTGGCTCTGTCATTTTCCCACTCTCTCTCTCTCTCTCTCTCTCTCCCTCTCTCTCTCTTTATTTCTTTGTCTCTCACCCTTTCCTCTCCCACTCCCTCTCTCACTGTGGTGAGTCAGCGAAGGTTATAGTCTCAGATAGCCAGACGATCGGAGATCTACGCCTACTGATACGTCTGGTGACATCCAAATTCAATGTAGTGGCTAAAACTGTCCGGGAACAAAATATCTGCATTGGAGAACCAATTCAAAGTCTTTAGGGTGGTCCTTCAAATATAGAAACGGTGACAGTATTGGTTTCCAAAGCAGTAGGCATAGGTTTAGTTAGTGGCCATTCTCGCCACTGTTCTACCCACTACATTGAATTTAGCTATCAACAGAGGTATCCCTGAGATCTCTGATCGTCTGACTACGTGAGACTAGCGAGGGCTAGACTAGACCGCAGTTGAGAGAGTCACATTTTCACACTTTCAAATGAACACCCAGGGTTGTGTCGTGCACACGGCCTTACAAATTTGGAGATCCAGTTGTAATTTATGTCGACGAGGTCCCACTGGGCCGTTAGCTCTTGCCAGCCCCTGCCTACCTCTCTTCCTTCCTCTCCTTCCTCTCTGCCCCTGTGTTTTCCTGCGTCATGATGTAATCATCCTTCTCCTTGGCTAGCATGCAACCCCCCCCCCCCCCCCAATCACTAGAGGTGTGCTTCTAGACATATTCTCCCTTATCTTAACTTTAGCTCTTTCCATAGCTCCTTCACTCTGTTGTTTGTTTGTTAGTTCATGTTTTAGCTCTTCCAGTGTCTGCCTCCCCCCTCCTCACCCTCTCTTCATTTATCATTCTGGGATCTTTCCTTTCTTGCTGGATAAAAATCGGCGCTCTGTCCATTTGTGTGCACTAGCTCCTCTCTGTCCCTGACAGCTAATGGGAGGCCATTCTAGTCTTGGCTGAGCTATATTGAAATCTCCTTCCTCCAGGGCAACATCCATAGCCTTTTTCTCTTGATTTGCTGAATGATGGACTCAGGGGTAAAGGAACATAAACCTAATGATCATTGGCTGAGATGGGCTGTCTAACTGGAGGTCGTTGAGCGTCGGCAATTACAAGACATCCAATAGGCCATGCCCTGCACTCTCTCTCTCTCTTCTGTCTTCTTCTCACTGTCTCACTTTACCCTCTCCCTTCGTTCTTAATCTCTCCCTATATTTCTCTCCATCTCTCACCTCTCTTCTTTCCAACCTTCTCTTCTTCTCACATCTATGTCTTTCCTTCTCTTTTCTCTTCATCTCTATCTTTTCTAACTCTCTCATTTCCTCTTGGCCTCTCTACCTCTGCCCACCTTCTTTCTTTGTCTCTCCCTCTCTCCGTCAGCCCCCTGCCCCGCCCCACCTCCTCCCTTACTGAGGTATTTCCAGAATGCCGCCGGTTGTGATGGATTTACGAGCAGCCCATACTTTGGTAAACACCGATGGCGGCCGTCTTTGTCCTCTTCGCTGCCAGTGATATAGCGATGCCCTCCCCCCCGCCCCCTCCCATAAAAAATGGGGAAAACCAGGTTACGGCCACCATAGAGCCAGGCCAAACAATAAAAGGCTTTATGGGCAGATATGGGCCTGTACATAAACGCCGGAATCTGCTGTCGGAAGGGGACATTAAAGGGGTAATGACACAGGGAGAGCGTTCACAAAGATCTCCCACACACGTACGCACGCACGCACGCACGCACGCACGCACGCACGCACGCACGCACGCACACACACACACACACACACACTCGCGCACACACAACCTTTGCAAGAGACATGCACGCAGACACACATTGGAGAGAGTGAGCCTCTAATGCTGGGATCTATAGAACAGATGAACTGTGGCTCAGGATGTGCTCAGTGTATGTCTCTGTGTGTGTCAGAAAGGGACAGAATGTCGGTATGTGTGTGTGTGTGTGTGTGTTAAAGGGAGAGAAGGGGTGTGTGTGTGTCTGATAGATCCCATAGTAGGGACGTGAAAGCAGTGCGGTGGTGTCCATCGATAGCCTGCTCAGAGGGCAAGGTCCTTCTTTACACATCAGCTCACTGTCAGACAGAGAGAGCACAGCTGCTAGGCTTGACTGTACGAGCGGCACAAACCCAGCTGTGTAAACACACACACACACACACACACACACACACACACACACACCACACACACACACACACACACACACACACACACACACACACACACACACACAAATGGATGGTGGCGGGGGAACAGTGTGATAAGCTGTGTTACACATACACACATGTGCGCACACACACATACACACACAAAACACTCATGAGGAAGAGGAAGTTGGCAGCGGAGTCAGTCCATGACAGCAATGTGTGTGTCTGTGTGCACGTGTGTGTGTGGGGATTAGGATGCTGAGCTACCAGTTGTGGGCTAATGCTGTCATCGACATGCTTTCCTCTCTCTCCCACTTGACACAGCTTGACAGAGACACACACAATCACTCTGCCTCTCTGTCTCTCTCTCTCCCTCTCAAATTAGAACACATTTCATCTCCTTAAAGCTGTCCTCTCTCTCTCTCTCTCTCTCTCTCTGTCTCTCTCTCTCTCTCCTCTCCTCTCTCTCTCTCTCTCTCTCTCTCTCTCTCTCTCTCTCTCTCTCCTCTCTTGCTCTCTCTCTCTCCTCTCTGTCTCTCTCTCTCCCCCCACTGTCCCGCCTTATTAGGATGCCGGGTAAGATTTAGGAAAGATGGAGGCTCGTCTCAATTTCTTTTATCGTCCGGGCATTAGCCATCTGCTGGCACTTGTGCATGAGAACGGGGAATGGGGGTAAGATTGGGTGCGGTGAGCGAGGTCAAGAGAGGACTGTGTTATAGTTCCCAATCCTTTTCATGCCAAAGATCCTACAGAGATAGCCTTCATGCATTAGGATATGCCCACATTTGATACGTTTTGTCCCACAGACTTCTACGAAAAGATTGTTGTTGCCTAATATGATTCTACGTAGAATCTATACACTAGGTTTGGAGCTGATTGTTTAGGGAAATGAAAGTCATCAAAATAGTCGTGCTGAACACATAAGTAAGTTGAAATCACTAAATGAATTGTTCATTTTGCCAAGGAGCCTCATGGGACCTTCTCAAGGGCCTCTTGGCAGGCCCTCAAACCCCAGTTTGGAACATTGCACTAACCATTATGGTGGACAGGGATTCCAAAATGAGTTCCCGGACTGCCCTGACTCAAAGATGTCTGGTCTTATCTGGTCAGGCGATATCTTCACCCACGTGAAGTGTTGTCCGAAGTGATAAGGCCAGTCTCGCCTTTGTTTGCTTTAGCCTTTATCCAGTTTAGACCTGGTCACTGATACCTGGTCAGAGTTTGACTAACGTCTCTGTGACTTTCACAGAATTTGATTGTGTTCAGGTTTTGTTCGAAAACGCACCAAATAATGAAGAACACTCCAATAAAGACCCCCCCTGTGTCAAACACATTACACAGGAAGTGACCATAGCTAGGGAGACCCGGGAAAAAAAGCATGATACAAGAGTCGAGGGACAGCTGATTGCAGATGTTGATGGATTCTTTCCAGAATCCTTTCCAAACGTTTAACTTTTTTTAAATGTTATATATATATATTTAAAAGAAGTAAAAATAGCAGATCTACAAGCTCACAACATGTAGCATCACGACGCATTGTGAGCTTGTAGATCAGCTATTTCCGCTATCCACTGTATGACAAAGCATAGGGCATACAGTAAGTGGTAGAAAAAAACTAAACAAAAAACTCTTCTGCTGCTTCATCTTGACTGAGCTCTCAATCGCCAGTGGAGTTGAGCTTGGGGTTGTGCGTTTGCCAAGGGAGCCCCTTTTCAACCTCTTTTATCACACGCAATAAGCCAAATGACATAATGACCTATTGTTTGTTCTAACCTGTCAGCTCATCTCCTTGGGGGGAGGAAGGGCGAAGGATTTTTTTTTTTAACTGCTTCCTAACGCCCCCGATTGGGGCAGAGAAGAGAGAAGAGAGGAGGCAGTAAAAATAGTTTGACACCCTCAAGGTCCAGCCTGCAATCTCCTCTCCACCCACTCTCATAAACCTCTTTGAATTCTCTCTTAAAACTCTCTCTCTCTCTCTCTCTTTCTCTCTCTCTCTCTCTCTCTCTCTCTCTCGTCTTTTTCTTCATCACCCCACCTCCTTCTCCACCAGTCTATCCCCATCCGTTCGCTATTCCAATGTTCCCCACCAATCAGGACACTATGTTTATGTTTACCCATCATTATATCGCTTTACTATTTGCTCTTACATAACCTGCAAGCTCTGTTAGGGTATCAATGTCTGAATTCTGCTTCAATCAAGCCTTTCCATTGGTTCTCCAGGTTTTTTTGCATCATGCCTTTGGAGCGCTATGCCATAGTGACACATCTCTCTCTCTGGGTATCCTATCTACCACAGTACGTTCCTGTGTTGCTCAGGAGGAGTGCTTATTGAGGCTGCAACTGGCTGTCTGGGCTCTCTCTCTCACACACGCGCGCTCACGCACGCACTCTTTTTCTGTTTCTCTATTGTGTCGTCACACAGCCATTCTGACATGTGCCAGAAGCCACTGGGCACTTTCACTTAACCTCTAACTGGCTATGCCTGGCTCCAATTGACTCACATTAAGTGCGTGTGTATGTCGACATACTGTGTGTGTGTGTTTGTGTTTGTGTTTGTGTGAGTATGACAAGCTTCTCTCCCACACCTCCGCATGTCAAAATAAGGCCGCCGTTGCAAACTTGGCTCATTCAACTGGCGGGCACAGATATGACTGGGCACCACCTGGCACCACGCCAGCTCCCTCAGCAACACCCTCTGCCTTCCTCTCTCTTTCACACCCACTCCACCCTGTTTCCTTTCCTCTCTCTCACACAAAAAAAGTGTCCTGAATTAATTGTAAATAAATAAATACATAAGTAAGTAAATGAATGAATAAATAAATAAATAAATGAGAATAATTCTATTTGCTTATTTAGCTATTTTCACCCTCCCCCTTTGTTGTAATAAACAGTGATCAATACTCCGCTATCTCTCAGACTCTGACTGTGTAATCACAGGCTAACTGAGAGAATGAATGCCCCCCCCCCCCCCCCCCGCCCCCCTGGAGAAGAAAACAGAGCCTCGGAAAATTAGCATTTTCTGACAGCCATTACTCAGTGGGCTAATCCTGTCAAGGAATGTGTGGCTATGCTATCAGTGCAGGCTGGTGTGGGGGGGGGGGGGGCTCCACTCTGGGTTCTCCTTATCAGGCAGAGTAAACACACAGGGGTCTGCATTCAATAATGTGTCACAGTCAAAGGAGAGGTTGCAGGGACAGCGTAGGCCAGGCCCCCTCAACCCCTTGCTGGGCTTCATTACAGATAATCCCACCTCCTGACACCTTGCTGCTCCGACCCAGCCGTGACCTGCGGCTCAGGTGTAGGGCAGGCCCTGCAGGTCACTGTAAGTGTAATGTACCACTTGTGAAGTCAGGTGGGGGCGGCCGGCGAGACACCGTTTAAGGCCGCAGTGTCACTAACTTTGCAACATAAATCTATATTAACCTACAAATACATATAATGACATTGTGTGTATTGCTATAATTATTGTTCTATTGTTTTCTGAATCACCTGTCATGGGAATGTAATATTCAGGCTAGGTATGTAAATTACAGTATGATAGCTTTGGCACTGACTGGTGCATGACACACACAGCTGTGTGCCTGCTGAACGAGTTGCAACAATGTTGCATGGAATGTCACAGAGAGGATAGGTGGAGGGAGTAATTGCCTGCATTAATAAGGAGTTGATGCAATATGCCAGTGGTTCTCAACCATTGGTCCGGGAACCAGGTGGTCCCTAGCTAAATGATGGAGAGTTGGTAACCAAATGGACCCTTATAGATCTTTAACTCTTGAGAGTGTAAAATTACACTAATTGTACACTCTCAAGAGTTAAATTATTGTTAAACATCTGCATTACTTAAAGGGATACTTCACTTTCACATAAAATAAACATTAAAGAAATATATTTAAAAAAAATTAAAGAAGTTATGGCAAAATAAAGGCCCCCTCACACATTAGTAGGACACTCTAATGCGTGAGGGGGCCGTGATTTTTCCATTACTTTTTTCATTTATTTTTAATATATTTTTTAAATGTTTATTTTATGTGAAAGTGAAGTATCCCTTTAATTAAATAAGTGTTATTTTTATCAATGTTTGCCTGTTATCTCTTCTATGGTACCACATCAATACGGCATGGAATTGTGGACAAAATCGTATCCAACGATAACAAAATATTCTGTCTTGGGTCTTGATATGAAAATGGTTGAAAACCACTGCAATATGCCATTCAGGGAAGCAGTGAAACTAACTGCACTGTGACTGATGCAGGGGGGGGGGGGGGTAAAAGTTATGTCTCACTTAGACCTATCATTACTTGTTGACTTTGCAACTTTCCTTACTGTCTGTGGCATGGCAATGGCATGGGGCAGTGAGGTTTGCAGGACTTGTTGAAAACTGTGATTGTGTTTTATTGGGTTGTAGTACAAGGTGGGAAACCTTGAACGGTGTACGATGAGAGAGGTAGAACAGCAAGTTGGAGTCACCGTGTGGGTCATTTGGAGGTGAGGCTGCCTACTTTCCATGGGGTTCAGGAAAAGTTCAGCCGCATAGCATTAGGCAAATTAGCGAGACAGTGGTCTGGGGGAGCGAAACTAGGGAGGGTATAGGCGACGATGAGAGCAGGGGAAACAAGGGGTAACCGGAAGACTCGTCCCAAATCACGCTCGCCCCCATTTTTTTTTCGCGGACCAGTGGTTCTTGTATTTGTTTTACTGAGGATAAGGTTAGAAATAAGTTTAGGGTTAGGCATAGTTTTACTGAGGTTAAGTTTAGGAATAAGGTTAGGTTTTGGCACCGTTATACTGAGGTTACTTTTAGGAATAAAGTTAGGTTTTTAGGCATAGTTTACGGAGGTTACGTTTAGGAATACCCGGTGAATACCGCCGGATTTGCCCCAGGGCGACTGTGTTTTGGTGCGAGCGTTCGAGCAAGGTCGCATTAGTTGGGAAGGAGGAGCCCCAAAATAAAAGAGTGAGAGATTGAATTCTCAAGAACGAGTGTCAGTCTGCTTGAAGGCACTCAATTATGCTCATGAACTCTGCTGCAAAGATATGAAAGACTCATTACTCTCTGCTGCTTATATAACTTAATTGTGTCCTTCGATACGTTTCCTATTTAAAGTCCCCCGCACCTCACTATGAGGGAATGCGACGGGCTCTCCTCTGTGTTTTTGGGGGTGATGTCTCTGAAGGGGTTAAACGCGGGCGGAGCTACGCATGAAAGACAGCGTTGCCATGTCCGCTTATTATAAGCGATTTTGGGCTTGTTTTTCTGTGAAGTTGCTTGTAAATATTGTTGGTTGCGGCTTTTTGGGCTTATTTCTAAAGTGTCGTTGCTTATTTAGGCTTGTTTCCAATTGTTTTAATTATTATTTAAACCAGTGGTTCACCAATATTTTCATGAAAAAAAATTGTGCCAGGGAGCATTTGTGTTAACTTGTTAGAATGTTATCCCCCCCCCTAATATTCCACATTTTACATAGTTTTTGAAAATAACAAACGTTGTGAGCTTGTAGATCTGCTTTTTCAAATAGCTGATGTAGCCTATATATAGGTTCAAACAAAGTGTTCATGTGTCCCACAGTTGCTTCTTTTGGGCTTGTTTTCCTAGACCTCGTTGCTTGTTTCTCTCTCAAAACCTGGCAACACTGATGAAAGAGAACGGCCCGGCGGGGCGGAGCCAATGCTTCCCAGCTGCTGTGCCTTGTCACATTCTGCACAGCACAACACAACACACACACCACAGCCGCACGATTTAATGTGTGGGAAAGGATCTGTGTGCACAGCCCCAAAAATATAAACAAAACGCGCTGAATGAATGTTTCATGTGAACCCCGGATCTATTATTATCAAAGGGAAAAGACCAGTGCCAGTGTTGTTATAGGGAAACAAGAAGTGGATCCGTGGACAGACAGATCTAACAGATCTGGTCCACCCGAGGCGAGCTCATACGGGACAATCGGTCACATCCCAGAGGACACCCTGCTGCAACTCCACGGAACCTCTCTCTGTCTGTGGTCTCGGGGCTGTCGCCTCGATCGTCCACACACACATTTTTTTGTAGTGTTAGTAATGCCGTGGACCTGGAGATTAACGATTTTTTTTCATTGGATTTAATTTTCATTTAATTTTTTTTGGATGCGAGCTCAGATGTTGCTGTCTAATATTTTAGCCAGGCCGAATTTGGGCTGATATTTTGGTGCTGAAGTTATTCGGGATCGGGATTTTTTTCCCCGATCTAACCATTCTTCACACCCCAAGCGACAGTCTACTTTAATAGGACATCATGTTGACCATTTTCTTGAATTATGTTTTCAAATTGATCGCGGCTGATTAGGACATACATTTCAGACACTCAGTTCTGTGTAGCACGGCCAGTTTTTCCCATGCAACGCAACGGAAAAAAAGAAGAACACAGAACCTTCGAATGAATGACTCATTTTTGTGTGGATTTATGACTTTTCTCCCCTATTTAATGCAGTTTCCCCCGTTTATCACCCGCCGTTCTACCTCTACCGGTGGCGATCTGAAACCCCCAGGGCTGCTGGTGCTCACATTTTTTAAGATTATTCCTCCTATTTGATAATAATCCCCCCCCGTATGATGTATGAGAGTGTGGACGTGGTGGGACTGAACCCCAGCCCGAACCCGTTCCTGATGATGGATTACTACAACCAGAGCCGAGGATGCCTGATCCCGGAGAAAGGCGGACTGGTGCCCGGCGGAGCGCCGCATCCCTACAGCACGTCCATCAGGAACCAGCACTGGAACGGCTCCAATCACTGTAGGTGGCGTTTTCACCAGTGTTGCCATGTCCGCGTATCAGAAGCGACTTTGTGGGCTTGTTTTTCTGCGAAGTCGCTTGTAAATATTGGTGGTTGGTGGGTTTTTTTGGGCTTTTTTCTAAAGTGTAAGTTGCTTATTTGGGCTGGTTTCTTAATGTTGTTTAAAACCAGTGGTTCTCTCAAACATTTTAATGGCAAGGGACCCCCAAATTAATATGTATTTGTCCGCAGACCCCCCCCCCCCGCCTTCTGAAAATATGTTGTGCCATAGACCCACCCCCCCATACAAGATTTGTGTGGATTTGGAAAATATTCCACAATTTTCACTTTAAAAAAATATATTTTTCTTTGAAAATAGCAGATGTATGCGGTGACGTGTTGTGAGCTTGTAGATTAGACATAATGGGTGTTTAAAGTGTTCATGTGGCTTCTTTTGGGCTTGTTTTCATAAACCTGGTTGCTTCTTTCTCTCGCAAAATGTGGCAACATTGGTTAAGTTCAGTTCACACACAAAAACACACCTCTTGTCCCACCTCACTACTATGTTTCTGCCCTTTTGGGGGATTGTGGTT
Source organism: Gymnoscopelus braueri (assembly GCF_963280865.1). Taxonomy (NCBI): domain Eukaryota; kingdom Metazoa; phylum Chordata; class Actinopteri; order Myctophiformes; family Myctophidae; genus Gymnoscopelus; species Gymnoscopelus braueri. The sequence goes on from NC_137617.1 coordinate 22,954,444, forward strand.
TTAATTGTCCACGATTGAAAAGAAAAAAAAATTAAACAAGACAATATTTAGTGACTGTCTACAATCGTGCAACGGTTATTACTATGTTATTAGAATCGTTTGTTCATTGTAGAAAGTGTGCCGAAATGCCACCCAACAGCACTGTGTATTATCAACATCATGCAGCTTCATAGCTGCATTATAGTTGACCCACTTTTCCTCTCTCTCTCCCCCTCGCTTTCTTCTTTACGATCAACATGTATCTTTTTCAACGAAACCTTCAGCGCAAACTTGAGCTTTCTGTGATCTGATCTAGGCCACGTTAAATATGCACTTAATAAACAACATTTTTTTTTGCAAGCCATGCCAACGTTAATAAGATCAAACTTTCCTGCTGGCGTTATCCCTGGATTCCTGTGGTAATCTGGATAGCCTAGATCCAACTGCTGCACACACGCTCACAGTCCAACATATTTATTTATCTGTCTATTTCTCTCTATATTTATATCAAAAAATGTCCGCTTTATTGGCAGTCACTCACTAGTCATTCTAGACATTCTTTAGTTATTGATTTATGACTTACACTGGCTCCGTTAAAACATGGACTGTCAGATTTTACAATTATGTGTCATGGGGTTAGAAGTCAGATATAATTGATTAAATATATATTTTCTTATTACATTACTGTCTGTCAAATAGGTGTGAATGCGTAAAAATAGAATAGCAATATCTGTTCAATTGTGACGCCTACTCTTGGTAGAATATGAACAGCGCTTTCTTCGTCAAAACCCAGCCATCTGTTTTGTCTAGTAGTTGTTTGTCTTGGGTTAAGTAACCAAAGCCGGCCAAGAGAAATATCCTGACTGTTTTTGTTCACTGAATTGACACTATATCTGCTGCCCTGAGAGATAGTTTTATTGCAACAACAAAGTATCATTGAGGGCTCTTTACCATTCTTCACCTCAAAGGGGCTAGTCAGCACAAAGCATGCCATGCCTTTATAGTCGAGATGGCTCTGTTGTCTTTCACAGCTCAGGGAGAGCAAAAGCCAGGAATCTCCACAGGCTCTTAAGGGCTAATTTCCTCCCCATCTCAGGACCATAGAAAACACACGACAAAGGGGAAACCCAAGCAGGAATTACTAATGTTTGGCAGTATCAACAAACAAATGCGCACGCAACTTTTTTTCTTCATTTATTTGCACAGTAGCCTCTGCTCTAAAACATTTTTGAAGGCACTTTCTCTCTCCCAAGTCAGACAAGACCAGAAAAATTCCTTTGGTGCAAAGCTGCATATAAATCACAGACAGGGACATGTCACGCATGCAGTCGGCGTCCTTTTTCTTTTCTTTCCCCCCCCAAAAGGTCATGTCACTGTAGCCCAAGTCAGGCCCTTTTCAACGCAGACATTTGGGTGAAGCAACTTTCAAGAGAACCATTTATTGTACCAGCCAGCCAGACAGCTCCAGAGGCAGCATTGATTCAAACCATGTGAGCTAATCTAAGGGAGGCTTGGAGGGCGGGGGACCCGGGGACCAGGAAGAGACCTCTGAACCCTAGCGCGGCTCCACATTGTTTTGCTCATCGTTCGGAGTTGGAAACGAGGTGTGTGGTGGGGGTGGGGGGCAGCTCAGGGGGGGGTAGCGTAGCTCGTCCCTGCCTTACTGCCTGAATGTGATAAAAAATTTAGTGCACGATGGGGGAGATGGGAAGAGAGAGGGAGGTGGGGGGGGGGGTGAGGGGCAACATCCTTTAGTGTTGTCACGTGGCGTGCAGGCTTATTGGATCACGGGGGCAGAAAACAAAACAGAACAAGATTCTTCTCCTCTTCCACCCCCTCTCCTCCTCCTCCTTATAGCGCAGAAATCCAAACTAGCCAGGCGAGAGAGAGAGAGAATGAGAGACAGTCCAACGACATCTGCTGGTTTTTTATCTATTTCTGGTCTCCTTTTTTCTCTGGTCTGTAAACTGAACTTTAGGCAGTAGTCCCATGTATCATGGTATATGTTTTTCAGCACGTGGGTTTGGAAGCAGATTGTAGGTAGGAGTTAAACTTTTCCCTTTTGGTCCTTCATGGGTTGTCCTTTTATTTTGTTTCTTTCTTTGCTCTCTCTTTCAACCACTCCATGCTGAATCTAACTACTCATTACAGTGCTCCCCAGAAGAGCGCTCTGGCTCCCTGAGTGCACTCACTGACATCGTCACTGGAGTTAAACTGGCCCAAAACCTACCTCCCGGAGCCATAAGTGGCCAGGCAGAAAGCCAGATCATATGGACACTGTTTATTCCCAGTGGCATTGGCTCTTTCAAAGAAGCTCCCCTTTCCAGCTGTCACAACTATTTCTTTCCAGGCTCTGTCAGTGGGATTCTGTCCAATCATGAGCCGTGTCAACAGGCCACTTGTAATCTTACTGTTCTGGGCTGCATAACATTGACACAAAATAATTGTATTTGGCTGAATGTGATGATTGTTTGTGATGTGCTAGTTGTGATATACACAAGGAAACGGATTTGTTTAAAAGAATATGCTTCAAGCACTTAAACCCCATTTCATAAATGGCAAAAATAGACAATCTATAAGCTCACATGTTACGTTAAAAGCTTGTAGATTTGTTATTTTCACTACTTTTGAAAATGTCTGACAATTCGAAAAATGGCCAAAATAGGGACGCCAGGTTGGAAGTGGTTTACAACGCTCGAAAAAGCAACTTGGCAGTGGAATATGAGGTGCTGATTTTTAGAAAATGTTCCGTGTGGTAAAAGTGAACGCTTCTCTCCAACATGTAACTTGATTTTTAGTCCGGGGATTTGCACAACACCAGAATTCATTGTTTTAAGAGGTTTCTCAAACGCCTTCTACTGATTGAAAATTGAAATGGAGCCCCTTGTGATTTGGACATTGCAGCAGTCAATAACGCGTTTTGGTGTTTTTAAACTTTAAACTTTGCAGCCTCATTTGGGGCTCGTTCCATGTAACCTCCGTTCAGCCTAATCATAAGTAGCATCAACAAGCCACTGATAATCTGACTTGTTGTGGTGCAGAGGAACAATGCTGAGTCTTCACGCTGAAGGGCCCCGGCCCTCCCGATTAAATGCACTTGATCCGCCCCCCCTCGCCGGTCGGAATCCTTACAGCAATTACGGGCTCATGCATGAAGGAATGTGCGTGGCCTTGTTCACATGACTGTCACACACACTGTGGAGGGAAAGGGAGGGAGCAATGACTGGTGCTGGTGGTGGGGGGGGGGGGGGGGAGGGAGTATGGAGGGAGAAAGAGAAAGGGGGATTGCATAGTGGGATCCAATGCTCACCGGCCCATGGACTTTTTTGTGTCTTTGCTTGTTTTCCCAGGCCATCCTCAGTACAAAAGGGGGTCCATCAGGACATTTCCAGTGAGCGCAGATGAAGGCACAGGAAAGGCAAAGCGTTAGATTATTTTGTTTCTCATGGTGAGGCTGCCAAGTAGGGCTATTGGCTCCGATGGCTGCGTGTCTGAGGGGCTAGTGACTGGCAGTCTAATCTGACTCATGTGGTATTTAAGTGCGGAAGTCCTTTCCAGAGGAGAAGGGAAGGGGGTGCAGGGGGTTAGAAGAGGCTAGAGAAAAAACAGATGGTATTTTTATTGTTTTTCAGCGCTAAGGACCATAACAGCGGGAGCAATTTTGGGCAAGGGTGAAGGGGGGGCGGGAGGTTGTAGGCCGGACTGGGTTGAGGTTTTCCTTTTTTTGGAAGGGAAGAGAAGAAAGTCAGAAAGCTCCAACTCGCTGATGTGGTTTCTTCTGGCTTTGTGAGAGGCTGCAGCGTCAGACGACCGCCCGTAATTGTTTGTGCTGTTCGGGCACCAACATGGAAAAACTGCGGCTGGTGTGTTTGGACTCGGCACACGCCAACAGTTTTCTGTGTTGGCTTTGCGAACGAGCTATGGATATTGTTCTCTGTCCCCCCCCCCTTCCTCCTCCCCAATGCGCAAATTGCATCTGGCAAGTGCACAGTGGGAGTAGAAACTATCCATAAACAACACAGCGTAGAGAGAGACGAGAGGCTTGCCGAAAACCACAAATGGACTTGGCCAGAGAGCTGTCACTCTATGACACTAAAAGGAGAGTTGCTTACACAAACAGCTGGGGAAAAAGGTCACCCAGTGAGGCCTGTCACGTGTCTTTATGTCAAGGCAAAAGGAGTTTGTCATGGCACTGTTTTCCCATCCGTGATTTCTCCTTTGTTTTACGACAAAAATGATGAATTGTGATTGCAGTAAAATTGGCGCATTTGTTGCACAGAGACGAAGCAACAATGCAAACAGCGGGCCTAAATTGTTTTGAAGTGCAGCACTTGCCCTTTACCTCAATGCCAAGTCCCTGAGCCCTATAAAATGTCTGCATGCTCTCTCTCACGCCTGTGCACCTCTCACTGTTTTCATGGACAGCCTGACAAAAGCAGGGGCCCTTTCCTCCTGGGGCCGTGTTGATCTCAACTTGATGGGACAGGCTAGATGGATGGACAGCAGCGGGCAAGGTCCCCTCTTCTTCCAGGGGAGGGGACTGCCAAGCAGACTCCTGGTCGCGCCAGGTCCATCTAACCCCTGTCAGCCAATGGCGACAGTGATTTAGTGGGCTGGACGGCTGGAACGTCATGGAGAGAGATGGAGTGACTGAGCGTGCATGTGTGTGTGTGTGTGTGTGTGTGTGTGTGTGTGTGTGTGAGTGTGTGTGTGAGAGAGAGAGAGACAGAGAGACAGAGAGTGTGAAAGAGGGGAGAGTGCACGGCGCATCCACAGAAACGCGCCCGCTTTCACCTTCAGGTGAACATCAATAACCTGCTTTGTCATCAAGGTATGTTTGTAATGGCAGAGGTGAAGGGAGTTCAACTCCACTGCTGCCACTTGCCTGGGAAAGGCCGCAGGGCAGCATTTCACAACCTGCCATCACTCGCTCTCAAAATGGCACCCTGCCGTCAACCTTCAAAGGTGTCATCGCCCTCTTTTTAATGTGAGGCATCATTGACTAAATACAGACGTCCTCGGAATGGGGCGTGACCCCCCCCCCACACACACACACACACACACACACACACACACACACACACACACACACACACACACACACACACACCACCACCACCACTACAAGGTTACCGCGGGCAACAGGGTCATGCATGTTCATCATATGATTCCGCGTGTCAGTTGCTGAGTGTGTTTGCTTTTTTTCTTTGTTTTGGTTTAAGGTGTACTGACTGGGTGTGGCCCATTACCTTGAGCATTGGCAAAGCGATGTACCTTTTGGACACACATAAACAATGTCGTAGCTGACTGTCAGCTTTTATTTGCTGTGGGTGGCACATTGCGGAATCATTCGACACGGAGTATGTCGGAAACTCAGCATATTTTTTTAGGGGAGGGCCGTGTGTTGGTGAGCGCGCACGGTGTCGCACGCACATGCATGCTTGGATCCACGGGCGGGCCCCGGCTTGTTTGTAGAGAGAATTAGCCGGGGGCATCGGTGAGAGAGTACTGTACGGCAGTTTGGTTTGACGCTAAATCCCCAAACAAGGGCTGGTTTACACTGCAAAGCCCACTTTGATGAACAAAGCGGAGCGGACAGAGAGGATCCAGGCAGTGTCATTGATTCATCAGGGCTTAAAGGAGTCGGCTGATTGCAGACATTGTGACAATAGGGCCTTAATCTCAGTATCAATAATTACATTCTCCCCCGTGTCTGCCGTGCTACCCCACACACACACACACACACACACACACACACACACACACACACACACACACACACACACACACACACACACACAGAGGTGGGTGGGAGTTTGTAATGGTTCAGGTTAAAGGAGAGGTTCCACCCTCTAAAATATTCATAGCTTCTTCATTTAAATCAATTCAGCTCTATGGGGGCAGTCAAGCGTCAACTGTCAGAAATTGAGCTGGGCCTGTTGTAATCACTTCTTTACTTATCTCTGCAGATGGCTTGTTCGCAATGGGCTCTGCATGGCTAGCTCACCAACACATTGAGAGACGTCTCCCCTCCCCGCCCTCTCTCTCTCTCTCTCGCTCTCGTTCTCTTCATCTCTCCACCCCATCTCCATGTCCTATCTCCACCCTCTCGTAATGGAACATACATAAATTCATCTGGGTATTGAACCGGGGACATTTATCACCCCAGAATTCATCTACTAGGCATTTTCATTCCCAAAGTGGATTTTTTTTCTCCTTCTCTCTCTCCCTCTCTCGCTTTATTGCTTTCTCCTCCTCTCTTCCCCATCTCCGTGGTGGCATCCTCCGTGTGGCGATGCCTGAGCTTGGGCAGTCAGTGTCACGATTAATCTTTAATGCTCGCCTGCCCTAATTTTCCCCCTATATGTTACAAGATTTCATGCCTCCCATCCTCCGCCCGATGTCCCGCTATATATAGAGTGATTACAGGGAATGTTGCCTCATTTCATCAGTCGCCGAAGAGCTTCTCCCTGCCTGCCCTTTGTAGGGTGTCCTCTGTCTCCCCCCCCCCCCCCTCCCCGTCCCTACTCCCAGGCTGCTATGTGTAGCCCTCGCTCCCTCTGCTTGTCCTCAGTCCCACCCCCTTTGCGGATGTGTGTATTAACGTTAGGACACACACACACACACACACACACACACACACACACACACACACACAGGTGGAATGCCCTCCTATTTACGGAGTGGGACATCCGTTCCGAAAAGCCACACACTGGCCCAGAAAAGAGGGTAGAGGTTAGCACGCTAAAAATACGAGAGAGAGCCTGGCGGTTCTCCTGCCGTCTGGAGGGAGAAAATAGCACCGTGTTGTTGCCGCCCAAGTTGGTTTTTCTCTTGACCGAGGTGGACAACAGTGCAGCCTAACTCACAGTGGTGTCTCACACCAGGAAAACCCATTCATTACAAGCTAACCTTGTTTGTTCTCACAAAATCAAAGCACCCCCCCTCCCTCCCTACCCTGGATATGTCCTTGACTTTTTACCCACTTAACAAAAAATAAGTAAACATTCAAAATGATTTCAAAAAGTGTCGAAATAGTTGTATTCACCTATGACATTGGAATGCCAGGGTTAATGTGGTTAAAGGAGTAGTTCACCCAAAAAATTACTTCTTTTCTAAGACTCAAAAGAGACTACCGGAAACGCAGCCGGACATGAAATTATTGGCTTAGGAATGCGTAAAAAATAAAAAAGAATCTCCATGAATTCAAGGCTTCATGGGGTGTGTGGTTGATAGAAAATAAGTAATTTTTTGGGTGAACAACTCCTTTAAGGCCTATGTACTTCGTGGTAATGGTCGATACAGTATACAAGGGTTGAGCATGTAGATCTGTGATTTTCCGCTATTCGTGAACAATTTCGGCAATAATGACGTGCCCAAAAAAGGGACGCCAGCTTGAAAGTGGTTAATAACCAATCTGTCAAACTTGTGTCTTGAGCGAAAAAAAAAGACGGGGAAAACGAGACAACATGCATGTCAGGGAGTCGGTGTCGCCCCAGATGATCTCATTGCGGTTAATAACCAAGGGTCCCCGACGTGCCCGGATGTCACCATAGAGAGTGTCTGTGTGGGTAAGAGGCCCCCAGGGGCCACGTCTGGACGGCTACACTGGAAGATCCTCTGTGTCTTGATTTATGGGAGTAACCCAAGCTTTCCCTCCATATTGTCTGTCCTATCCTCTTTCGTCTGTCCCACCGCGTCCCAGCCCGGCCCTGGCTCAATCCGGCCTCAGCTGGTGACGGGGAAACTCAGTATGTCTGGGATGTGGTCCCCCCCCCCCCCCCCCCCCCTTCTATATCAGTTCATATTCATTATGTGTCTGGCTGGAAGTCGGCCACTGACATTTGATTCTTAAAGGCCCACCTGGGAACCAGGGATGGATTAGACTCTCGTACAGTCATGTGGAAGTGGGACGGAAGACTCTTTTTTTTAAAAGACTGTGTGTGTGTGTGTGTGTGTGTGTGTGTGTGTGTGTACTGGAGAGAGTGAGAGTAAATGGAAGGACTATGGTATTTCCTCCTCTTCCCTTGTTCTCATTACTGATGGATATGACAGCATGTTCAACTGAAGGAGGCAGAGAAGATCTGGTTACACGCTGATTGCCCAGCCCCCCCAACCCCTCCCCAACCCCATCTCGCCGTTTGTGATATTAGCATTGTGTGAAGTGAGAGATGCCCTCTAGCCGTGCAGCTCCGAACACGTGTGGGTTACAGGAGGTGAGCGAGGGGAGAGCGAGACAATCAGATCCTGTTTGTCATGAATAGAGCCACTGTGTATTAAAAGCGGGTTTTTTGGGGGGGAGGGGGGGAGGTGCAGCCGGTATCAAGGCCTCCCCTACTCTTCATTTGAGAGAGCCGTATTGTCTAACCTTTTGGCTGACCTGTAAAGCTTATCGGGAGGGGGGACATTGTTCGTGAAGTACCTCGGCAGAGAGAGAGAGAGAGAAGAGACAGTCGCCAGAGCCAGATATCACAATAATGAAGTGGTTGTGTCAGTTGCTGAGGAGCTCTCATTGTTCCGGGAGGACGGGGGGAGAATTATGTCGCCGTACCACCCGGCCTGCCCGCCGCTCCGCTACTCTGCCTGCAACTGGGGAAATCCAGGCAGAGAAGAAAGGCGCCGCCATCCCACCCCACACCGAGTCTCCCTCTCGGGGCATTGTGATGTACAGTATGTCAGATAGGGTTGGGCGATATGCACAAAATCAAATATGGATATGATAATATACGTTTTCTTTTATTTTTTATTTTTTTGAAAGTACAAAAGTGATTAACCAGGAAATACTCCATAATATTGCCATATTACAGTATTACAATATCCAAAATCTCAGACAATATGTAGTCTCATATTACAATATCGATACAATATTGATATATTTCCCAGCCCTAATGTCAGACAAGGACCAGACCACGGTTAAAATGCCTTGATCCATTCCTCGTTTTCCAAGACATGTTTTTGTTTTGTTTGTTTGTTTTTTATTTGCCTTCATGTCTCCGCCTGTCCCCGGCTGTTATTTCATATGGAGGGCGGGGTGGGGGAATCAAATGGGAAACATGCACCTGTGTGGCACTCACAGCATGGAGACCGCATTCTTGTTGTTCCCTGGGATTCTTTTTTTTTTTTTGTCACTGTAACCTGAGGAAAGCTTTTTATAGTCGATTGAAAAAGATGAGACAGAGAGGGAGGGTGGAAAGGATGGATGGATGGATGGAGAAGAGCGGGAGGCATTTGTTTGTCAGTTCTGGTTCAAGTCACATGATGAGAAAGAAGCCCTTTTTGTGTGTGTGTGTGTCTAGTGTTTCATTGTTGCGCTGTTCCCTTTTTCGGCGGGCCAAACAACACACTTATCTGACATCAACATCTCAGCCCTGGAACGCTCCTCCTCCTCCTTTTGATTTATGCTTGTTTGCCCATCGTGTGGCGCACTGAAAAAAGCCGTTCTATAATCTCACTGAGCTTGTAGATCTGCTATTTTCGGTGTGCGACACAGGCGAGCAACTAAGTATAAGTCGGGCTTTTTTTCTGCAGCATTGTCCTGTGATTCTTCATGTTGATGAAAGTCAACCAATTGGCCTAGCTCGGCTAGCTGCGTTGCATCCATAAATATTGGTTTTCTAAATTCCCCCCCCCACCCCCCTCTTTGTTTGCCGCTCTCAGCGCTAGCCGCGATCAAAGCATGAGACACGAACTGCACTAAACAAGCGTAGATAACATCTGAAGGAGAAGGAGACACCGTGGCATTGAACCCCATCCCCGCCCCGCCCCCACCTTTCCGCCTCCTCACATCTGAGGGATCCGACCGACGGACGAGGCAACACCTTGACTGAACCGGAGGTTGTCGAGCGCTGTGGCGTGGTCCCCCAGGGAGGGGTAGGGGGGGTAGTAGTAGCTTACTAACTCACCTCAAATACACCCAGCGTGAGCATACCCACCTGAAGACGAAGCAGCGCCATGACATATATATATATATAATTATAAAATCTTCTTTTTCTATTGCACAGCGCCCCTGCCTTCTGCTGCTAATGCAGTGGTTCCACAATAGAGCCGGATTATTCTGTCTGAGCTGTCAGCACCTCTCAGGAGAGGGAGAAAAAAAAACCCAGAGAGGGAGAAGGAGAGAGTAAGAGAAAGAGATCCCGGGCATAGAGGGGTACCAGGTAGCAGGGGGGTGAAGGCAGCTGGAGGAGAGCTGGCATCTTCAAACACTCATTCAATCATTCTCTGGAACATTTCAGTGGGGAATAATGTCATATTTGGCTCCTGTTCTTTTCTTCCCCCATATTCTTCTTTGAACAAAAAGGTGAAGATAGATTTGGGGAGGTAGAGAAGGAGAAAAAGGTGGAGTAAAAAAAAGAGAGAGAGAGAGAGAAAAGCGTGGATTGGCTGTGTGAGCATTATTAGAGAGTTTAGTGTATTGTGAGTGCTGGAGACCTGGCTCTCAAGCAGCGGTTGCTGACAGGCCAGGGTTGGCAAATTAAGTCTGGTGGAGAATGACCTATATCTCCGTCCTATTTAGCGGCGTTACAGTGGCAGCGGTCGCCTTTAATCCCGCCCCTCTCTCCCTCTCCTCCCCCTCCCTGCGTCTTCCTGTCGTCTCCAGTGACATATGTGACCAAAAGCCCCTCGCATCGTCTTAACGATCCAATGCTTGTTTTATTTAGCCTTCACACGTGTAGCAGAGTCACCCTTGCCGAAGCAGTTTCCACCGAGCAGCCTTAACCATTTTCAATCTGGCATGTCATTATAGGTGAAAAGTTTAAAAAATGTTAAAAATAGCTAAAATAGAAGACCTACAATCTGCAGATTGCGAACCGCTGTGAGTTTGTAGATCGGCTATTTTTACTGCGAGACACTGCCGTACGATGAAGTATAAAACAAGGCTTATGCGGTTAAGATATAGAGCACTGGTTCTCAAACTTTTTCATGTCAAGGACCCCCAAAATTATATGTATTTGGCCGCAGCCAGAAGCAAAGATTTGAGTAAAAATGTTATATAACAAATATATATATATTCAAAGATTTGCACAAATTCCACGATTTTTCAAATATAGCAGATCTACAAGCTCATAGCACGGCACGAAGTGACGTGATATGAGCTTGTATATCTGCAATTTTTGAATGGCAGATATAAGTATAAAATAATAATACCCACAAACACAAGTCTTTTCCCCCCCAGCTATAGGGATACACAGAATTGAACAATGACATTCTATATATGGCTGGCTGTCACCTTACCAAGCTTTATCGTGCAATCTGGTCGGTGCCCAAATGAGACGCTTCTGGCTACAGGCAAATGTGACTAGTGGTAATAATCTTGCCCTCCGCAGTTTGAATTATAGATTGGGATTACTGCTGTGATTAGCCCCCCGCCCCCACTCTCTACCTTTTCATGTGCACTGCTACAGAGGTGAGCATCCAGGTGCCTCAGAGAGAGAGAGAGGGCTTCCCTGGCCACAGATGAAAGCCTAGCCTAAAGCCTGGCTCCCTAAGCTCCATATCTCCCTAACCTGAACCCTATTTCTCCCCATACTCCTCCTCACCCTTCATTAACCCCCCACAGCTACAAATGTTTTGAAGGTAGCGGGAGAAGAAATCCACTCATGGCCATATGCTCCCTATTCCAGGTTTATAATCTCCCCCCCCCCACCCCCCAACACCAGGAAAAGATGCCTGGGAATTTTGGTCAGCTGACTGTGAGATGTAACGGGCAAGTGGGGGGGGGGGACTCCAGGTTGAAGGCTAGCTCGAACCCCTCCCTCGGCCCCCACCCCCTTCACCAAAGCCCGCTGGGACTCCCCTTGGGCTTGACTCGCCCGCCCCTACCTGCCCTTGCCGCTCAGTCGGGAGCTCCGCTGCCGGCTTCCCCTGAGCCTGGCCTACTTGGTGGGACTGTTTGATCTTATTGTGGAAGGGGCGAGTGCGCTAGCTATATAGCTAGCTGGCTGCCAGGGAACTCCTTGATGCTGAAGGCTGAGGAGGTGGAGCGGGCTTCAGTGGAGAGGCTTAATAACTGTATTAGCATCTGCGGTTCCCCCAGGACCCACGCCTACGCGGCAGGGGTTTGGGGGGGAGGGGTAACGCGGGGAGTGCAGAGAGCAGGGTAGTGCTGCTGGCGAGGCGGCTGCTTCTCACTTTTAACGCTCTGTCTTAATTCTGTCTTCCACCCCGATCGCTCTCTCTCTCTCTCTCTCTTTTTTTTTTCCTTCACAAGTTTATCATTTTCTCACTTGCTACCTCCATTTGCTTAACACTTCTAAAGCACCTCTTGGTATTATCTCCTTCAGCCTCCGCATGATTGGTTGTCAGGGATTCCTTACTGTCTCTCTCTCTCTCTCTCTCTCCCTCTCTCTTCTTCTCGGTTGCTATTCCTTTTCATCCTCTCCTGTCAGCTGTCGTCCTGCACCTCTCGATCTGCCTGTCTTTCATCCTTACCAACGTCCTCTAGTCGTTCATCCGTGCCCCCTTCGCACGCACGCACGCTTACTTTTACTTACTTACGCACACACACGCACACGCACACGCACACGCACACACACACACACGCACGTCCTGCTTACTTATTCATCATACCGTAGATTGACATTAGAATGGCAGTCCCATCCCCCCGTTACTAGGCCATGTCCTCATTGCAGTCTACTTTTTGAGCGTAGAGGCTCGATTCGTCTCTCTACTGTACTGTACGCTACTCGTTCCCTCACCTGTGTCACTATTTATGACACTTCTCCTCTGCTACCTTGAATAATGCATTGTAAGCTGTTGAATAATGGATGGGCCCCACTTAGCTTAATGGACAGAGTTAACTGGGAGAGGCGGGTGTCTCTGCTCTGCGGGGGACGAACCTGGCTGCGGCGCCCGGTCGCCCCCCGGGGTCAAACGACAACGGCCCGGGTCAGCGGGCCGGGAGACAGGGCCGGCAGACGGGGCCAACGGAGGTTAACTGGGCCCCAGAGGGAAAGAGGACAGGAGAGAGGAGAGGAAGCGTTGGCGCTTGGCTCACCTCAGGGCTCAAGCTAAGGTTACCACCACTCACAAGTTGTCTTGTTGGAGCACTGTTTGTTTCTGTGTACGTAGGCCACCAGCAGAATGATGCACACACAAGGATGCAAAAACGTTCAACTCGACATCCTTAGTCGAACAGATAAAGCGAGTACGACTTGAGCATGTCATGCGTCGTATTCATCAGCAGAAATGTTGTATGTTGCAAGTATACATTAGGCATCAAACAATGGAATTTGTTGACAGCTAGGGGACACAGCAGCGAGGGACTGATGTTGTCTAACTTACGGAAGCCAGTTGGCTGACTTGTAGGTTGTGTGTGCGCGTGCATGTGTGTGTGTCACTGATCACATGACTCCCCCCAGGCTGCACGGAAAAGGTCAGGGATCCATGCAGGAAATGAGTGTCTGCAGAGGGAGGGGTCCTCATCTGCTCCACAGACGACACAGTCTCACACACACACACACACACACACACACACACACAGACACACAGACACACAGACACACACACACCAGAAACCTGCAGTGACTAAGGAAGCTAAGCATGTCCTTCATTAAATTCTAGAATCATCCCACTGCGCTCCCCTGGTGACTGCCTGCTCTCATCAACCATTTTTGTTAAGCCTGCAGGCGGCTAGCACAGGCCTCACTTTCTTCTTTATTTCTTTATTTGTTTCACATTAGCACCTGACGCTAAAGATAAATGGACATGCTGCTTATCTGCCTCCCCTGTCCCCCGTCCGCCCGTCTGTCCTCCGCTCTCTCTGCCCAAATCTGCTGCTAAAGGACCCCCATGACACTGCACAGCAGAGCGCTGGATCAAATATGTGTCATCAGTCATCATTAGTGGGGGATGAGTAGGAGAGCACTGGTTAACTGTGCAGGGCTGAGGCCGGGGGGTCTCTCCTGAGCTGAAGCTGGTGCTGTTCAAAAGACACCACTGTGGCCTCAGATCGCTTCAGCTCGCCCCACTTTCACCAGCAGACTTTGGTCAGAGTGCTGCCGAGTCTGTGGCTGCTAATTCAAAGCAAAGGTCTCCCATATCTGAGTGTATGGAAAATGTTACATAAGCAATACTCATAAACACAGTGTCTTTTAACTCTCCACTTTAGGGTAGCGTTCAGGTTGTGACAACCATTAGCATGAGTAGCGTAGGCAGAGGACCTTTTGTTAGCAGGCTAGCTAGAGTGCAGAGGTCTCATATTCCTCTTAGAGCGACACAACTTAAAAGTGATATAATATGTATGGCCCAACCCTTGATATTCCATATGTGCTGATGTTGCTTTCACTGAACTTCTTTAGTTAACACTGTAAATCAATCTATTTTCAAACCTCCAAATAACACAGTAACAAGTAAAGCCGCTTTCACCTAATATGCACTGCAACTCTGAACTTACATGTATCTCAGACATTACCCAGAGGGGCTGTTTGTGAGAATGCAAATGTCTGCATCAGTTGGTCCAGACATGCAATCGAGTTTACGCTGCCAGCTTCCTAGTACAGAGTGTGTGTAATGGATTGATTGAGCCCATGTGCGAATAGACCAGGTCATTGTCTGGAGAATTCACAGCGAACGAGTGGGCATGTTGAATATGTTTTTATGGGAATTGACACAAGATGTTTTTGTGGGACTGGCACACAACTGGAACAAAACTAGAAAGACAATGAGTTTACCGAGAGGAAACCCACACCCCCTATCTGATGAACTTCAATGTCAGCGTTCTGATTGATACAATAGCGCATAACTGTAGTTGGCTAACTTTCGGTTTCTACCGCGGCGGTTATATCAGTTAGTTTCCGCTTCTGGTTCAGTTTCCCAAAGCTTTGCTTGATTAGCGCGGCAGCAGATTTAAGCCGGAAATACATATGGAACCTTCAGGAAACCCGGAAGTCGCCAGACTCCAGCAACAGACCTTACATAGCCATTACATGGCTTCTTCTTCTCTAAACTATTTGCTACAGTTATGCAGTCTGTTTAACATAATTTTTATTGAAGGATTGTCACAGTTTACAGAATAGGATAAACTGTGAAAAAAATAAACCCCTCTAGTTTTCTGGAAAAACAAACACAAAGGAAAAAAGAAAAAGTCTTGTCTTTTATCTAAAGTGGTAATGTAGTCAATCAAGTGAAGCTATTGGAAACTAAACCAGACAATATCATCGCCAGAGGGCGCTGATCCCATATGTGAACAGCTCGTTCGCAATTTATAAAACCGGGGTTACGTAAGTAACCTATAGTTATACACAGAGCCTAGAGAGAATGAATGTCTGACTTCATTAACCCATTTAGACCTGGATAGCCTATACGTTGTTATACCTTTCAGTATTATACCTACCTACCTGAAATTATCCATATATCTCTGAAAATCAGCAGTCAAAGCAATTCATTAACCTGGCAGTTTTTTATTGTTGGTAGTTTCAACCCTTGCAGAGAGAGGGGAGACACGCAAGACAAGACGCCAGGTCTTCGATTCAAGGCCAGGTCCTCGTAACTCACTAGGAATATGTGGTCAAGTGGTTTAGCCAGCCACCAGGCACCCCCTCCCTCATCACAAACATTTGAGTGTGAGAAATGCACTTACAAATTCAATAATGGTTTGTTTGATTGATCTTTATGTACACAGTCGTTATAGCAGTTTGTAGTGCATGGGTGGATCTATGGGAGACTGCATGTCAAACAGTTAATTCAAGGCCCATGCATATTTCACATTTTATTATAACATCTGTCATGTTCTGTGGAAGGATAGGAAGGATTAGCATACATTTGAGTGGACTGAAGTAAGTGAAAATGGGTATGGCTTGATGATCTACCCTTAAATATATCAGCCTGTGTCAGAGTAAAACTGTTATCATTTAATAAGATACTGTAGCAAACTGCAATTCAATCTACACACACTAACACTGTCAGTTTCTCTGAAGTGAAAACTGACAACCCCAAATATGAACATGCTTTTTCTTATAGATATACTATTGTTGAAATGTTTGTGCTGCCATCTAGACTATTATAACTTCTGCATTTGTTGTCATCGATAACATTTTATACCACCCACAGTACAAGTGTATTCTAAACATAGTAATCATCATATGATTAAAATCATAAGATTATCCTGGCCAGATTCTATGATGTGTACATACATTATGATACTGCGTTTGGTCTGTGTGGCTACAGCAGCCTACCTCCTTACATATATTCCTTAGTACGACAGTTATGCGTAAAAAAGAAAAACTGGTCTACTGTCCCCTCAAATGTGGACCAATTACATCATGAAACAGAAGCGCATCCAGCCATAGTTGAAAATCTATGCATCCAAAAACTTTTCCCTTCTTCAGTGAATCTCTTACCAACATTGCTCTTGTTAAGTAGCCTACTGTTGTACTTAGGGGAGAAGTATTTAGATAATTGCTTCTATTTGGCCAAATGAGGCGCAGACCTTCACCACACTGGTTGACATGCCTACAAGCAGCCAGGATAGTGTTCGTTCATTTGTGCAGTAACTTACTATCGATAGCTAAAGAGTGGACAGGGAGGCCACACCGTTATTAGACTGTCTTGTTTGAACATGCTTCACTGAAATATACCTATCATATATTGGAGAATTCGATACATTGCCCATCCCTAATTCCTCCCTGTCTGGCTATTCTAAATATGTCAGCTGCCTCCTTGGGGTCTTTAAGACATGTTAACCCCTACGCTGACTCACTAACCTGTTAGTCCCCATGGGTCCAGCCATCAGCGCACTCTTTAACGGGCCAGTGACAGGATAATGGTGTGCTGGCTACATCTTCTCATCCACACCCAGGCAAATGCCTCCATTTACATCCCCAATAACACGCTTTAAACTCCAACCTGACATTGTACTTTGTGGTAATTTATGAAGGGACCTTTTCATCATTACGGGGTTTTGCGAGTACAGTTGGTACAGTAGAGGAATGTGTGTCAGCTAGCTGGGACTTGAAAGCAAGTACAGCAGTGCAAAAATTACAGTGGAGTTTTAACTATTGGCTCTAAATCACGTTGACAAGTGGATGGGGTGACTTAACCCATGAGGGATTTTAGGATTTTCGGGACAGATTGATCGTGGCGAGATGGGAACGGTGTCAAGCACGCTCCCTCTACCTTGCGTCGTTTTAAACGCGCGCACTCTACTCGCGCCCGCGCGCGGCTGCACTCTCGACCTCTCTCGCTTGCAGTGTCAGTGTCAGGCACCAGCTCAAGAAGTTGAGGAGATCAAACGCGCTTAATCCTTTCCTCTGTGATTGAGTATTGTGCTGTC
Source organism: Gymnoscopelus braueri (assembly GCF_963280865.1). Lineage (NCBI taxonomy): Eukaryota > Metazoa > Chordata > Actinopteri > Myctophiformes > Myctophidae > Gymnoscopelus > Gymnoscopelus braueri. Next base: position 22,971,695 of record NC_137617.1, read on the forward strand.
CTCAGGGTGAGGAGGGGAGAGAGTCAGAGAGAGTCAGTTTAACATGACAAAGCCTGTCCTAGTGATCCACTCCTCTCCTCCCCAGATCCCAATGAGCCTCTGCCTTTTCTTTTTTGTCCCCTTTTTTCCCCCCTCTTTATCCCTTGTTCCCCTCATCTATCCCGAACCCAGCCCAGCCCCCCACTCCCAGTCTCATCCCCCGGCCTCTGCAAGCCCACCTCAGCCCTCTTAACCACTTAAGCCCTGCCCTACATACTTTGTTGTACGACAAAGCGCGAAAATAGCTGATCTACAAGCCGATTTCACAAGCCATCTCAATGCGTCGTGTTGCAATGGCTTGTGAGATTAGCTTTTTTTTTCTTCACTATTTTAGATTTTTGAAAATGTTTGAAAAATGTTGCCTATAATGACTAAATCGAGATGCCGGGTTGAAAGTAGTTAATGCCAGCCCTTTGTTTGCTGCATATTTATGACTGCCTTCCTCCTGTACTGATTATGCGCTTAAGAACAGAGGTCCCCTGAATGCTGCCAGTCACAATGGATTTGCCCGTATCAATGGTCAGATAACCTCTCTGTTAGCTCTGAGTAGAGAGCAAACATCAACGCATGCATGAAACCAACGGGGTCCCAATGGGGCTGAATAGGGACTAGTTAATGTGTATGGGTGTATTTGAAGCACTGGAGCATAGAATTGGGCGACATTCATTTTTATGCACTTTCAACACTGATTTATTTATTTTTGCGAACTACGGCCAAGTATGTTTGTCTGACTATATTAGTTAGTGAAGTGTGTACGTTTAACCATATATGACGTCCCTATTCTGCGGCGAACATTTGGCTAAAATACCAAATCTACTGCACAACTGATTGTGAGCTTGTAGATCAGCTATTTTCAATGAAGAGCGAAAACAGGAGGGGGCCTAGTTAGTATAGAGCCCTCTGGGACTCCGGTCAACAAAGTATATGGGCTTTAAGTGGTTAATCTGAATTTGAAAGTGCATTGCCTGGCTTGGCCTTGGGTTTCGCTCAGATGCCCTCATGACCCCCCATAGATAAAGTCCTATAATGCATGTCTGCAGCTGCTTACCAAAGGGGGAGGTGCATCGACAGAACACACACACACACACACACACACACACACACACACACACACACACACACACACACACACACACACACACACACACACACACACATACACTCTCTCCTTCTCTTACATAATTAACCTATAAAGAGGCATCCTTTATAAAAGACCGGCTTAATGTTTCATGAAGCCATTTTCACAGTCGGCACCGCTTCATTTAAACACTGCCATTTCAACTCAACCGCATTTGTGTAATGCTCATGAGGGTAATGATGAAGCCTTTTTGTGTAGCATTATGAGCCTGCGCTGTGGGCTGGCCTCCATTATCTGCAGCCATGTCACAAGGTGCCAAGGCAGTAAAATCCATCCAGGAGGGCGTAATAATTTACTTTTCTGGGAGTTGACAAAGACAGGCAGTGCTGTTGTTAACACCTTCTCCCGTTCTTCTCCTTTTCTCTAGTTTCACTAGTGCGCACACACACACACACACACACACACACACACACACACACACACACACTCACTGTCTATAGAACAAATATGCCAGCCTGCATAGCTTTTTTTGGAGGCTGTTTTTGAAGTGTTTATCTTGCATGTCACAGTTCTCCCCCATTCCTGTCTCTCATTCTGCCTCTCTCTCACACACACACACACACACACACACACACACACACACACACACACACACACACACACACACACAGTCTCTCATTCGCAGTGCTGGCTTTCTCTCTCTCGCCTCCCTTTCTGTTCCTGCCTCTCTCTGCATTTGTCTGTCATTCTGTTTATCTCCCTCTTCTCTCCACCTCCTCCTTCCGTATAGACTGTATTTGGGTCAACCATGCTCCATGGCTGATTGTGCTTCCCCACTCTATGGATATGATCATCTCCTATAGAAATGCATAAGCTCTGGGAGAAGAAGATCCACTGTGGGCATGTACACACAATGCAGTAGACCTACACTCAGATTACTCACGTGGCAGACATGACAGTGATGATAGGCCTATATATTGTCTTCTATTGCATTAGGCTTACTGACTGAAGCTCTTAACCACAATGATGAAGCTTTGAGCCCATGCTCAGTGCATTAGCTCTGCATGGCTATACACAGACAGACATCACGCAATAAAAAGGGTGTTAATTGCGGGTCCATTTGGTTACATTTGTACACTCAGAATTACAAATGGATAAATGGGAGGCACAGTGACATAAAGCACTACAATTTCGCCTATCAATTGCGGGTTGCGGCTGTCTGTCTTGGCTGATCCTCTCTACCCGAGTAGGGCTGTGACCAAACTAAAATGTCAAATACTATTTTAATTTACTATTTTGAATTCACGCGAGTGCACGATGATCATTATGCGTCTCTGCACGTTCATCATCAGTGCGAGTGTACTTGTTTATGATGATTAAACTCTCGTAACAATCCTGTTCTTCAAAGGCAGTCGGCAGTTCTCAGACTGCATTTAACACATTCATTAGTTATTAAGGGCTTGGTTCTGATATGGGATGCAGACTGCGTTTTTTACCATAGAGAGACAATGCTGAGAGACAATGCTGATGTGCACCAGGCTTTAGGTCACCGATGGAGCATGTTTGAACCACCCTACTACTGCACTTTGATGTACTGGTGCGACCAATTGAGAAAGTAGCACCAGTTTTACTAGTGGAAAAGTTACTAGACTGGAGCCCTGCTGAGCATGTCTGATCTGAAAGGATTGATTTGATGGTTAATTTTATGTCATTTTGCTTTTCCTGTCCTTACTACAAAGAAGTTAATAGTTGGAAGCAATTCTTATCCTCAGTTATATATGATTGATGTAATATAGCTAATAAATACTGTTAAAATAATAATGATCAAAATCACATAATCAACAGGCAATGGATTTTTGTTTGAAGTATTGTGATAGAAGTCTATTAGTCAATTAGGAATAATCTAGAGATGCACGATATTGACATTTTTGGTCAAACATTTTAATGAAATATCGGCCGATATCGATATGCTATCGTTAATATCGTGCATCACTAGAAAAAACCTTAACGTCTGACCCTTTCAGAGGGGGAGATGGACGGTGGGGGGCCGTCCGTGATTTGTAAGTGTCCACTGCATCAAGCCCCATAGCTTAGACTCTAGAGCGTAGTAATGTCCCTAAAGCTGGGATGTCCCTGCCCCTGTCCGTCTCCCCCTCTGAGCGTTGCGGGAGTATAAATGAGCCTTAATGCTGCGTTCTGTGACATGAAGTCTGATTTATACTTTGACATTTGGCGGTGACACTCGCCAAAATTCTGTTATTTTCACAGAGCGCCGCCGGCATGCATGACATAGCAGGGAATCTACACAATCCCACTCACTATACCACTGGTACATCCATGTCCTTTCCCATGGGCACAAGAGTGCTCTTTACCTCCTAGTGCCCACCAGTGGTTGTTTTCATCATGTCCCATGCCATCAGTTCATGCCAAGTGTCTCCAGTCACCCTCGAGCATGTGCCAGGGCATGTGCCAACTCACATAACCCGACCGTCAGTCAGCAGGCCTGGACAGCTGCTGTATAGAGTTACAACATGTTACTCCGGGTTGCCAGGGGAAGTCGTTTCCAGGGAAGTCGAGTTCTTTCTTGGAACATAGCTGCCGTCGAATGCCGCTTTTATGTGTTTGTTCTCTGTGTTTTTTTTTACTCGCTAACGGCTCCATAATCATACGAGTGGGTTGTAGAATTTGAGTTTGAGTTTGTCGGCACTTTTGAATTTGAGGTTGGGGGTGGGGGTTGTGGGCTTTAGGCTAAATCTGTCACATTTGCCTTTATAATTTGCGTCAATATAGACTGCCACTGGCAGACTATGTTGTGCACTTTGCAATCGACTGCTTGTGAATTTGTGTTTACATTTGATGAGAGAAGGCTTCATACATATACATTATTTACAGGGATAGAGAGTCTGGCACGCAGCAGCTAGCATGGTTAATGTCCTCTCCAAAACCTAAGAACTGGTAGGTTGTTGAACCACAAAAGGGTTGGGTCCTTTAAGAACACCTCTATAAAATGTTCACAAACCCTGTTTTCACAAATCTCTAACATCATGGAGGTTCTTCAAGGCTATCTTTAGCTCTGTCGTTTGGTCGGTCCAAAGTCTTCAAGCGCAAACCGAGAGCTGGTCACAGCTTATCATGGATTTATGTGCTTGTTTCTTTTTTCTTTCTTTTTTTTACTGAGGAATGTCAGAGAGTGTTTATTGTCTCTGTTTGGAGCTTAGAAAATCCCATGATAAGCCTGTCATTTCTAGTGTATTTGAGTTCCCTTCAAAGTCTAGCCCCCGTAGACGTCGCCTTTGCCATCTGCTAACCTCTCTCCCTCCATCCGTACCCCTCCCTCCCTCTCCTCTAGTTTGTCCACACATGTTCTCAGTTCTGTCTCCATTTACTGGGGCAGCTGTGATAGGAAAACCTGGTGTGTTGTTATTACAGGGGGCCTGGCAGCATGGAGAGGGAAGTTATCTTGGGCCCCAGGAGAAAGGCTTGGGAGCATGGTGGGGGCCACAGTCCTGCCTGATCAGAAACATGCCTGGACCAGATAAGAAAATACTGGATATTAGGCCTTGAAATACCCACGCGCTCTCTCCCACACATTTACACCCGTGTGCGTAACACACATGCAACACATGCGTACACAAACACACATGCACACTTGTGCACGCATGCTTTCAATGTCATGTATTCACACGCTAATACAAACATACACACTTAAACCCCCCCCCCCCCCCTCCCCCGGTCCAGCCCCCCATGTAAAGACAACATAAATTATTCCTCCAAAACCTCAGCCTGGCGTGTTTGCCCCACTTCTGGCCATACACAAACACCGCCATTTCCTGCTGCTGAGGAGAGACCATCGCAGCCCCCCCGCTCACCCCACAGTGCCCTGCCCTTCGCCCTCTGCTCTGGACCTCGTCTATCACAGATTTGAGTGTGTGTGTGTGTGTGTGTGTGTGTGTGTGTGTGTGTGTGTGTGTGTGTGTGTGTGTTTGTCTTATGATAACACTCTAGATTGGGGAGTTATTTAGCGGCAATTCAAAACACTATTCATCAAATCATGGCTGCTGAGCCAGCCGCAGTCTTTAATCTTGTTCCACAGCCCTTCAAGAACTCTTAAGCTGTCAAGCATTCATTCTATTCAGCCTCTCCCTGCAAAATCTTAAATTCCTGCGGTGGCCCCCAAAAAAAAAAAGAAGCTGTCATTTCCCTGAAACGCAGAATGCAACACAGCCTCTTAAGTGGAAGTGATAAGTCTCACTCTCCACTACAAATGATATCAAAAGTAGATTAAGCTTTCGCTCTAATCTCATCCAATCTTCTCCCAGGAGGGGTGGGGCATGGTGCCAGAAGTGCTGCAATTGGTAGAGATGCTGCATGGGCGGGGGGTTGCATAACTGTGATGGAAGTCTGTTCACATTAGTTCCCATTACTTCACTATAAGGCTGAGCCTTGGTGGCAGCATCTCATGTATTCTGTCTCTCTTCTCTCCAGCCTCCCGCTCATTTTTGTTTGTTTTTTTAGTAGGGGTGCAACAGTTAATTGAATAAAACAAAATGTATAATTGATACGTTAATAAAAATAACCGATTAATAATGGATCCCTATTTTGGCCATGACATTATTGGATAAAAGTTTCCCAAAAAATATCCTGTAGAAAGAAATCCTGTAGATCGGCTATTTCATTATTTTCGCTTGACACTGTTGTGCAGCGACGTATAAAATAACTCTTAAGTGGTTAATCGATTCATTATATAAAACGTTTGAAAATATATACTTTTAAAAACACGCTTCTCGATTATTCGATTAATCAAAAAAGTAATCGATAGAATAATCACTATGAAAATAATAGCTTGTTGCAAATAATAGATCATTAGATAATAGATAATAGATTTTTGGCTCCTCTTCTTTTGTCATTCTTTTGTTCTAATTGACCTTGCTTTTTTCCTCTTTATTTTCGTTTAGCTGCGTTGGGGGCACAACTGGACTGGTGGGGTGGGGGGATCCACCAGCTCCCTCCTACACCTACTCATACATGATATAGGCTACTGTCGTCATTTCAACAAAATGTCCCCACAGCGCAGAGATTCCCATGTGAGCCAAAACCGTTGCTGTGGATGTGGCATTCCTGATGTGGGCGTGTCAGCAATATTGCCCTGACTATTTGCGAGTTTGACTAATGACAGCCATGTCTAACGGTCATATTTTTTTATATTTCCTTTTATTGCGCATTCATTCCACCAGCATATCGGCTAATTTATACTTCGTCGCACATTCAACCATGATGCGTTTGATTTTAAACTAAAACATTATTATTGTATTTCCAGTGAGTGACACAGTTGCACAATGAAATATTTAGGCTATCGCTCCCTATCTGCCTCGTTCTCGGTACTTGCAGCTCAGTGTAGAGCGTACATGCTTGTGTCAAATGCTGTACTCCTATACTATCAGATTTCTGTGGTTATCGCCTCGTGGAGCTTTGAATGACTTGCCTTGTTTAGCAAATTAGGGGTATTGGGATATCGGATTGTGATACTGCCCTGCAGGGTGCATTCTCTTGTATGTCGAGGCGTATAGCTGGTGTAATGTAAGCAACTGACTTGTGGGAAATTATCTAATAGACCTTTGGCACACAATGAGATTTGTTTTTTGACAGTTCAAACACATCAACGTATGCAACACTATGTGATACTTGTAGAGGTGTGAATTGGCCTCACAATTCGATTCAATCTCAATTTTGCTTATGGCAATTTACAGTATATATTATACATATAGGCCGATGCCCTACTCTCACTCTCCTTCAAACATTCTGATTTTGAACATAAATGTATTAACATTACATTTTGTAAACTAAAATAAATAAATGGTATAGGCAGAGCCTATCTATTGTGAAAATGAAAGAAAACTAGTATCAGGGAAAACCATATTAACTTGGCAAACGGCCTTCCCTGTAAAGGAAACTCATAGGGTTAGCTTTAGAAGCTCTGACTTGGTTGGAAAATCAAATGATAGTAGTCTGTCTTCAAATAGTTGCAGTGTCTGTGTGTTTTGATTGCATTCATGTATTCTTTATTCTTCCAGCCTGTCTGGTGGGTAGATTTGGCTGTACACATTAGCACTGTTCACTGTACATGCTGTGTACATGGGAAGATGGAGGCCTGTGCATGCTTTCGAAGCGGTCTCCCTCCCAGGTGGATCTCATTGAGGGCTGAGGTCGTGTGCACACAGACCGCTCACTAATTGAAAGTGATGGGAACCCTCGCAGGTAAAGAGGAAAAGAATGAGAGGTCAGGGTGCGAGAAAGATCTGCCCACAAGGGAACCTTCACGTGAAAACTAAAAAGATGTGAGCGTACCACGAGCATGGAAAGAAGGATGATGAAAACAACGATGGACAGAATGAGTAGAAGCAATCAATGACGAGGGGGAAGAAGTCTAGCGTAGGATGAAAGTTAAAACAGAGGAGAAGGCGAATGCCACCTTCACCGGGGGGGATGCCCGGGAGAGAGCGTGGAAGAGGTGGGAAGGCTGGATTTAATTAGTATGAACATGAGAGGCAGTCTGCTCGACGGGCTTGACTTTCTGTTTTTGTGTGTGCTTCCACTTCTGTCTGTCTACACACCATAGCCAACTTCCTCCCCTTCTCCCATCCAATAAGTGCTCTCACCCTATCTATGTTTGAACACAAACACATCGCACTGCCATTCCCCGCTACAGCTGTCTGTCTGCATGTGTGTGTGTGTGTGGCCAGACACCAGCCTTGTGGCATTGCCGCCATTGATCACAGTAATGGCAGCAAACAGAGGCCCGGCTATTTTCAATGGAGACCTGTTGTGACGCTTCGCTGGTGAATGGCAGGATTTCCCTGCAAGCGAGGAAACAGCCCCGTTTCCACCCTCAGTAATTGGAGAGTGCTGACAAAGCAGTCCTGATGTGTTTGTTTGTGTTTGTGTGCACGCGAGCAAGCGCGTGCCTATCCTCTGCTTACCTACATTCCTTCTTGACACAGAAACCAGAAATAAATGCTGAATATGTTTCGCAAAAGCCACACACACGCGCGTGTGCGCTGACGCACACACACGCACACGCACACACACACACACACACACACACACACCTTGTTTGACTAACGCCCATCTGCAGCCTCGCTCGCACGCCTGCTCTAGTAACCACCGATTAAAAATAGTTCTGATGTTGCTGCCAGCAGTTTTTATGGACTCTCAAGACTGCTTGGACTACAACTCCCAAGCCCTTCCCCCTGGAGCCGGCTCTTTGGCCGTCCCAGGTCATTATTTTAGGTTGACTTCAAAGAGGGCTCTAATCTGGCAGTCTGTGGTGTGGTGGTCTGTCTGGACTGATCTAGTGTCTCTGGTCCTGTGTACTTGAATGGAAAGAAAAACGAGCCTGTGTGTGTCTGTCCCTCTGTTCTTGTCTGTGTGTTTTACACATGTCAAGCATGTGCGAGTGTGTGTACTTGTGTGTCCAACAGTCTAACGTAATAGAAGCCAGAGAGGAACACAATGGTCTGTGATTGAGGAGGACTGGATATACTGGAGGACCCTGTAAATGTCTTCCTCTGTACCCCTCCCATCACCGCTACCACCCACGGCTCTCGTTTTCCCCGTTCCCTGACCGCTGGCCAGCCTTATAGCCAGCCAGTCAGCCTGCTAATGTAGTTAGCTTCCCCCCTAATGACGATGAAATCTCATTAATATGCTTCACAGCTGGGCCCAATAACCAGTGGGGATGAAGGTAATCGAATCTCAGAGGGCTAACGCAGGGCTTGAACCTCACGAACAGCTCAGCAGTGCAGCAGAGCCCAGACAGACCAGCCAAGGGTCCCTAGGTTACGTTATAGCCGGTGGGCTTGTGTGTGGTGTGTGTGTGTGTCATGTGTTTTGTGTGTGTGTGTGTGTGTGTGGGGGACTGCGGGTATCTGCGCGTGTCTGTCTGGCCTTGGAGCCTTTGAAGTGCTGATGATAACCAGGCCAACTTGTGTCAGTGCGAGCACACGGGGCGGTTTATCATCAGTATAGACCCCATTTGTGTCTCGTACATATTTGTCCACTTAGGTCTGGCCTGCTGGGTAATTGCTTATGGACGAGGTGCGGGAGATAGCGCAGTGTCTCCCTAAGTGCACTTGTGGCTCTTGATGAATGCAAAGTGAGGCTAAAGAGTGGCTTTACAAGCCACTCACACTGTAGCTTAATGAAATCACTGGTGCTCTGACTCCTCCAAATTCAAGCATGTTGAGATACGTGAAACTATTGCAGTGGTTTATTTTTGAGCGCAGAGAAACATGCGCTCACAGACAACTTGCATCCCTGCTGCACTATGTTTGTGATGCCTGGCTAGTGGCTAGGATTGTGAAGTTCAAAGCAAAGATCTGAAGGAATTAGGATTGATTGGTCATCCAGGAATGGTTTTATGAGATCAAACATCTGCTTGCTCAAACGGAACCTGCACGTTCTTCATACCCTGAAATAACTCCATTACCGATAAATCATGAATCTAAAAGGGTTGTCGGCAAAAGCTTAATTAATAATCAAATTCTTATCTCTCTGCATCTCTGGGTCATCACCAGTTACTCGCTGGTGTCGTGCTATGCTAGCCTGGGTTGTTTCAAAGCAGCACAGCGTGCTGTGTCTTCTCACAGGCTGCACCTGACAGGGCCCTACTGTTTTTATTCTGCCTATACTCAGCCATGTTTGACTGCCCTGACAGAACGCTAGGCTCCAGGGCCTACTCCATCCCTGGGTTTGGTTAACAACAATGACAGGACTGTTGGAGTGGTTTGTGTTTCACCCTGACGCCCAAGCACCATAGATTCCTTATCAGTAAGACTGTGCTGTTTTCCATTAGGGTTTTTTATTTGCAGGGCCGCGGCTTCCTGTCCTTTTTCTTTTCCTCAGCCAAGCTAGCTAACTCTTATTGTTTATTCATGCTAGTCCCGTCTAGGCTAAAGAGCTGTTGTAACTGGGCCTGGAGTATTGGCTACTGCACCTACTGTACACGCTGATGGTGGGGGCTCTGGGCTGGAACTCGGGCAGCCACACAAATAGCTAGGGTTAGCATGTAGCCACTTGCCAGGCTACAGTGTTGCCATGTCTGCTTATTATAAGAAACTTTGAGCTTGTGTTTCTGTAAAGTCGCTTGTAAATAATATTGGTAGTTGCAGGTTGCAGGTTTTTGGGCTTGTTTCTAAAGTGTATTTTATTATTTGGACTTGCGCTTGCTAATGTTGTTTAAACAAGAGGTTCTCGCGCATTTTCATGTCAAAGGACCCCCAGATTAATATGTAATTGTCCACGTATCCCCATCTGAAAACATTTTGTGCCAGGGACCCCCAAACCAGATTTGTGTTGTTAAAATCTTTCAAAAATCTTTCTCATTGTCCTATGCATATAGGTTTAAAGTGCTCATTTGGCCTATAGTTGCTTCTATTGGGCTTGTTTCCATAGACCTGGTTGCTTATTTGTCTCACAAAATCTGGCAACACTGCTCTCCAGCCTTGTGTGAGTCAGTTGTTCCTGTGCCTGACTGTGTGTGTTATGAAGGCTGCTCATACAGTAATCTTAAGTGTCGTGTACAATGACTGGCGCTGCTCAGTCTGTATGACACTCTGGCATCATTGAATAATGTTTGAATAAAGGCTGATGATGTTTGGTAACTAATGATGTCCTCTTCATCAAGCTTCTATCTCACTCTCTCTCTCTCTCTCATTCTTTCGCCCCATCTCACAGGCTCGCCATTGTTCAGTTCCATGCCTGCCTTGGCTTGATGAGCCTTTAGAAGCCAGCCATTGTGTTTAATTACAGTCGCCAGGCCCCTTGCAGACTCTTGTCCTTGTGTCCCAGATTTTCATGCGTGCTCTCATTAGGCCCGTGTGTGTGTGTGTGTGTGTGTGTGTGTGTGTGTGTGTGTGTGTGTGTGTGTGTGTGTGTGTGTGTGTGTGTGTGTGTGTGTGTGTGTGTGTGTGTGTGTGTGTGTGTGTGTGTGTGTGTGTGTGTGTGTGTGTGTGTGTGTGTGTGTGTGTGTGTGTGTCAGGGTTGGATGGTGAGCACGAGGCTGGATTGAAGGTTGGAAGAAGGCTAAGCGCCTATGTGTTGTATAGGGTGTGTGGGTGGTGTTTGGTATCGGGGTGTTGTGTTTGTGTGCGTGTCTAATGAAGACAGCTTTAATAAGGACGAATAGTTCCGCGGTCATGGCATTAATGGTGGGGTTGTAATCGCTCCACATCAAGAGCACGAGGAGACGAGGACGGGGAAACGGTGAATGGGGTTTTGCTAATGAGAGAATATGCCACGTTACATAAGGAGCCCGCTCTATTTAAGTTTAATTTGTTTGACATGAGTGCACTGACTGCCAGGCCTTAATGGCATGGGCGAAGATATAAGGTCACACGTAGCCAAAAAAAACGACAATGGAAGCAAAGGACGAGCCTTGGCTGCTTCCCCCACTCCTCTCCTCCTTTCCGACACGCTCCCACTGCTTCCTAGTGCCCCCGAATCTCTGATCACCCCACCCCTGCCACTGCTCACCCTAGTGACAGAGACGATTGTCTGAATACGTCTGTCGTCTGCCACCCCTTTCTTTGCATTCCCCAGCGGCCAGTCCTTACTCCCTGCTGCTCTCATCGGGCAAATCGGGTGACATTAAACGGTTGTTTAAAAGCTTGTGACTTAGTCCACTCATCCAAACCCTGATAAGAGGCTTGCAGAGCTCAGAACAGAACAAACCAAAACATTAGCAATGGCCTCTCCTTTCTCTCTTGTCAACCAATCACATCTGACTGACCCTTCATGTGTTTTAGAAAATATACTGCGCCTGTATGTATCCCAGGGGCTCATAACTTTGATGACTTAAGATTTTTTTCTATCTTTTCTTTTTCCATACAAATGGTCATGTTTGCAGCTTGGAACCCATCAAAAAAGCACCTGCACATGAGCTTTATTGCGCACGTGTTTTCTCAGTCAGATGGACCTTGCCAGACAGGTGTATCTGTAAAAGCACTGGTAAAACAACCGTTCTTTCTCATCATCACGTGGAAGCAGTTCCAATCGCTCCATCTGTCCTCCCGGGTCTCATTTCTCTCTTTCTCTTATCGCTCCGTCATCTCTCCCTCTCTCTCATTCTGTCTCTGCTGTATCTTCTGTGACCTTTTTCTTCCTGTCCTTCCCCCCTCACCCGCTCCGCCCTCATTATCTTGTTCACCTCCTCCATAATCTCTCTCTCTCTCTGTCCATCTCTATGGCCCTCTGACTCCCCAGTGACTAAAAGCCTGCTCTCCTGCCTCTTTTGGCCTCAGCAGACCCCTCAACACTGAACAAATTCATGTCAATCGCACAATGAAAACATCCAGAAGTAAATATTCAGTTGCCTCTGACTCCTGTCACTGTGCCATGTCAGTAGTTCATGTTTGACCCCCAAATTGATACTGTATTTATTTGGCCACGGACCCCCATCTGAAAATATTTTGTGCCGTATAAGAGAAGATTTATGCTGTTAAAAATTAACCCAATTATTCACGATTTCTTTCAGCTATTTTTGAATTGCTGATCGGCTATTTTTGAATAGTTGAAGTATAAAATGGGGTTAAAGGGGTTAATCTGGAACATCAATTTGTTGGGGACCCCCTGGAACCCCCTCAAGGAGCCCTGGGGGTCCCCGAACTCCTCTTTGAGAACCACTGATGTAGGCAACATGCATGCATATTTGACGAGTGAGGGCTCTGTGGAAAAAACATGCTTGATGTGTGCCAGCACAACACTTACAGATGCATTTTGGTTCCATTTGTACAATCTCAGGGTTAAAAAGGAACACAGCACATTTGACTGTGTAGTGTATACTAGTCATTTTCACCTCCAGTCTCTCCTTCTGCACTGTCTCTGTCTTCCTTTTCTTTCTCTCCTCTCTCTCTCACACACACACACACGCACGCACGCACGCACGCACGCGCACGCACACACGTGCACACATCCTTTGGGAGTAGTTGCTAGATCACCTTTAATTTCCTCTGTAGAGCTATGTGGAAGGGGCCAGGCCCCATCTCCCTCTTTGAAGTTCTTCCCAGGCCTGGTTAGTGTTTACTCACAGACAAGACCCCCCTGAAGAAAAAACCTTCCCCCACCGCCAGGACCTTTTTAAGAAAAGGTCATACACTATGCGCTGGCTGTGTGGTTAGCTTCCCATGGCGTGCGACTCTGTGTGTTTGCGGTGCGAGTGAAGAGATACTGTGGGAGCATGGGAGTTGAGACGCTAAATATTTGGAGCTAACAAGGCTAGTGCTAGCCCAAAGCCAAACCCGAGGGAAGTTTAATGAGAACTTAGCTGGTGCCACCCCTGGATGAAACGTAGCCACGAAATCTCCCGCAGAGTCTAAACAGCAAGCCAGCCAACATGCTCGTATCACATGTGTCACTAATAGACACCCCGCCACATATTGGTAACTTATAAATAGTTGCGCTCCGGTGTCACGCAATGAAAACAGTAGATCTCACAACACGTCGCAGCACAATGCGGTGTGAGCTTGTAGATATGCTATTTTTGGTGGGCCACACCAGCCTGCAACTCAGGATGAATCAGGCCTTGGCTTAGACAACCACAATGCCCAAAAGTCTATGCTGGCCGGCTACCGATGCTTGATTATTAAACAGCTAGCATTATCTTTGACGAGAACCGCAGCCCACGAGACATGTCCTTGCCCACGAGACATGTCCTTGCCCACGAGACATGTCCTTGCCCACTCAATTATCATTCCAGACCTAACAGAGATATCCTGGCCCCGTAGATGGAGTGTCTTAATATCCTGTGGCCCGATTGGGTGTCACTGTTGGTCTTTGCAATGTGAGCTTCATTGCTGTTTAGCTTAACTGCTCCTGTGCTCAAGTTTCTGATAGCCGAGATAGCTGGCTTTAGCGGGGAAGATTTGGAGGCTGAGTCCCCAGTGGGCTACAAGGTAGAAAAGCTTTTGTTGCTGTAGCATCTTGTATTTTTCTTTCCCTGGGTTGCCCTGCCAACATAATAGATCCATCGGTTAGTTTTGTTTTGGTTAGTCTCTCAATGTAATCGGCCCCCAGCGCCATCTGACCCATGCATGCTGAGATTGGCAAGCGTTAGCACAAGAACTGAAAAGATAAAATAAAGGAGAAAGCCAATGAGTGTGTGTGTGTATGTATGCATTTTGGTGCATATGCGAGAGAGAAACAAAATATAAATATTACAAATGCATACTGTACACTGCGTCCATATTTTGTGTTCTCCACTGTAGGGTTTGATGAGAGAGCGAGTTTGAGAGTGTGTGTAGCCATTCAGAGTGGGTTGTCTGCGCTGCCGTCACGTGGAGTGTGTTCCCAGCTGTATAGTTGCTGAATGCGCCCCTGCCGTGTTAAATATAGACGGCTTATTCACACACGAGTGCCAAGCCCAGGGCCTCCAGGCAGCTCCCGAGCTGCCTGCTCCCAACGTCACCAATCCCTCCTCTGTCAAGCTGATGTTGGGAGGAGAGGGTGGCGGGCAGGGGGTGGAGCACACACTTGTAGATGCACTTTAAATCCTTGCATATCGAAGGAAAACGATGTGGATCACTCAAGCATACGGCACACATTTGTGCATGTCACCTCTGTCACATTTCACAAATGCGCGGAAGCCTACAGTATGTGCACGTAAAGAAAACTGTATTTGCTTGTGCGCCTTTTAGGCTGGGCTGTTCAAGTCGGTACACACAACATAGTACAGTTGTGTATACATACACAGTTGGCAAACGCGGGCCATGAAATCCATTTACTTGGCCTGCTATAGACCACAGGGTCAGCGTGTGTGTGTGTGTGTGTGTGTGTGTGTGTGTGTGTGTCTGTTTATGTGACTTAAAGAGTGGTGTTTTGCAACACACACAGGATATTAAGGACAAAGTCCGGCCTATTGCACATGGGCAACAGCAGGTTTCCCTCCCCCAGCTTCTCAAGCCACCATGTTTATGTACACACACACACACACACACACACACACACACACACACACACACACACACACACACACACACACACACACACACACACACACACACACACACACACACACACACACACACAAATCCACGCTATGTAGTTACAGTATATGCTGTCCATATGTTGTTGTGCTTGCAGCCTGCAGCTAGGCTGACTGCCTATCATATCCTATATGAGTAATCATCTTAGCTCCTATAGCTTTACTGTAGTGTGTTCTTTCTTCCTCATTCTCAGTTGGTCCATTGTGTGCTGTTCTGCCATTGAAGAACCATGGAGAATACATTTTGAGCGGCAAAGAGTAACTCCTTTTGCTTTTTTTTTTTTTGCTTTATTTATTCACATTTTGAATGCTAACTCAGTTAACATTCCCGATTTTATTATTATTAGTAAAAAACAAAACATTGTGAGGTTGTTTTGATCAGCTATTTTTGAATGTTCTACTTTTTTCAACAGTAAAAATTTTAATCTAATAAAAAAAAATGACAGCCTTAGCTGTAATTCTTTTGGTTCTCCTTTTTTGCCGTCTTCAATTCGACGTTCCTGGATTCATACGGTACTGCCATAATGTTCTAGTTCCTCCATGTCGGTGAGGTTTCTTCCCTGCTAGTGAGACAGTTCCTCTCCTTGGCCATTTAGAGCATCCTGGTCTTTTATGTGCCTAGTCTCTCTCTACCCATTCATATAAATTCCCTCCAAGGTTGACAGTATATAACAACACTCCACTACAATGGCGCAATGATTGGATTTTGTGTGTGTGTGTGTGTGTGTGTGTGTGTGTGTGTGTGTGTGTGTGTGTGTGTGTGTGTGTGTGTGTGTGTGTGTGTGTGTGTGTGTGTGTGTGTGTGTGTGTGTGTGTGTGTGTGTGTGTGTGTGTGTGTGTGTGTGTGTGTGTGTGTGTGTGTGTGTGTGTGTGTGTGAGAGAGTCTATACACGGTGCAAGCCAAATATTGTATGGATTATGTTTTCTCTGAAAAGATCTTGAGCCATTTTCAAGAAAGATCTTGAAAATGGTCAGGTTGGGGCTAGGATTAGGCATTTCGAGGTAAGGTTTAGGGGTTAGGGTTGGAGTTATGTCTGATTTAGAAGTAGTTGCCGCGGAAAAAGCGTGCCAATGTCGCACACTGAAAATAGCTGATCTACAAGCTCTCAACATGTTGTGTGCCTGTGTCTTCTTCTATGTGTCAGTGTGTTAACACGTGTGCGGGTGTAAACATTTGTGTGTAACTCCCATCTTCGGAGCCCTCCAGATATGGATTAGTAATGCCCACTCTCTCTCTCTCTCTCTCTCCTCCACAGCGATAGAGACGCAGAGTACCAGCTCGGAGGAGATTGTGCCAAGCCCGCCTTCACCGCCCCCGCCACCCCGCGTCTACAAGCCCTGCTTCGTGTGCCAGGACAAGTCCTCAGGGTACCACTATGGTGTCAGTGCCTGTGAGGGCTGCAAGGTGAGACCATTCTATCCTTTCTAAAACATCTGTCCATCCATTGAGCAGTCGCTTTAAACGCTTCAGCTCTATATACTTCATTGTATGACGCCTAGCAAGCATATCCCATCTACAAGCTCGCGATGTGTTGTGAGCTTGTAGATTGGCTATTTTCACTATTCAAAACATTTTGATAAAATATTTGACTATTTGACCATTTTTGCCTATAATTACGTGCCTAAAATAGGTTGAAAGTGGTTAAACGATCACGTACTGTACAACAACAGAAAACAAACGGTGTAAAGTGAGACCACGGTTAACAGGCCTTGATGGTGAAATTGGGGACTTATAGCTTTTAGTTTGAGCCTCAGGAGATGGTCGTTTGTATTCTAAATCTGGGGAAGTGCTTTGAAATGGCCTGCTTTGGTGTCTCGCTGGAATCCGTTCATTGACGGTCAGCGCTTTGCGCTATGCACTGGAAAATCCCAGGATTTTGCAGTGTGGAGCTGCCAAACAAATAAGACCTGCTCTTCAAAAGCCTTGGGGATAGATAGGGCTCTTTCAACACTCCAGACCGCATGCCTGTTCCCAATAACACTGGGACCTGTATCTGCAGACAAACATGAGGCTGTCAGGTTTCGTAACAGTGTACCATGGCCCTGTTTCTTATCACATACCTGCGAGGCTTTGTCAAGCCCCCAATGAAGGAGATTTTTTTGTTCTCGTTTTACTGGGCCACGTAACGCGGTCTGCTATCAGCCCTGTCGACGTGTCCTCGTCAGTCACCTGCTATCAGCAAAGCCCTGTTATATACTGTAGGTGCTGCTCATAACCCCTGATCTGGCCTCCAATCTGCTGCCAGTCTTGTCGGCAGTGGCCGTAGGTGTGTGTGCGTATAGCATATTGTGCGTGTATAGATGCACACACCTCTTATCTATTTTCCCCAAGGCACGTGGTCAGGGTTGTGTAAGAGAGAGAGGACAGGGCAGGGGGGGGGGTCCTGTGAGATGGGCATAGTTAGCGTAGGGTGGAGGGAGACTGAATATGGCAGCAGCATGGCGCTGTTTGTGACAGGTGGTCGCTAGGCGCCTATCTCTGCCCCACGTGGCCCTGCCCAACCAAGACAACACCTGGCCTGTGTGGGGGGGAAAGAAAGAGATCCGAAAATGGAGGCTGCGTAGATGCGATAGGAAGAGCAGAGTGGAGAAATAAGCACACGAGGGAAGGTGCTGTAGGAGGCGGCAGTGAGGAAGTGAGGTGCAGAATGTGAGGAACGGCAGAGAAAGCAGAGAGGGTTCAGGATGAGATGGGGGGGAATATCTGGACGGGAAGATGATGGAGATGATGTAGAGATGGCCAGGCCGGAGGGGGACGTTTGGAGAGTTTCAGAGGATTAGGAGAAGGGGGGGGGGGGGGGCACTGGAAGGCGGATGAGAGGAAAAGGAGGAATGAAGGCAAGAAGGAAGGAGTGCACAGCAAAGACTCACACTTATACACGCATGCACACACACACACACACAGAATCCTCTGTGGGTGCGCTGTGAAACTTAACCTCCCCCTTAAACGCAAGTTATAAAAAGTTAACAAAGAATATAAAGGCTGAACCCTGTGCCTTTTTTATTGGGGCGCCTTAACCACTGCTCAGCGTGCTGCTTATTGCGCGTCCTAAACGGCTTTTAATGTGTCTCTTTAACACCATTCCCCATTGTCGAATAGAGCCTGATTAAATGGGCTAATAAGCTGAATAATAAGGCCAGATCATAGCCGGTGGTGGGGAACTGTGTGTGTGTGTGTGTGTGTGTGTGTGTGTGTGAGTGGAGGCATGGCTCCGTGGTTTGGATGAGAGTTGACACAGTGCTAGTAAATGAATAACCTAACTAAAGTAGAGGTGGATGTAATTGGTGCCATAATAAATAATATTTCCTCTGTGTTGCAATGCGTTATGGAACACTGGTGTTCTGACCACGTACAACACCTTAGTGTGTCTGTCTACTAAGAGGGCTGTGTGCTGTGATATATGTGTATATATTCTATTTAGTGTATTGATGTGACTGTAGTGTATGTGTGTGAAGGTGTTCTGAATAGGCATGTAAAGGTAGATTTCTTCCCCCCCCCTGTTTGAAGTATTTACTTTGGTTAGCATTGATCGCTAGCGACTCATACTAACCACTGTCACTGAGCCAGGCTCCCCCACCTGCCTCAGCAGCGTGCTGCCTGCCTGCCTGCTGCTTGTGTGCGTCCGTCCGCACGCCTTACATCTGCAGCGCAAGGTTGAAAAAAAAAACTCGGCATCCATTCCCCACATATCTCTAGACTTCTGAGGAGGATGACTTGGTGTAGCACGCTCAATTATTCAACAGTACAGGCAATGTGAACGTATACGGCATTCCCATCTGAGACCGGGGTAAGTCGAGGGTTAGCTGCGTTAGCATCGCGGCGGCATGCCAAACTACAAAGGCCTATCCTGGGGGGGGGGGGAGCGGAGGAAACAGGACAGGGGGAGGAGAGAGGGTTGAAGCGGAGTGTTTGGGAGACGGGTCGATTGTTTGTTGTTGAAGCGAAAGTTCTGTCTTTTTTTATCTTTCTTTTGTTCTTTTCCCCCGCACATCTTCCCGCTCTCCCCGCTCCTCATTTCCCTTCCAGTTATTAACACTCACGCATTAAATTTGCATGCCTCTCCCCTCCGTGTTTATGTATTTGTCTTGGAGGCATGGTTCTGCGCAGCAGGCAACCTTCTCCGTGTTTTCCACAGAGCGAGGGAAAGCCAGCATACTTCCTAAACCCCCACGGTTGTCCTCGTTTTGATGTTTTTTAAGATGGCCTTGTTACCAAGTCTTTAGCAACATGGGCGGTAATTATAACTGCGGCCACACGCACGCACGCACGCGCGCACACACTCTCTCTCAGATAGTAACATAATACACTGCCTCAGTAGGAGGCTGGTAACGCAGGGCTTCATCTGGGCACAGTGTGAAAGTCATGTATGAGGATTCCTGCACTTCCCTGTGAACTTAACACCTCATATATACTTGGTTGCACGCCGGTGTGGCGCACCAAAAATAACACGCTATTCCTATCTAATCAAGCGGTTCCTCTCATTCACACAAACTCAAATACGCACACATACACACACGCAAACTTGTGTGCCATATATGGCACTGCACAGCAGTTAGATACTTGGGAATTGAAATGCACATGAAACATGCAGTCAAGTCCATGCCATTACCATTCTCCTGCTATCCCTCTCCACTTCTCCATCCAACCATCCATCCATCCATCGCTCTCTTCTCTGCGCTCTTCTGTCCTGTGAACACCGCAGGGAGGCTGACAGGCCCGCTGAGGGCCCTTGTCGCCGGGCGGATTAAGCGCTGATACAAAAAGAGGCTTAAGGGCCGCAGGAAGCAATGACTCCTAATAGGCAACGAGAAGGAGGGCAGAGGGGGAGGGGCACAAACAATGGCCCAGCCCATGAGCCGCTGGTGGCAGCCAATCAGGCAGTGGCAGGGGAAGGGCACCTTAGCCCCGTGGTGTCAGGAGGGAGTGGGTCAATCCCCTAGTGACCCTGGGGTCAGGTTCGGGACACCAACGGATCAAAGGACACACACACACGCACACGCACACACACTCACCCTGCTGCAGGACTTACGAGCGCATCCCACCAGCCATTGTATTGGGGCTGCGTTTTCTGTTTATGATGACTTCTCGCTAATCTGTTGGGAGATGATGCTTTAAGCTCCTTTGCTGGGTGGGGGGGGGGGGGGGGGGCAGGGGAGGTTTGTGGATGGGTCGAAGCTTCCTGAGAATCCTGACTATGGAATAATGTCTTTATTGCAGGAAGAAAGGGGGGACAGAGTATTTTACACACACACACACACACACGCACACGCACACACACACACACAAGCATGCTCATGTAGATGGGTGCAGCCTTGTTATTGAGACAGACGTAATTCTGTGTTGTGACTAAATGAGAAGTTTACTATGTCAGGATTATACTTCTGGATCAGCTGTGACACATTGGCTCCTGTCCAATGAGCCTGTACTCGAGTTTATTGCCTTTAATTGACCTAACACACACACACACACACATAGTATAATATGTTAAATCCCCCCCCCCCGCACACGTGCGTGCACATATTTTTTCTTCTTTGCTCTTATGTTTACAATACCAACATACCAACACCATTGCTCCACCAGGTTTCATTGGCATGGCATTTAAAATGTATTCACAAAGCAGAAAGCAAGTGAAAATAAAACTTGACATTTACCAATGCTGACATTTAATATAGGCCTACATGCTGACTCGAATCTATACACATTCTGGTGTTAAGATGATTACTATTATTATATTAAAGGCAACAGCTGAATGCATATAGATCTCACACATTTCCCAGATTCTGTCATGCACACACACACCTCCTAAAATCCTGTGTAAGAGAAGGACGTCTCCTCCACCAGTGATCACTGGCTCCTCCTGGTGCTCTCAGATGGGGGGGAACAGAAGATAGGAGGAGAGGTCGGTGATCCGGGAAGGACAACTTGCAGGCTTTAGTCCATTTGCCATCTGTCGGCCAGCAAAGCTAATCCCTTGGCATGGTTTGGGGCTCCCTGCCTGGCAGCAGTCACACCTCCACCCCCCAGCGGCGCCCCCAAAACGTGATCCTTACGTCATGAAAATATTTCCAGTAAACTGCTAAGCGTCTGGTGCCCCCAGGCACTGCGCACCAGACCATGTGCCCAGCACTTCTAGTTGATTGGCATTAACCTCTTATTGTCTTGTTAACCTCTCATAATATTAGGGAATTCCAGGGAATCATTTTCACTTTTCATGATAAAGGAAATGTGATGTTTTTCAAATAATGGACAGTAGGGCTGTGCAGTATATCAATAGTGAATTTGTCAATGCAATTTCAGTATATTTCCAATATTTTATTATGCAGCTGCTCTAGTAAGATGACTAGGGTATCATCTTATTTGGAAACTAGCCTCTTAAATTGTGCCATTTAGCTTTTGATTTAATTCATTTCAAACTCTGTATTGTATACAGTGCATTTAGAGCTGTGTTTTAGGAGAAAATGTCACTGCGCTACGCAGTAAAATCCTCAGTGTTTAGCTCTGAGAGTATACAAATGGAACCAAATGGACCCATAAGGCTTAAATTAACACTCAGAATTGTACAGAGTACACAGTCTATTTCAGTTTGACTTTGTCTTACAAGAATACTACTAGAAGAGGGCCAGCGACCTCAGCCGCATGTCTTTGGCATTGTGACTTTGCAAATGTCAGGCCTGTGTAAGACGAGTGCACGGCAAGTGTGTCGTTTGTATATTTTGTGTTTTTGGTCGTCCTCCATCTCTTCATTTTGTGGGATCAAAATATAGTCGCTGCACTCCCTACAGAACGTCTGCCTTTCCAGCCTCGCTGACAGAAGGCAAGCTCATTTCCGTTTGTACTCCGCCTCCCCGGATTCCAAACGAGGGTTTAATTTACTGTCATATTTCCTCTGATCCAGTTAGATTGAAAAGAGAAAAGGGTAGAAGGAAGAGGAGGGGTAGGAAGAATGGAGGGATTCCTTTTTTGTTCTGTTTTTTTTTCTTTTCTTTTCTTTTTTTACAGAAGTAGCGCCAGCCAGTCCACCCGGAGCTTAGACGTAGTGCCCTGTCCCTTACGGGTCCCTCACTAAACCCATTTCTAGGTTTCTGTGAAGACTCCTAGAAGAGCATTCATTCACTGATGTGTCATGGTAGGCTGCTACAGGGCAGGTGGGTGTGTTCATTCACTGGATGGCAAAACAGTGGAGGAGTGAATATTCCTCCCTGTACAGATCACTCCACACACTAAGCCCTTTAAGGGCTTAGTGATTGGTAGCTCATTGCCTTTAATTATGGCAGCATATGGCCACGCTGTGTACGACTGAACCGTAAGGGTCCATTTGGTTCCATTTGTACACTCTTCTGAGTTAAATTAACACTAAGTATTTTACTTTGTGCAGTTTGTTTATTTTTTAGGATGCTGACTCAATGTTGTTGTTTTTTGCCCCTCTCTTTTCTCCACTTGTTCTCCACCATCCAATCTCTCCTCCCTATCTCCATCCATCCCTCTCTCTCTCTCTCTCTCTCTCTCTCTCTGTCTCTGTAGGGCTTCTTTCGGAGAAGCATTCAGAAGAACATGGTGTACACCTGCCACCGGGAGAAGAACTGCATCATCAACAAGGTCACCCGCAACCGCTGCCAGTACTGCCGACTGCAGAAGTGCCTGGAAGTGGGGATGTCCAAGGAGTGTACGTGTACGAGTATACTACATTACCCAGAATGCCCAGCCCCTATACCTCACTCATGGAGAGCCCAAACGCTTAAAGGGATAGTTCACCCCAAAAACATTTTCTTTCCTATTGATTAGTCACCCCATGAAGACTGGAATATTATTTTTAGTTTTTGTCACATTCCTTAGCCAATAATTTGATGACCAGCAGACCGGTAGGCAGCGGCTCCGGTAGGAGACACAAAGGAGACTCTTTGTGTCTCCTACCGGAACCGCTGCCGGTCATCAAATTATTGGCTTAGGAAATGCGACGAAATCCCCAAAATATCCATGAATTCAAGTCTCCATGGGTTGACTAATCGATAGAAAAAAAGGTCATTTTGGGGGTGAACTATCCCTTTAATTCATTGCGTTAGCCTGGCCGTAAATTTATGAATCGCAGCATATTTTGCTCACACTCGCACTTTCTTGGTGATTTGTAAGCGAAGTTGCATAACACCAGCTGGTTGCTACTTGCTAGTAAGCTTAACCACTTTCAACCTGGCAACACATTATGAGCTTGTAGATTGGTTATTTTTGATTTTTTTTTCAAACTTGGACTCAAGTGGTTCTCAAAGTCGGGTTCGGGGATCCCCAGGGGTCCTTGAGGGGGTTCCAGGGGTTCCCCAGCAAAATGAGGAACAGGCGATTTGAAAATAGCTGATCTACAAGCTCATAACGCATTGTAGGTGAGTCAATACATGGTTTAACCACAAACAAATTGATACAAATGTTTTTCAATGGATTCTGGTAGTATTTGGCATGCTAAATAACATACTAAAAATCTAGGAAAATATGCCCTCCAGAAAGGCGTAATTTTCAAGATGGTGTCCAAGATTGCTGCCGGGAGCTAGAAATGGCTATATATCTCAATTGAAAAAAATGTTACAAAAGATTTTTCAATTGATTCTGGTACATCTAGGCATGCTTGATAACACACACAAAATCTAGGAAAATATACCTTCCGGAAAGGCTTCATTTTCAAGATGGTGTCCTAAATGGCGGCCAGGAGCTTAAATTAGTTACTGTATATCTCAATTGCAAGAATGTATACAAAACATTTTTCACTTGATTCTGGTACCTCTTGACATGCTAAGTAACATATTAAAACTGTAGGAAAATATACCTCCCAGAAAGGCGACATTTTTAAGATGGTGTCAAAGATGGCTGCCGGGAGCTTAAAATTGCTATATCTCAAATAAAAAAATTGTTGCAAACTGATTCTGGTACCTCTATGCATGTTTAAGAACATGCATAGAAAAAAATCGAGGAAAATACATGTTATAGTGGAACAGTTACAATGAATGTCCTTCAAAAGACTCAACATTCATTGTTGACATAAGTGGGGGAACTCTATCCTACAGGTTCCACCCCCAGTTCAGTGCAGCCAAACCGTCTGAAGCCTTCTGGTAGGTATATTTTCCTAGATTTTGTGTGTTATTAAGCATGTAATTGAGATGTAGCCATTTTAAGCTCCCGGCAGTCATCTTGGACGCCATCTTGAAAATTAAGCCTCTCCGGAAGGTATATTTTCCTAGATTTTTAGTATGTTAATAAGCATGCCTAGAGAAACCAGAATCAATTAAAAAATATTTTGTATAATTTTAAGTTTTATAGTTATTTTAAGCTCCCGGCAGCCATCATGGACGCTATCTTGAAAATGACACCTTTCCGGAAGGTATATTTTCCTAGATTTTTGGTATATTCTTAAGCATGTCTAGAGGTACCAGAATCAAGTGAGAAATCACTTGTTGCAATTGAGATATAGCCATTTTAATCTAGCAGCCATCTTGAAAACGACACCTTTTCAGGACGTATATTTTCCTAGATTTTTAGTATGTTATTTAGCTTGCCCAATACTACCAGAATCCATTGAAAAACCTTTTGTATACATTTTTTGGGGGTTAAGTGATATGTTTTCTTATATTGACTCACCTATTGCATTGTGATGCGGTGTGAGCTTGTAGATCGTCTACACACACATAAACATATTTGTGAAAATGTTTGAGAACCACTCACCTAGATAGACTTACCTATCGACGTGTGTGTGTGTGTGTGTGTGTGTGTGAGTGTGAGTGAGAGATAATTTGGATTGTAAGAGAGAGAGAAAGAGTTGTGAAAGTGCGAAGGCAGCAGTGATGTGGGCTGGCAGCAACAGTCAGGGTGTCGCTGAGCTTGGCATGCCTCCATGATGAATATGTTCTCACCTGCCGAGAGCGAAAGAGCAGGCGTCTGCTGCCATCACTGCACCCCAGGGGCTGTGTGAACACACACACATGCACACACACACACACACACACTTGTCAGACCTGATGAACTAATTGGTGGAGGTGACAGCTCACGGCTCAGAGACTGGCAGAACCGCAGTCTCGGTGTGATCACATGACGATAACACACGCGCACGCCTCACAGCGTCTCTCATACGGACGTGCACTAGCGCGATCATTTAGCACCGTTGTCCAAGCGCGCCTTCCCACACACGCGCACAGAGAAACCTGTGCACGTCTCCCCCTATAAGTATGTGTCCTCCTCTTTCAGACACACACATGCCTACTAGTGCGAATGCCGGTTGTATTGTCTGCCCCGTTGTGCTAAACGCAATGTGTTAATTTCACATTGTACAATCCCTCTACGTCCCTCCTTGTGTCCTTTTTCTGTCCCCTGTCATCCTGTACACCAGTCTTTACGGCATGTTGAGCACGGGGAGAGCTCCCCACGCCTCTAGGCTGTGGCCTACGGTAAAGGAAGTTATCCTCTGAGCTCCTTAGCTCTGAATGGGGCCATTAATCATGGTTAGAAGGATCACAGCAGCCAGTAGCTTTCTTACACACACCACCGGGCACGCTGTAGCCCTTTGCCAGGGGAGTAGGCTGGTACTGGAGGGCCATCTAGTGGCCGTGGGGCAGCACTGCACCGCAATGGTGAATTCCAGTGTGCTGTACTGTGAATATAACGTAGCGTTAGTTTGACCTAGTTGGGTTCAAGTTTCAGGGAGGGAGTTCACCTCGGGTTAGATCCGGCACTTATCGACACCAGTATACGTGTTGCCTTCTTTTTCACACACACACACACACGCACACGCGCACGCACACACACACACACACACACACACATGGGGCAATGTGCATGCAAGTATGCATAAAGACAAAAGTGCATGCACATACCGTACGCAAATAAGTATACACTCCTAAAACAGAAATGCATTCTCAGACAGCTATGTTAAACACTAGATTTCACACACACACACACACACACACACACACACACACACACACACACACACACACACACACACACACACACACACACAGAAGGCAGGCACCCCACTAGGCCTGGGGGACGTCTGGGTGACCTTGCGTCTGCCCAACAACGGTGCCAGGCCTTGTGCCAGGTGGCACTGCCAACCAAGACGGTGTCAGAAGAGGGGGTGGGGGTAAAGTGAGGGTCTACTACCAGTGGAAAGCCTGCGAGCGCTGTGCCAGTTTACTATCAGCCTGACAGCGTGCGATGAGACAAGACCAAGGCTCATGTCTCATGTAAGTGGATAACATGCTGTCAATACCTACCGACGTGCTTATCTCTGATCCGGAAAAGATAGGAAGAGATAGCTACAATTTGAAACATGTTGTAACTGATAGGGACGTGCTAGCTAATTGATGCACATTTGTACTTTGCACTTGTACCTCGGTTTTCTTTTGCCTTTTGCCAAGTTGTGAGTACACTGCAAAGCCATTGTTTCAAACCCTTTACTGTTATGTTAAAACCCAGCTAATGTGCCTGCTGCTTTCTAAATTCTATGTGTTTTTTGTGTATCAGACTGTCCTGAGTGGGAGAGATGGTGGTCAGGGATTTCAGTTGAAGAACTGTGTATAAGGGTGTACGGAATTGCATGTGTGCAGAGGTGGATGATGGGATGTTCACACAGGCTCCGCCTCCAACCTTGGAGATGGGCGAGAAATGGCCACGTCCACCAGTCAAGCCTTTCCACCCTAGGCTCTTGCTCTGAATGATCCTTTAGGCCCACCGTCCCTGCATCTATCTAGCTTATGTGTAGCACACAAACCTCTTCACTAACCAGTCCTCGTAGGATGGATTGTTTGGCTGTAGCAGAATAAAAGAGCCAGTAAAGGAACACAGAAACAGAATCTTTGAGTCAAGACAGGAAAGAAAGAATAGATGGAGAGAGAGGGGGATTACGCTCGAGAGCATAGAGAGGGAAAATGACAGAGTGGAGAAGGGCATAGAAAGAGAGAGAGGGAGAGAGAGGGGGGGGCTGGAGGACAGTGAGAGGGAGAGAAAGTTTCATCACTGTCGGCGACGGCAGTGCTAGGCGTGCACATGGCGGCAGGGGGAACATTGACATCCATTGAATTTAATCTGTGTGATGGACGAGCTGCCAGGACTTTAATTTTCCTCCCTCGAATTATCCCCGTCTGCCCCCCTCGCTCTATCTTGTACACACACACACACACACACACACACAGGCACACACACACACACACACAGGCACGCACGCACAGTCACGTACAGTCATGCACACAAATACACACAGGTGCAAACAACGAAGGGGAAAAAAATCATATATTAACAGTGTGTGTCGCAGCACACAGGCGCACGTACACGCTATTATGAAACCCACTATGAGAACAAATGATGGAGTGATGGCCATGCCTGCTGGCATAGTATTCTGCCTGTGTTGCACGTGAGCTCAGCTGTAAATCATATTTGTGGTGATGAACGCACAACGGATCTGTGCACAATTCGGGACAAACCGTTTCCCCCAGTTTAGGATTTGTATTCACGTCATTTATTCGAAAAAGACGCAATGCTCGGCGCCAGCATGTACACAGCAAACACACACACACACACACACACACACACACACACACACACACACACACACACACAGACAGACAATCTAACACAATAAAAAAGCAGGGCGGTATTTCTTTCATCCATGCTCCCCCGCCAGTTTTCTTTCCCCCCCTCGAGTTATTGCATGTGGCAATTTGCCATGACGGATCGCCAGTCGTCCCTAATAGTTCTTTAATGACTTCATTAAATTGTGTTGTGCGGCTTATGATTGTGCTGCCAATTTGTCAGTGTGGGGAATGTCTGGGCGCTAAGGATGCCCCAGTTTTATTTGGGAATTAATTGGACATCTCCGGCACTGCCCACCCAGCCTTGCCCCCACCCCCCAAACCCACCCGCCGGGGCACCAGGATGAGAGGGCCAAAAATGGTTGGAGGGGGTACGCACATCACTTAAGACTGCACCTGGCTTCACCTCACGTGTGTGTGTCTGTGTCAAAAGCATGATTGTCAGTGATGTCTATTTTAGTGACTATCCTAGGGCATATACTGTAAATGCAATAAAACAAAACACTGGAATACCGTGCAATGCAAATGCCTAATCAGCCCATATCTGCTAGTAAGGCTCCCCTCCTGGTGTGATGGTTGGCAGTAGTATAGTGTGGTGTCAGACCTCCACCTTTACCTCCGCCACCACCCCCACTCTTCAACGTAATCTCACAGCCAGGGAGGCCCTGTCTGCAGGCTGATGAATGACACACGGCCCTGAGTAGAACATCCCACACTGTCACAGACGCTGATCCCCCGTCAGCTTGAGCCGCCCTCCCCTCTAATGGCTAAGGTTAGAATCAAGAAGGCGGGGGAAATCTGATCCGAGGTCAGTGGCTAAGAGAGAGCATGGTGCCCAGCGGCAAATTTGGGCGAGAGAGAGAGAGATGGGTCTGGGTGTAGATGGCGAGCAGAGATAGAGAGATGATCATGAAGGGGAAGTGTCCAATTGTGGAAAGAGGGTGCATGAAAAAGAGAGCAGGAGGCATAGAAGGAGAGAGAAAAAGACGATGTGCTTGTGACCAACATAGATAAATAGAGGCATATGTTAGAGCAGGCATTCCCAAACGTTTCCATGCCAAGGTTCCCCCAAATATCCATAACCTCTGGCTGCAGCCCCGCACTGCGAAATGGCAAAAACTGAATCCAGAAATCCGATCTACAAGCTCACAACACCATCGCATGTGAGCTATCAGTAATCACATGCCTGAAATAGGAACACCAGGTTGAAAGTGGTTAAACTGGCACAATAATCTTAGCTTATGAATTTTTCATTTTCCTCTCCTTTCCAATTGGCCCCCCGTGCCACCCTCTGGCTGGCCCTCCTGTGGAAACCTGCGTGTTAGAGAGAAAGAGAGCGAGAAGGAACGAGAGAGGAGGGGAAAAAAGCAGAGGAGAGCAAGAAACCTGGAGGGTCTTTTTCCAGAGTGGGCTCAGCAGCCCAAGCTCTTTTAAAACCATTAGCGGCAGGATATTTGTCATATTATGTTATTAGATTAGCCGGGACCCCTAATGAAAGCTGTGGCAATTTGTCAGCCTTATGGATAGCTCCATCCGGCGCTACTATTTATCACCTAGCACCTCACCCAACCCCCAGCACCGACACACACACAAACACACACACACATACTGTACATACACGTGTAAGCAAACACACACACACACACACACACACACACACACACACACACACACACACACACAACCCCTGTCAGAGCCCTATACCCCAGGGTGTGTGAGTTGAGCATTGGGGTGGAGTGGGGGGAGCCGAGCGATGGACAGATCCTGTAATGGGATTCCAATGCTAAACACCCTGCAGAGTGGGGGTTTTTTTTTGGTCATTTGGGATTGAGCTCACCGCTCCCAGACGGATCGCCCAGAGGAGAAACGACAACCCCTCGCTTTGGATTATTTCAACCCCCCACCCCACCCTCATCTCCATTACCTCCACAACCATTCACCCTCCCCCTGTTGGTGGGTACCGCCTCCCACCGTTTGTCTTTTGGTGTTGGACACCGGGAGAGGTGTGTGTGTGTGTGTGTGTGTGTGTGTGTGTGTGTGTGTGTGTGTGTGTGTGTGTGTGTGTGTGTGTGTGTGTGTGTGTGTGTGTGTGTGTGTGTGTGTGTGTGTCTGTGTGTCTGTGTCTCAACTGCTCCCTAGTTACAGTGCTACCAACTCCTCTCTCTCTTTCTCTCTCTCTATTCTACATCTTCATATATCATACCGCTGCGATGGTGTTACCTCTCCTGTTTGCAACATTGCGTCTTGCTTTATTGCTGGATGTGCCCCTCGCCTGTATCTCGGTGTCGCCGTGTCGTGGTGTAAAGGGAATGAAAACAGTTTGCGAGCTGGAAAAAACACATAGGCCGACCAGTTTCTGTGTATTT
Organism: Gymnoscopelus braueri; assembly: GCF_963280865.1. Classification (NCBI taxonomy): domain Eukaryota; kingdom Metazoa; phylum Chordata; class Actinopteri; order Myctophiformes; family Myctophidae; genus Gymnoscopelus; species Gymnoscopelus braueri. The sequence goes on from NC_137617.1 coordinate 23,001,777, forward strand.
TACACTAGGTTTTATTATATCGGAATGTCGTTTACAACTATTGATTGAAGTAGACGACGTTGGTGGAATACGCAGTGGCACAATTGTAGGTGCAGAAGTTTATCTCTTGATATAAAGCTTAGGAAACCAAGAAGGTTTCAACCCTAACCCTAAAGGTCCTTAACACACCTGGAGCGTGACTAATAAACAATCTGAAAATACGTTTGTGAATATGTCACATCAAATTATTACTTTGGTGACGCCTCATTCATATAGGTTGATGCTTTTATTCACAATGAAAAATTGACCTTATTTTAAAAAGAATAATATTATTAATAATAATAATTACGTTGCTTTATCACTGTATGTTCTCATGTCACAGCCGTTTAAATTACTGCCAAATAAACGGTCCCAGTGTGTAAGGACCATAACCATTTTTTGTAGTATTTTCAAAAACTCAAAATGGCCGCTGTGTGCCCTAACTCACTGTCCTCTCCCTCCCTCCCTCTTTGTATCTCCCCTCTTTCTCTCTGTTTCCATCCCTTCAGCTGTGAGGAACGACCGGAACAAGAAGAAGAAGGATGAGAAGAAGCAGGAGTGTACAGAGAGCTATGTGCTGAGTACCGAGACCGAGCAGATGATTGACAGGGTCCGCAAGGCTCATCAGGAGACCTTCCCCTCTCTCTGCCAGCTGGGCAAATACACTACGGTCAGCAACTGACAGACTGTGTGTGTGTGTTTGCGTGCATATGTGCGTGCGTGCAAGAGAGATGTGCCAGTTTGTGCATGTATACTTCTATGAATATTTCAGTTTCAGACCTATTACAGGGGTGCATTATGTGTATCTAGTCAACCATTATATTAAGCTGTCAATAAAATATCAAATATCCCTCTTCTTTCTCCACCACAGAGTAACAGCTCGGAGCGGCGCGTGTCCTTGGATGTGGACCTGTGGGACAAGTTCAGCGAGCTCTCCACGAAGTGCATCATCAAGACCGTGGAGTTTGCCAAGCAGCTGCCCGGTTTCACCACGCTCACCATCGCCGACCAGATCACACTGCTCAAAGCTGCCTGTCTGGACATCCTGGTGAGGACGAGAACAGAGAGATTGGAATCTTTATTGTGTGCACTCGGAGGAATTGTGGCAGAGCTTGAAAACAAAAACAGAGATAGAATGAATGCATACTTAGACACCACAAGACCCAAAGACAAAATACCATATACCAGTGACAGTCACTTACCTTTGGGTACCGTTATGGCTTAATGAGGTAGTTAAGCAATTAAGTGCGGCTGAGAAGATAATCATGGTGTATTGTTTGGCTTGATTTGTTAGTTTATGTTCCAGTTGAAATACTGTAGGTGTGTGTGTGTGTGTGTGTGTGTGGTGGGGGGGTGCCTGGTGGGTCAGGCCACCGGGTCAGTGCGCCATAGACCATATGGTCCTTATGAGCACAAGAACCCGGGTTCAAATCCAACCACCGTCTTGTCTCGTATGTCTCCTCTCTCTGCCCTTGGTTTCCTGTCTCTTTACATAATAAGGCAATTAAATGCGAAAAAGGAAAGAAATTAGTGGGGAATTGCATGGGACCAACCATGAAATAATCAAATGTCCGCAAACCTCATGTGAGCCTGTGAAAGCACTCTAAAACCAGTCGTTTTCTTCCCCAGATTCTGAGGATCTGTACGCGCTACACGCCAGAGCAGGACACCATGACCTTCTCAGATGGCCTGACGCTAAACCGAACCCAGATGCACAACGCCGGCTTCGGCCCCCTCACTGACCTGGTGTTCGCCTTCGCCAACCAGCTCCTTCCACTGGAGATGGACGACGCAGAGACGGGATTGCTCAGCGCCATCTGTCTGCTTTGCGGAGGTACTGCAGGAGTATTTCTGGTTTGAAATATACAATTAATAAGGCATTGAGAAGACATTCATCCAACAAGTCAGCCAACAACATGTTACGCAGGCATCAAAAATATTGTTTTCATTATATATTCACATTTGATATTTGTACATTGGATTAATTGTGAGAGGCTTAAATAGGTTAAAATATTAATTTATTTTCAGGGTAAACATTTATTCATTTACAATCTGAACCCTCATAATGGTGTATTTCATAGCCTATTCAAGCATGTCTCTCCTGTCATTTATCATGCTCTACTTGTCACAAGAAAACAGTGACCTGTATCAATTGTTACTAACACACAATCACTTTCCTTTCTTTAGACAAGTAATCACTGAGCACCACCTAGTGGCTAAATGTGGACATGAGTGGTCAGTGAGTATTAACCTTGCACTGTGTGTCTGTCTGTCTGTTTGTTCCTCAGACCGTCAGGACTTAGAGCAGGCAGAGAAGGTGGACGTTCTACAGGAGCCCCTTTTGGAGGCCTTGAAAATCTACGTGAGGAAGAGAAGGCCCCACAAACCGCACATGTTCCCCAAGATGCTGATGAAGATCACCGATCTCAGAAGCATCAGCGCCAAAGGTCAGATATTGACACGGGTTAAATTGTTTGTTCACGTACAGTAGCTGTTTTGCAGCATTGCTAGCTGCCGTACCAATAGTATTTCTGCAGTAGGATGGAAATCGTCCAAAGCTAATAACAGATGCTTTTCTGAATGGAATTTCAGCGAGTAACTTGCCGTGTGAAAACACAAATAAGTTGTCCCTGTGCCATTTTGACGAATGCCAGGTCACTGTCAAAGCTTCCCTGTTATGTTCAGTTCCAACGAAAGTCTAAATTGGTATGATGTGACAACTAACTTCAGTGCCTCATCTCTCCCTCTCTGTTCTCTCCACAGGAGCTGAACGTGTCATCACCCTGAAGATGGAGATTCCCGGATCAATGCCGCCTCTCATCCAAGAGATGCTGGAGAACTCGGAGGGCCTGGAGAGTGGGGCGACGGCTGCTCGGTCCAGCGGGGCCCCCCCAGGCAGCTGCAGCCCCAGCCTGTCGCCCAGCTCCGCCCAAAGCAGTCCAGCCACACAATCACCGTAGCAAACCCACCTCTCATCCCCATCTCTCTCTCTCGCTCTCTCTCTCGCTCTCTCTTTCTCTCTCTCTCCCTAAGCATTTCTCCCTTTGAGGCTCTGAGGTAGCGGGCTTTGGGGGGGCATGGGGGACTCGATCCTGACTGAACACAGGAGATCGGCGTGCTCCGACATCCTCCTTCTCCCCATCCCCTCCAGCGACACCCTCCCGCTCCCCCCGCAACTCCTGCTCTGCCCTCCCTCGCTGTGAGACACTTGTGCCGACGCGGAGGGAAGGTGGCGCCCAGTGCGGGCCAGGAGGGTGTGAGTGGCGGGATGCCTCCCAGAGACCGTTAAACCGTAAACACTGCTGATGATCTCGTCCTCTGTTCCCCACTTCCAACGCTCCACCCCTCTCTCCCCCGTGAAGGACTGATGGGAACGAAAATGAGGGGGAGTCCAGTTTAGTGCAACGTTGGGAGAGCAGTCCTGATTCAGGCACTTAGAGCGAGGGGTGCGGAGAGACCACAGAGAGAGAGAGAGACAAAATGGACAAGACAGACAATAAAGAGACTTAACGGACACCAGACACTTTTTTCCCCCCGTTCATCGTTGAACTCTGTGGTGAATCGCGAGCATGGGACTCGTCAAGAAAAGCCACACTCCCCAGCTCCTCTTTAAAGACTGGGTCTTTTCTCCTCTTCCAACTTCAGAAAACAAACTGATTTCTTACAGAAAAGATATATAAATATATATAGAAAAGTTAAGGAACTATTGCGATTGACTTGTCCACGCACAGAATGGCAGGTTGGGGGAAAAAAAAAAAAAAAAAAAACAGAAGAGGACAAGTTTTCTGAGATTAGAAACTGTTGTATTCCTTCACTGTTTTAATCTTTTCATACCCGTAAAGAGGAAGATGTTTCAGTTGTTTTATCACATACTGACGTTAATTAACAAAAAGAAAAACAGCAAGATGTTGCAATTACTCTCCTATCTACACACACACACACACACACACACACACACACACACACACACACACACACACACACACACACACACACACACACACACACACACACACATAACATAGCATACACTCGAAACAAACACAAATGTGCACAGAAAACTAGTCGCAATGAATATCACATGCTATTCCAGGCTGGGTTGGTTTTCCTTTCTCCTTTTTCTTTTCTTCTTTTTCTCGCTGCAAAGAGAATGGGGGGTTAAAAAAATGATTGTATTAACTTTGGTTGTATGATATGGTCACAGGTCCTTTCAAGAAATCAGATTAATGAAGATTCTTTATTAAGGTGTATTTTAAGTAGCCTATGAGTTCATGTATATAAGCTGTATTCATTTCTTTAAAACTATGAAGAGTTTAGCCTTCACCTGATTTAAAAAAACAACAAAAAAAAGAATACCTTTTTTATGTGTTTTTGTTTCTAGGTTTGTGATTCAAGAAAAGACATTGTGAGAACATTTAACTGAAGGAAGGCATCAATTATGTTTTATGTCCTACTAGATGCTGGGCAGATCTATGTAGCCATATCACACTGGCTGACTGCTCCAGAATGTCTCTCAAACAATTTCATTCTCCCTCTTAAAAAAAACAAACCCTTTTTACATAACAAATTAGCACTCTGACTGGGGCATCGCTTTTTGGCCATGTAGCAGAACAAAATGGTGTTCCTTGGGAGTGGTGGAATGAATGCCGTTTTGGCGCTATCCGGGCACAGGCCAGGCATCTGGGCTCTTGCTCCAATGAGAGTTACGCCTGATGTGTACTTGGTTTATGCACACCGAAAATAGACGATCTACAATTTCACAATGCATCGCGGTGCGACATATTGTGTGCTTGTAGATCTGCTATTTTCAGTGCACAACACCGGCGTGCAACTAAATATAACTCAGGCCTTACAATGTGAAGGATGGCATACGTACATACTGTATTCAAAACAAACCCCAAAACAGAATCACTCGTACTCTCAGAACTAATCAGTGTGGGTTGGGGTTGGTTAAGTATGTAGGTTGGAGTGGCTTATTGTTAGTGTCAGCCAAACAACAGTGTCTAGCCCCTTTACAATGAGCTAGACCCCTAGCAGATGGATTGCTGAGATGGAGCACCACACCTACTGTCGGCTCCCAGTAGTTACCCAAGCAGTACTACTCACGCCGAGTTGACGGTGCCTGGGAATGGGATCGAACCCAGAAACTTGTGGTCCAAAAGCTAGTGCTCTGCCGAATGAGCTACCCAGACACTGAAGTGGAAATAGACCCTCGAACCAGGCGATCCCTCTACTATGTCTATTGTCAGACAAGTGAAGTTCCCTAATGTGATATTTGTCGACTATGCCGTCACTAAGTCTTCATGAACATCAGCAACCTGTGGTAGAAATGAATGTGACCTTTGGCCGGATCCAGAGCAACCACACACCTGTGATTGACTTCACGCCAAATGCCATCACTGCTAACACACATCCCATTTAGACCATCATTACTGTACACACATACACACTGATGTCTCAGGAAGGAATCATTTTGTGTGCTTTGCTTGTTCTTTGTAAATGTTCTCTTGTGCTGCACCCCCCCACCCCCCGGTACCCTCCGATCACACACAGACACCGATACACATCCCTGCTACTGAGCCCCGGAATTGTTTCGATCAATCACTTTTGTTTAAACCTGGTATGCCAGGAGTTTTGTAGAGAGAGGGGCACTTATCCCAGACCAGCAAAGTGTTACGACATAGGATGCCAGTGTGGAGTCTCTCTGCGTTGTTCATGTGTTCTTTCTTTTCTTTATTTGTACGGTCAAAGCTGCTTTCATCAATCAGGACTTAACCTGTCCCGAACAGCGCACAACGTTTCCCTCCACGGCTAATCTGGAATAGCAACAGACACACCCTCAGTTTGAGAAGTATGGAATATGTTGCAATTTTGTCAAGATTATCAGGCGACTTTAAAGAAAAACAAAAAACAAAAACAAAACAAAAAAAACAAAAAATAAAACCAACATTTAATAATTACTGAATGTGTGTGTTTACATTTATTTTCTTTTTTTTGCAATCCAGTGTTAGTTTATGGTCATAAAACCTGAAGTGTGTTAGCAATGGGTTTCTTCGCCAGCTCTCCAATTGTTTTCCCCATAGAATCTTTAGTCTAACGAGGAATGTGTTAAGACAACTTTTATAAAACTCATTAATACTTATGAAAGTATTGGGGTGGTTGAACAGGACTTTTACTATGAGTGTTTTACTGAGGGCGTTGCTCATGACCTTCTTTCAACCAGCTTCATTTTCAATGAACAGATGTGCCTTGTTAACCGCATCAAGCCTGGTATCCTTATTTTGGGCATTTTTTCAAAAGATTACAAAATGTTTTCAATTCAATATTTAGATGCTCACATGGAGCAATGATTTTGTACAAAATCGTGACAAAATATTTAGACTTAAGTGGTTGAAACTTAGTTTGTGGAATTAATTTATTTCTTCCTTAATGTTTTTCTGCCAATCAGCTGTATTGTTACAGATCCACTCCACCAAAAATCTTGTTTTTGTGTGTGTGGTTGTGTTTTTGGAGCTTAACCATAAACCCCTGGTGGTTTCTTGTACTCTGCATAGCTGTAAAGCTTTAATATGTTTTTTCTTTATTCATTCTTAATGCTTTAGAAATATGCATAGTGCAAGCAACCACCAGGGTTTTCATGGGTAATCTTCAAAAACACAACCACACAAAAACATGATTTTTGGTGGAGTGGGTCTTTAAAGGGTATAGGGTTGTATACAGGAGTAAATAGCCCAATTTGGTGAAGGCCATTCAATGTGAACAATTTAAAGAATTTTGAATGTATAAGCGTAGTCGCAAAAACCAAGGACTATGATCTATATGTGATGAAACATATAGCTCGAGGACCACCATAGTAAAGGAAGACCGAAACTTACCACGGCTGCAGAAAAGGTAACACTTTACAATACGTGTACAAATCACATACTTAAGTGATGCTTAAATGCATTACTCATGATTACTCATGATTTAATGCAGGATGTACGGTACATGTATCAAGAATTACTGGTGCTCACCATTAAGTCACGGTATGTGATTATAGTTCACACTTAATAGATCATCAGTTAAGACATGTTTATTCACAGTTACTCCATACATTATTGATTATAAAACTAATCGTCACAATTTTCAGTAATTCAGAAGGTGGCGGCAGAGAATATTGTCAGTTGATAGATAGTATTGTTTGCAATATTGAAAAGTTTTGGATAGCTCTGTGGATCAAATTTGGCCCAAACAAAATTCATCTTTGACTATACACCCCACCCAAAAAATATTTTCTTATGAACCAATCTCTCTGCACCCCTCCCCTTACCCACCCCACAGGAACTTCATAACTCCTCCCCTACATAGGCCTACACAAGATTTTTATTTTTTTTCGTGGACAAGGTGTCATGGACAAGGTGTCATCTTGTAGACACAAGATTTTGAAAAAACATTTGATAGATTTTTTAACAGCTTTTTAACACATTAGGAAGGCAATCAGTGTGCGTGTGCAAAGATGGGTGGGGGGGGGCTGGCTATGGAGGTTAGTGCAGAGCTGTCAGAACCGAGTCTCTACTGGGTGCCCAGGAAGAGGGGAGTATGGGGGGTGGGTTTGGGTGAGGAGGTAAAAAGGGGTCTGGTCTAGAGTTTAGTGGGCCTAGGGTTCCCCTCAGGTGGGTAGAGGGGAGTATGGGGCTCACTGTATTTTTCCCTGGGCACTTGGAGCAGAGAAGAGCAAAGTTAGGAGCCAAGGAGACCCTGAGCTTCTCCTCTCCCCCATGTCTGAGGTGCAAAACCTCCAACAGAAATTATACGCCATTTCAACAAAGACAGTTCCGCAAATGATATATGAAAGATAAACGTGTATATTTGCAGCTCTCAATCCAAGTGGCTTTTAGGGAGCCTGCGCTGTCCTCGTTCTCAGTTCCTTCAAAAGTAAATACAACAAACAAATTGGTGAAGAAATTTCTCGGTACGGAATTTCCTCCAAGATTTGTGTAATATTCCCAGTCTATCACTTGGCAGCCATGTTTTTACAAATGTCACAGTACCACCCAGTAATAATGAATTTATTCTTTATTGGTATCAAAAGAAATCTCTTGAAAGCTTCAACAGAATGTGAATTACGTGTATAGGTGATGAATTCACCAATCCTGGGCATTATGGGATGTAGAAAAGGGATAAATGTCCAATTACATTGTTAAATATGCTTATAACCAATTGCTTTAATATAGAATTGTATTTTTAATCACTTGTCTGTAATGTATATATGCTAATTGGATATCTAGATCACCAAAACATGGGGTTAGGCACCAAAATGACATATGTAGGGCGAAAAATGAAGGAGTAATGGTCTTTTAAGGAACTGGTGGTGGCCATCTTGAAATTTTTACCTAGTGGTCAGATTTTTTGGGGTCAATCCATATTTGCACCCGCCTATAGTCTACAGTATTCCAACAGCTTGGTGGAGACAACAGTAACAGGTGATTATCGTTAAATTACAAGCTGTGGCCTTACTGTCCTAGCCCTAATAGCATATACATTCAATAATACGCTGCGAAAATAGACGATCTACAAGCTCACAACTGTGAGCTTATAGATCAGCTATTTTTTTGTGACAAGATTTGGTGTAGAGGGAAAAAAGGAGGTGGCCAAGTACAGATCCCTGGGGTACCCTGGTCAATGAAGTATACTATAGGGTTTAAGTGGTTAACTGTCATTCTGTTGTTTAAATTGATGGCATAGATTAGAAATGAACTGTGACGTCTAGAGTCGTACCAAAGTCCTGAGAGTTCTCTATATAGCACTGGATGACTGCTCTCTGCAGCTTGAGGCGTTTTTCAGCGGTGTCCATGTTCTCAGTTCCCTCTCCAGGGGGAAGGATGTTAGGACTCAAGACCACAGACAGGTTAAAGCTGTCCATCTTGTTCTCTGCACTCCTAGGGTAGGCACAAACAGCAACACAGAGTAAAACAATTACAATCTGAATCCATTTATTGGCTAGGGAATTTGACTTGGTGCATTGATCTCACATGAAAAAAATAAGCAAAATCTGGAAGAATATGAAGGTATACAAAAGTAAATAATATGCATGAAAGGCAATGCTGACAATTGGGTCAGACCAAGTGTGAGCAGTATAGGCAATGTTAAACAGCATTTGTCTTTATTTGATCTGCCCTCCTTCTTCAAGATCAGACAACAGTCTGTTCTTGAAGGTCAGATGGACGAAACATCATCAAATAAAGATTCAAATGCATTTTATGGAGCTGAAATGTGTGGACATTACATTTACAGTTTTACAGTTTAATATTACATTTTGTATCCATAAGATTAAGCCATGAAATAAATCAATTCATTCATTTAAAAAGCTGGAGAACACACTTACCTCTTGGACACACTGTGGAGGAAGTCAAAGAAGTAGCTCAGTACGCTGAGGTTTCTGTCAGGCAGTACGCAAGACAGCAGCAATGTGGCGGCGGTGCGGTCTGCCTGGCTGGTCAGCTGCTGGACTTTCAGAAAGGTCTCATGCATCGTTGTGGGCAAGACAGGTTCTGGCAGCTCTCTGAAGAACTGCTTCACCAAGTCAGCCACATGATAGGGTTCCGCCGTGGACAGACACTCCTCCCCTGCATTCAGCTTGACCTGATGAAACAATGCAAACGAGTTGTGTTTATTTATACTTCAACGGTGTCAGTAGGGCAGGGCTGTCACGATAATGCAATTTTACTTGTCAATTCATTGTCATAAAAATATTTGCGATTTAATTGTGGTTATGGTATTGAACATTGGAACATATTTTAAAAATTACATTTCCGTTTGGCTTTTAGGCTTTTTAAGATAAAATTAGGTCGCCAAATTAAAGCAAGGGCAACGTAACCCATCACTCACCCTGATAGCTTTCCGATCAGCAATGGAACCCGTCTTTCTGAACAGACCCTTTGTGTCTACGTGCTCCAAGAGAATTGTACAGGCATCAACTAGAAACCTGAAAAAGCACACATATTAAAGGATATTAGCCAAGAAATACAACATTAACTGACATCATTTGCGGACTTTTTAAACAAGCTGTCTCCACTTACCTTGGTAAGGCTCCATGTTCAGTATTATACTGAGGTAGGCTCTCCAGTGGTCATCCGAAAACCTTCACCTTCAGCGAGGAAATATATGACAAATGGACAAATGATATAATCAATCACATTGATTGAATGTGCATTGTTCTCAAGCCCTCTCTTTAATGTGATCTTTAATCTGTGATGAGTGAGTGTGCTTGGAGGTCACAGCTAGGTGTTAATCTTTTTTTATTTATTTTTATCTAATGGGTCTTAGATAGACAGTTGGGCTAAGTATCCCATCTCTGGATGTCAGTGGGTGTCATTTTACAAAACAAGTCCTAAAATGTGGAGATGCACATTTTAAAATATTATAGGATAGTAGTAGCTCTGGTCCATAGCGTTAGATTAGAATGAGTTCTCCTCCTTCTAAAGAAAGCTATGGACCAGAGCTAGAGGCTGCTAGTATAGTAATATAGTAGACGGCTATAATACGGTTCCTGATAGGAAACCAGCAGCTCTGCTCAAAACCAGCAGTAGGGGGGAATCCTAGCCCTGAAACATGACTGTCATGTCGTGACAGACTAGCGTCACGAGAACCATGGCTGGGGGAATCCTAGCTCTGGTCCATAGCGTTAGAAGGAGTTCTCCTTAACGCTATGTTACTTTCGAGCCGTTGCCAACACACCCGCGGAGGCGCAGGCTGTGCAGCCTCTCGTCTGTAGTAAAAATAAAAAATACACTTTCGCTACTAACCAAAACAAAGACGGGTTTAAAACGTTGAAAGCCTACTTTCCTTAGTGGGGACACTCGGAGCCCCCCTAACACGTCTAAAATACACTTTTTGACGAGAGAAGCAAATATTTCACCGGAAGGAAAAAACGTTGTCAATAGAACAATTCCATTGACCAGATCTATAGGGGGCGCAGTGGAATAACTCAAATGTTTTTCCTTCCGGCGAAATATTAACTTTTCTGGACAAAATGTGTATTTTAGACGTTAGGTGGGGGGCTACGAGTGTCCCCACTAAGGAAAGTAGGCTTTCAACATCTTAAAACCGTCTTTGTTACTGAACAGCGAAAGTCTATTTTGTATATTTACTACAGACGAGAGGCAGCGCAGCCTGTGCTACCGGGGGTGTGTTGGCAACGGTACGAAAGTAACATAGCGTTCAGGAGAACTCCTTCCAACGCTATGGACCAGAGCTAGGGGGAATCCATGTACCTTTCATTCAGTTGATTTTAAAAATGAAATGGAAAAATGTATCAACTGAATTCCAGATTTGTTAAAAACTCAGTAGTACCAGCCCCCGACACGACGTGACAAAATGACACATCAAGTAATGACAACCATGTTCTTCTAGTCACTCGCCTGGTTCTTGGTAGATGTAGTCTTGGCCAGTTTGGCTTTCTTCCAATTAGTATTAATTCCGTTGGCGGTTTGGAGCTGCTCTACAGCTAGCTCACGTTCCAACTTGGACAGACACATTTTAATATGTATTATTACTAATAATAACGGCTAAAACAATCCTCTGGTCGGACTCAGACTTCAGTTCAGTGTTCTGCTCTCAGCTGATGTGTCTTGTGTGAGACGTTGATCTGGCATCAGTTGATAAGTACCGCTCTATGCATTATGGGAGACGTCAGAGTTGAATTTTAAAAATAAACATCGCGTCAACGGCAGATCTACAAACTCACAGCGCGTTGCAAGTGAGACGCATCGCGAGTTTGTAGATCTACTCTCGTCCGCTCTCGCGGCATGTGAGAGGGCGGTTACCGTTTTGACTGGCCAATCACAGCGGGTCTTCAGCACGTGACTGTGACGTATGACTCAGAACAGGTGTCTGAGATGATCATATGATGAGATGCTCTAACGTGCATCTTTCAGTCTGTCACTTCATCACTGAGAGACGGACGTGTGTTGTTGAGACCTTCTGACACAAGCAAACCGTTGACAGACTACTGAGACTACCAACTTCTAACTACTAACTTCTTCACTTCAACACCAACGACGTTACTTGAGACCATGGAGATGGTATGTTAACATCTTTATTAATACAATATGGAGGCTGTGAATGTGTTATAATGTTATTTAGAGCACGTCGTTTAAGACGGTTTGTTTAGGCCCGGCCTGTCTGGTAAAGGCTAATTTGAACGTTAGTTAGCTGTAGTTAGCGCTTGTTAGCATTTTTTCGTTCGATGTCGTATGTGGTTCTCAAACTTTTTCATGTCAAGGACCCCCAAATTCACATTTATTTTCCCGCGGACCCCCATTTGAAAAGATATGTCAGGGACCCCCATAAGAAGTTTTTTTTACGGTTCTAGCAGTGATTCTCAACCGTTTTAATTTCAAGGACGCCCAGTTTGAAATGCATCCGTTAGGCTACGGACCCCCATGTAATGACATTTATATCTCTGGGACCCCAATTTATATTGTAAAATCAATGTTAATTTAACTCTGAGTGTGTACAAATGGAGCCGTTAGGGTCCATTTGGTTCCATTTGTACACTGTCGTGAGTTACAGAACCATAAGGGTTCATTTGGTTACTATCTATCATTTAGCTGGGGACCCCCTGGAACTCTCAAGGACCCCTGGGTGTCCCCGGACCCCACGTTCGATGTCGTATGTGGTTCTCAAACTTTTTCATGTCAAGGACCCCCAAATTCACATTTATTTTCCCGCGGACCCCCATTTGAAAAGATATGTCAGGGACCCCCATAAGAAGTTTATTTTACGGTTCTAGCAGTGATTCTCAACCGTTTTAATTTCAAGGACGCCCAGTTTGAAATGCATCCGTTAGGCTACGGACCCCCATGTAATGACATTTATATCTCTGGGACCCCAATTTATATTGTAAAATCAATGTTAATTTAACTCTGAGTGTGTACAAATGGAGCCGTTATGGTCCATTTGGTTCCATTTGTACACTGTCGTGAGTTACAGAACCATAAGGGTTCATTTGGTTACTATCTATCATTTAGCTGGGGACCCCCTGGAACTCTCAAGGACCCCTGGGTGTCCCCGGACCCCACTTTGAGAACCACTGTACTATTGGATTAATTTACTTTGCACTTTTTTCGAGTCGCTGTGCCTGTGGATACATTATGAGCGTCTGCTAAATGTGTAAATTGTAATAATGGGAGTCGTTTTAAATAGTCCTGCGACTCCTGCATTTTTCAAACGTTGCTGTTCGTTCCATAGGCCTATCACTCTGTGTTAATTTTATCCCCAATTCCCCATACAAGATTTGTGTTGTTAAAATGTTTTTTTTTTAATAGTTGATCTACATGCTCACCACGCGTCGCACCGTGACACATTGTGAGCTTGTACATCGGCTATTTTAATAAGCTGATGTCATGGTTAAAGTGGTTAAACTGATTTTGATACTATATTGTGCTGGGGACCATAAACAGTATAATCATTCACTCTCAGAGTTACAAATGAACACTGAGGATTTTACTGTGTAAATATGAAATAAATAACTGTATTATCTTCCATCCATACATCTTCAACCGCTTATCTGGAGTCTGGTTGAGGGGGCAACAGCTCCAGCAGCAGAGAGTTCCAGACTTTCCTTTCCCTAGCAACATTAGCCATTTCATCCTGGGGTTTCCTAAGGTGTTCCAAGGCCAGCGTGGGGATATCTGGTTCTCGGCCTTCTCCCAGTGGGACGTTCCCAGAGGAGCACCCTTGGGAGAGAGGAAGCGTCCGTACGAGATGCCTGAACCTTTTCCACGTTAAGGAGCAGTGGCTCCTGGCTAAGTTTCATTTATCAATTTTTCAAATCAATTGTTTAAATCACTTGATCATACTGCAGCGTTACACAGAAGTATCTAAAATAGCAGCAATATCTACAATCGAGCTTGTCGATCTGCTATTTTTGATACTTTTGAATTCTAATCCTCAAAACAAGTATCAATTTTAGACGTTTCCACTCGACAGAGACGATATATGCAATGGCCTTCTATTTCTTGCACTTCAATGTATGAAGTATAAGCTTAATTTACAAATGTCGACATTTTCTCCCACAGAATGCTGCAGCTGCCAGCTTCACCTGGACTTCTGCCCTGATCCAGGACCCAAACAACCCCCGGAACACCAGGGTGGTTCTGAAGAGGGTTTTGACCGAGCGCCTTCAAGTAAGTACATCCTTACTACCACTCTACTACAATCATTACATTTTAGTTACTACTTTGTAGATTTAGATTATTACAAAATGTATACATTAAATGTATACATTAACCCTATTCTATATTTTGTACATAAAAAAACAGCCGAATTACAAGCTCACAGTGAGTTTGAGCTTGTAGAGTGCCTATTTTTGGAAGTCTATAAGCAGAGACTTGAAGAAAGCATCCACGAGTTTATCTGTAGAAAGAAACATTACACAAAAAAACGCTATTATTTAAAAACAAAATTCAATGGACTTGCAGTTACATTTATTGAAGGAAATTAGCTCAAGTTACCAATGTATGCATTTCCTCACACAGGACGCTCAATACAACTGGATGTGCACCGTGGTCGATGACCAGAATCCCAGGGCGATACTGAGGAGGGTGCTAGTGAAGGATGCCTCACCGGGAGAAGCACCCACTCAGCCACAGGTGAGTTGGTTTCCGTGTTTGACCGACGATTCAGACTCGGAAACTGACTCCTCTGTTTCTCCTCCCCCACAGGTCACCACCAGGAAGAGGGTTACCGTTGCCAAGAAGAAGCGAGGAACTGGATCTGGTTGGTTCAAGTATGTCGATTTTTGGTCACTTATTCTCATGGTTTTGTTATTTTAATACATTTGTTTTTCTTGACCACAAATGTTTAAGAATGTTATTTAGATACCATACCATAGCGTGTTGTATAGACCAGTGGTTCCCAAACTGGGGGTCGGGACCCCGATTATGTGCAACATTGTTTTCTCACTCAACAGTAAACAAACGAACATGCAGTATACATGTATACAGGGTATCTGCACGTTTCTATTTAATGACTTTTAAGACCTTTCTAATACGAAATTGGCCAAATTGTCAAATATTACGTAAGAAAGAGGCAAACATTGTGAAAATAACCGATCTACAAGCTCACAACGCCTCGCAGTGAGCTTATAGTTCGGCTATTTTCACAATGTTTATCTGTGGAACCTAGTCAAACTAAATGTATACTGCTTGCAAACTACTGAAAAGTTTGGGAACCCTTGGTGTACACAGATGCTAGGTTCATTGTTTACCTGGAATCCTAGTTTCTTTGAGGCACTACATTGTTCTCTCTGCACTCTATTTATGTGACCTTGTTGTTTATTGACTGGAGTTCATTCTCACACTTTTTGCAGGAGTATGCAAAGCTTCCTCGGGCAGAAACATATCTCTCAAAACACGGGCAACAACACGAGGCCAAAAGGAATCTGCAAAGATAAGTCCTGCAAAGGAGACTGCGGCCAAGAAGTAGCCTGCAAAGGTGAAAGGCCCCTAGCCAAACACCACCTTCTGGTAAGTACACCTTTACTACAGATCTCTACAATAGAGAAATAAAGTGAAATTAATTAATTGATAAATACATCAGTTACATGGTTTAGTCTAGTTAGACCAGTCATCCATCTTTGAAGAAAATTAAAGGGACTTTTTGGGGGGAAATTAAAATGACTTTTTCTATGAATTACACACCCCATGGAGACTTCAATTCAATGGAGATTTATTTGTTTTTGTCGCATGCCTAAGCCAATAATTTGATGACCGGCGGCGGCTCTGGTAGGAGACTCAAAGTGTCAACATTGGACACAATACATTAGCATCTTTCCGCCAGTCATCAAATGATTGGCTTAGGAATGCGACTAAAACAAAAAAATCTCCACGAATTCAAGGCTTCATGGGGTGTGTAATTCATAGAAAATAAGTAATTTTTTGGGTGAACTATCCCTTAAGGTTGCATTTTCTTACTATTGATTGGAGTTGGTTCTTGATCTCATAGAAGTCCAAGAGTTGAGCTAAACTAGGCTAAGCTCACACTCAACAAATCTTTAACCAACCCTACGTTGTTGACTGGAGTTAGGGGTCCGTACTTTCCCCCCTTGTTTTTTCCCTCTGCACTAAATCTCTTGGCCAAAAATAGCCAATCTACAAGTTCCCAACGCAATGCGTTGTGAGCATGTACAATTTCTATTTTTGCCGAATGCTTGCCCCAATCGCTATTTGTTGTGTTTCTGAATTTAGTTCATATGGTTACGCGAGCAACCATATGACTTGGAAAAAAGTATCCATGAGTTTGTCTGTAATTGTGAAATAGTTAAAAACAGTGTTGCCTGTTGAATTAAAGTGATTGACCAGTGATGTGGCGTGCGTGTACATTTAACTCCACTTAAAACTATGTCTGAAGTTTATTTAGTTTAATTTATGAAGGAAATCAGCTCAAGTTACAAATCACTACATTTTCTCCAACAGATCGATGAAGATTACTTCTCCAACAGAAGGACATGCATCGTGATCGATGCTCCCTGTCCCAGCAACCGCAGGATGGTTCGGAGGAAGGTGAGTTGGCAAAATGTTCATATAGTAAGTTTACCATAAGTAACATAGTTACTAGTTACATTGTACACAAATGATGTATTCCAACAATGTGTAAATCACAAAATGTTCTAATTTGTTATTCATTTTATAACCACAACTCAAAATGTTTTCATTTTAATTTCTTTAATGAGGGAGCTTACCGACATCAAAACGGAGCTTAATTTTAAGTCTTTTGTACAATATGTACGTATTGTTAAGCTCCCTCCTTGATGAAATTAAAATAAATTACAATATTGTGATTAAATGTTGAGTTGTAGTTATCAAATGAATAATTATTTAGAACGTTTCGTGACTTACATTGTTTGAATACATATGTAACTAGTCAAGACGGCAAGATTTTGTCTATGTATGCTTTATTCATGTGGTTTTAATTAGCCAGATATTTACATATTGTAGTTGAGAAAGGGCTGGACAGAGATACTAACACTGTTGTTTCTTCTCCATGCACAGAGACCATCTTCTGCCTGTGTCGTGCCAGTGAAGGATGCTTCACCGGGATAAGCACCCAAACAGGTGAGTTGGTTTCCGTGTTTGACCGACGATTCAGACATGGAAACTGACTCCTCTGTTTCTCCTCCCCCACAGGTCACCACCAGGAAGAGGGTTACCGTTGCCAAGAAGAAGCGAGGAACTGGATCTGGTTGGTTCAAGTATGTCGATTTTTGGTCACTTATTCTCATGGTTTTGTTATTTTAATACATTTGTTTTTCTTGACCACAAATGTTTAAGAATGTTATTTAGATACCATAGCATGTTGTATAGACCAGTGGTTCCCAAACTGGGGGTCGGGACCCCGATTATGTGCAACATTGTTTTCTCACTCAACAGTAAACAAACGAACATGCAGTATAAATGTATACAGGGTATCTGCACGTTTCTATTTAATGACTTTTAAGACCTTTCTAATACGAAATTGGCCAAATTGTCAAATATTACGTAAGAAAGAGGCAAACATTGTGAAAATAACCGATCTACAAGCTCACAACGCCTCGCACTGCGAGGCGTTGTGAGCTTATAGTTCGTCTATTTTCACAATGTTTATCTGTGGAACCTAGTCAAACTAAATGTATACTGCTTACAAACTACTGAAAAGTTTGGGAACCCTTGGTGTACACAGATGCTAGGTTCATTGTTTACCTGGAATCCTAGTTTCTTTGAGGCACTACATTGTTCTCTCTGCACTCTATTTATGTGACCTTGTTGTTTATTGACTGGAGTTCATTCTCACACTTTTTGCAGGAGTATGCAAAGCTTCCTCGGGCAGAAACATATCTCTCAAAACACGGGCAACAACACGAGGCCAAAAGGAATCTGCAAAGATAAGTCCTGCAAAGGAGACTGCGGCCAAGAAGTAGCCTGCAAAGGTGAAAGGCCCCTAGCCAAACACCACCTTCTGGTAAGTACACCTTTACTACAGATCTCTACAATAGAGAAATAAAGTGAAATTAATTAATTGATAAATACATCAGTTACATGGTTTAGTCTAGTTAGACCAGTCATCCATCTTTGAAGAAAATTAAAGGGACTTTTTGGGGGGAAATTAAAATGACTTTTTCTATGAATTACACACCCCATGGAGACTTCAATTCAATGGAGATTTATTTGTTTTTGTCGCATGCCTAAGCCAATAATTTGATGACCGGCGGCGGCTCCGGTAGGAGACTCAAAGTGTCAACATTGGACACAATACATTAGCATCTTTCCGCCAGTCATCAAATGATTGGCTTAGGAATGCGACTAAAACAAAAAAATCTCCACGAATTCAAGGCTTCATGGGGTGTGTAATTCATAGAAAATAAGTCATTTTTTGGGTGAACTATCCCTTAAAGGGCAAGACCACTTTGGTAGAGGTTTGGGTTGTGTAGTTACCTTGCCATGATGTAACTCCAAAGGTGGGCAAGAAATCAAAAATAATTGCTCCATTGATTAGAAATTGATAATTCAAAATATGCTCCTCATTGACTTACATTGTACGGTAAAACAGCTCTCAAAGTCACTCTTTTAGCACATAAACGATCGCAAACAAAGTTGATTCAGACATTATAGTAATAGAACATCACCAAACCCAGTACTGTTTTTTTTTTAAATAAAAATGTCAACTTCCTGTTGATTTTGCCATTTTTAATAAGTAGAAAACCTGGACTGGATCCGCGGATCCGGATCTAGATCTTCAAATAGTAAAATCAACAGGAAGTTGACATTTTTATTAAAAAAACAAACAGTACTGGGTTTGGTGATGCTCTATATTGTCTGAATCAGCTTTGTTTGGGTTCATTTATGTGCTAAAAGAGTGACTTTGAGAGCTGTTTTACCGTACAATGTAAGTCAATGAGGAGCATATTTTGAATTATCAATTTCTAATCAATGGAGCAATTATTTTAGATTTCTTGCCCACCTTTGGAGTTACATCATGGCAAGGTAACTACACAACCCAAACCTCTACCAAAGTGGTCTTACCCTTTAAGGTTGCATTTTCTTACTATTGATTGGAGTTGGTTCTTGATCTCATAGAAGTCCAAGAGTTGAGCTAAGCTAGGCTAAGCTCACACTCAACAAACCTTTAACCAACCCTACGTTGTTGACTGGAGTTAGGGGTCCGTACTTTCCCCCCTCGTTTTTTCCCTCTGCACTAAATCTCTTGGCCAAAAATAGACAATGCGTTGTGAGCATGTACAATTTCTATTTTTGCCGAATGCTTGCCCCAATCGCTATTTGTTGTGTTTCTGAATTTAGTTCATATGGTTACGCGAGCAAGCAGAGACTTGGAAAAAAGTATCCATGAGTTTGTCTGTAATTGTTGTAAAAACAGTGTTGCCTGTTGAATTAAAGTGATTGACCAGTGATGTGGCGTGCGTGTACATTTAACTCCACTTAAAACTATGTCTGAAGTTTATTTAGTTTAATTTATGGAGGAAATCAGCTCAAGTTACAAATCACTACATTTTCTCAAACAGATCGATGAAGATTACTTCTCCAACAGAAGGACATGCATCGTGATCGATGCTCCCTGTCCCAGCAACCGCAGGTTGGTTCGGAGGAAGGTGAGTTGGCAAAATGTTCATATAGTAAGTTTACCATAAGTAACATAGTTACTAGTTACATTGTACACAAATGATGTATTCCAACAATGTGTAAATCACAAAATGTTCTAATTTGTTATTCATTTTATAACCACAACTCAAAATATTTTCATTTTAATTTCTTTAATGAGGGAGCTTACCGACATCAAAACGGAGCTTAATTTTAAGTCTTTTGTACAATATGTACGTATTGTTAAGCTCCCTCCTTGATGAAATAAAAATAAATAACAATATTGTGATTAAATGTTGAGTTGTAGTTATCAAATGAATAATTATTTAGAACGTTTCGTGACTTACATTGTTTGAATACATATGTAACTAGTCAAGACGGCAAGATTTAGTCTATGTATGCTTTATTCATGTGGTTTTAATTAGCCAGATATTTACATATTGTAGTTGAGAAAGGGCTGGACAGAGATACTAACACTGTTGTTTCTTCTCCATGCACAGAGACCATCTTCTGCCTGTGTCGTGCCAGTGAAGGATGCTTCACCGGGAGAAGCACCCAAACAGGTGAGTTGGTTTCCGTGTTTGTCCGACGATTCAGACATGGAAACTGACTCCTCTGTTTCTCCTCCCCCACAGGTCACCACCAGGAAGAGGGTCCCAACAACCGCAGGATGATCCGGAGGAAGGTGGGTTGGCAAAACGTTCATATCGTAACTTCACCTTAAGTAACATAGTTACTAGTTATATTGTACACAAATTATGTATTCAAACAATGTGTAAATCACCAATGTTCTAATTTGTTATTCACTACAACTCAAGATTAAATTGCGAAATATTATCCTTGTTTTTATATTTTAATATTATCCTTGTTTTTATATTTTAATTTCATTAAGGACGTATACAAGCACCAAACAGAGCTTAATTTTAACTACCCCCAAATCATTATGTGATAGCCATAAATCTGCACAAGTCTTATGTACATATTGGTAAGCTCCCACCTTGATGAAATTAAAATAAATAAAAACAAGGATACAATGTTGTGAAATAAATGTTGTGTTGCAGTTACCAAATGGATAACTATTTCTTTATTTTGTGACTTCCATTGTTTGAATACGTAATATGTAACTATCTTAGTTATGGCGATGTATGCTTACTCTATGTATGCTTTATTCATGTGGTTTTAATTAGCAAGATATTTACGTATTGTAGTCGAGAAAGGGCTGGACATTGATAATAACACCTGTGTTTCTTCTCCATGGACAGAGACCATCTTCTGCTTGCATCGCCAGATTCGCCACCAAGAGACCTCGACTCTGCCAACGATGAAGGTCCGATGCCTCCAGAATCTCCAACTACCTACCTAATCTCCGAACTTCAGGAATTTTCAGCCACACTGGACTATTTTACTTGGAGTAGTGTACTCAAGTAAATTTTTTGGAGTAGTTTTAGTTTTTATTTGCCAGAACTTTCACTCCACTACATTTTTTCCATTTTACAGTACCTTTATATTTCTAGGAAGCAATCATACAAAAATGTATTATGAATTAACGCCCTTTTTCAAATCTTAGTGAAAATCACTATTCACTATTTCTGAAAATGTATTTTTTTGGTTTCTTTTAATTCTTTTGGGGAGATGTTATATATATTTAAATGCAGCCACGCTTTGGTATTAAAAAGAGAATGTACTTTGTAATTTGCACTTTTGTATACCGGTACTTATCGGACACCACTGCGAGATGGGTCCTAGTCTTAGACAACCATTCACCCTTTCCTTTGAGTAGTTTTATTTTACAGTAATGCTTTCATATTTTGTTTTAAATAAACTTCAACAGTATAGTCATGTTGTTTTGTACAGAAAGTATGCTTTCATGATCTTTTGTTTGTAAATAGTAAAGTGTTGTTTTGCAAATTGAGTATTATTAAATATTTTGTTTGAAGAAATCTGTAACATTTCTGTAAATAATAGTGATATATTGTACTTTGACTATGGTTTGAACTTTTATTTCTTACATTAAGTGTTTTATTTTATACATGTTTTCTTTAAAATAAACCATAACAGTTGTAGTGTAAGTTTGTTAAGTTGTATTTATTGTTTTACGTTTTTAAGTAGCAGTTTAAGTTTGTTAATGCTTGTGTAATAAATAATGCATTTTATATGATAATCATATATCAAGCTTCATCTCTTTATTTTCTTCTCTTTGGCTTTAGTGTTGAAATATAAGCTATGCAAAGCTCTTCATTCCTGTAACTGAAGATTGGTGATATCAAGTGTAGAAAAATATCTGTCTGAGATTTGGAAAAGTTTTATTTCAGGCTTGAGGTGACTGACACAAACCGTACTGCCTCCATGCAGGTATGGGAGTGAAATAGTAGACTAGTGGAATAGACTACATGTTACAAATTAAATGAATACGTTAATGTGAGGTTTTGAAGCAGAAATGTGAAGGTCAAGCAGCCACAACACTGGAGGTAGATGTGTCCAGAAGACACTCCAGGCATAGAATGGTCATTGGTCCTCATACTATTTTGCCCCTTTCTTGGCCTGTAAGAAAATTAAGATTGATATATTTTCAGATATAATGAACAACTTGTGGACATGGACCAATGAATCTACTGGCCTTAATACTTACTGCATTTGCAAAGCAACTTTTCAGTGCCTCAAATTCCTTGGCACACAGATTCCTCTTCAGCTCCTCTCTGCCTGTAGTTGTGGCTCCTACGCACTTCCCATAAGCCGTTGCCTAGTGACATGATGAGAGTGATTGTACTTCATTGATACCCAAATAGAAAGTTCACGCTGTCATCAGATTAACAGAGAAAAAACTGAAGGGACAGCCACCAATCCTAAAACAATTTAGGCATTTAGCAGACGCTCTTAATCCAGAACGATTTACAGTGAGCAAGGAGAACACGAGGTAATACATCATATGCATAGAAATAGTCTAGGTCACTCTGCACCTATAACCTAGCTCTGAGATGGTATGTAGGAGTGGTTGGTATTTAATGACCTTGGTCATAAAGGCTTCCTCTGGGCTAAGGTCAAATGAGCATGTCTGTCTCTAATACATGTCTAATGTTGCACTAATACATTCAGATATTGAATAAATGGAATGTATCATCTCTCAACGGTTTGGCTTTGAGAATTTGAATGTGAATATGAACTTTAATCAAAATAATAACCAAATGAATCAAATAGAACTGAGATCATAATCCATAGGCTATACATTTATATCATCACATTCAGTGAATCCATTATTGTCCTCTTGTTCGTGTGACGTCTGACGTGGAACTCTGCTTACTACAGTGGGAGGGACCAGCGGCTAGATTTAATCCAATCACAGTCCTTCGCGCGGAATTTCAAATGTTTTCAAAGTGACTTCTCTGTTTTGTCGTAAGATGCCTCCGCCAGATTTGTAAACAAAATAGGACCTTGTGGACGCCGGGGAACCTCCGATATATTATAACTCTATGGGAACCTCACATAAAATTAGTAAATCTTAATGCACGTTCAAAGAAGAAGACGCTTAAAACAACCGCACTGGCTTTGTACACAGAAATTACACATTTTGAAAGTCTTATTTCAGATTTTCAACTCTGCGCCTGCGTGCACTGCGGAGCAGTGTTGCCAGGTTTCACAAGAGAAACAAGCAACCAGGTCTATGAAAACAAGCCCAAAAGAAGAGAGCCCATCGCCCTTTTTATTATAGCTATTCAAAAAATAGCCGATCTACAACAGTGTAGCTTGTAGATCTGCTATTTTCACCAAATCTTTTTTGGGGAAAATGTGGAATATTTTTGAAACATTTTACACAAATATTGTACAGGGATCCCTGGCATAAAATATTTTCAGATGGGGATCCGCAGACAAATACATATTATTGGGGGTCCTTGACTTGAAAATGTTTGGTAAACACTGGTTTAAACAATATTAGGAAACAAGCCCAAATAAGCAACAACTACACTTAAGAAACAAGCCCAAAGTCGCTTATAATAAAAGGACATGGCAACACTGCTGCGGAGGGATGTCACGGTGAATAGACTGTATTGCGACAACCACCACGTTTAGTCCACCATAGTGTAGTGTTCGTAGCGCCGTGTTTAAGCGCGTCTGCAGGTTTAGATAGAATTAGGTTGTTTAGACATTTAATGACTTAATTTAATAGCGATCCTTCAACTCCCAGAAGTCAAGGTTTATGGATCTGTTTCACCAGACGTTGAAGTATCTTTGAAAACAGGTAAAGTAATGTAGTTCAGTTACGCACAGTAGTTGTGTTAACGCTAGTTAATGGAATCATGTAAGATATTTGCACAGAAATACGCTACACGTTGCACTAACAACTGTGTTTCAGTAGATTGAATCGCAGAGTAAGTTAATACGATGTGTGTGTCCCAGTTAAATGCCTGTTACCACGTTGAAAATGTTGTGGGCGCCATGATTCATGGCCCGTGATTATCCATGGGTCACGAGACGGTCCCGTCATGGATGAACTTCAACATTGGGTTTGCACTTTCTCCCTTTCTGGCCTGTACATCTACATACACGTTCAGATTTCAAATATGCTTACCCTATGGCCACGGATGTTGCAACTATGTACGGCTCCTCCAAAATACCCGTATCTTCCGTGATGATCAATAAAAAGCATTTTTTTTCCGATTGGTGGCCATTTTCTCCGCATTTTCGCCATATGCTTTCAACTACGCGACCCTATCGGTTGGGAGGTGTATTGCACTCTGGTGTACGTTATAACTATGAGAAAATGGCCACCGATCAGATTAAAATGCTTTTTATTGAACAATACGGAAGATACGAGTACTTCTGAGGGGCCGTACATAATTGAAACATCCGTGGCCATGGGGTAAGTACTTAACATTTGGAATCCGAACGTAAATGTAGATGTACGGGCCAAAAAGGGAGAAAATGCTAACGCTAGGTTGAAGTTTCGCCATGACGGTCGTGACAGACGACCGTCGTGTGATCCATCCATGTATGTCAACGCTAGTTAATGGAATAATTTTTAAATATTTGCCCAGAAACATGCTACGCCCTGCACTAACATCTGTGTTGCTTGCAGTAGATTGAATCGCAGAGTAAGTTAATACTTTTGTCCCAGTTAAATGCCTCTGTTACCACGTTGAAAATGTTCTGGGCGCCATGATTTGTGGCCCGTGATTAAAAGTAACCTACCAGCTCCTAGAAATATGGTTGGTTTTAAATGACCATCGATTCGCACAACACACGTCAACATAACAAACAAGGAGTCCGTGTCCGTCCACTACTTGAATTATTACTACAATAGTGTAATGGTGTTCAAGCCGTGTGTGTAAGTTACATGTTTTTTTGTTTTTTTTAGGTAACTATGCCGCTGCACGGAAAAGTAGTGGTGATCAAGAGGAGTGGTGTGGATGGCACAGAGTTTCCTCTCACTGCAGCATGTGTTTTCGGAAGGTGAGACCAACACATGTCTAATTATTATTTTCTTAAATGTAGTGTAAGTGTCATGTATCCTTTGTCACACACACCATACGTAAAATACAATAAAAACAACAGCCCATGAATAGGTTTGTCCTTTTTAACAAGGAGATAATCAGATTACTCACAAACGTGCTTTTTATTTTTGTCGTACTGCATTTAGACTGTAGTTAAAGGCACCGACCTAGTAACCTCATGTTGGCCATATGCCAGGAGGCATGCAGACTCTTGTCCATCTGGGGGTTTCAGTCATTTCAAATGGTAGGAGGCGGGGTTTCAACTGCATACGTCATACTTCCTAGTTCCTACATGCATAGGCAGTGTGATCAAATGTGTCAAGGTGCGTCTTTATGGTGAAACAAAGTTGTTAATATGGGGGGGAATTTGTTATTTTCCAGTTTCCACAGCTGCTTGCACTGTAGCTACTGAAACAAAATAAAAAACAAACAAGAGACAAATAGGGAGTATAACACATCACATACAGGACAGGTCAGGTATATTAGATGCAGCAATGATACACACAGGATGCATGTGAGACAACATTTTGAATATAGTGAGTAAAAAATGTAATGTACCTAGGTTTAGTTTGTCACCATAAATAAGATGAGGTATGTAATGGAAACATAGTTCTGCAGCAAAGCTAGCCTTTCAACCTTTTTTTGTAAATCTGATCCAGCAGCTAAATTGACTTAAGTTGGCATATTGACAAATGTGCCGTTTTGACAATTTGCTTCTCTATTGCCAAATAGGAAAGCGGAATGTGATATTCGAATTCAGCTTCCTCAAGTCTCCAAGGAACACTGCAAAATTGATCTGAATGAAAATAAGGAGG
Organism: Gymnoscopelus braueri; assembly: GCF_963280865.1. Lineage (NCBI taxonomy): Eukaryota > Metazoa > Chordata > Actinopteri > Myctophiformes > Myctophidae > Gymnoscopelus > Gymnoscopelus braueri. The sequence continues at coordinate 23,027,709 of NC_137617.1, forward strand.
TAACCAGCAACAGCGGCTTTTTAAGCTGTCATAACTTCACAAGTTCACGCAAACTGATTGTGTTATGTGTTTGAACTCATGGTTTCACTGGTTTCTTCACAGGTGATTGTAACTAATTTGAGTTCAGTGAATCCAACACGCATCAACGGAGAGGTTTTGCAACAGTCAGAGCGTCTGAAACATGGAGATCTAATCACTATTTTTGACCGTTCTTTCAGGTTGGTATGAAGTGGATATGACCTTTTGTGGGGCATACCTTGTTAGAAAAGTTACAGTTATGTTTAAGAAAAATATATTTTGAGGTTGAGATGTCAATTTTATCCAATCAGGAGAGAGACTTCCATAAAGATAATTTATCAGCCTCAGTTTTATATTTTCCAGTTATTGCTTTGTCTGCTAATTTTTTGTTTCATCACTTCCAATTTTACTTGCTTATTGCTGTATGAGATCAATCTCCTGATTGGTATTGGTATTCCAGTTGGAAATTAATTTTCTTTTTGCTAAAGGGTGGAGTGATGTTACCGAACAAACTTTGAACAAATATAATTTACACCACCTTTTAAATCTATGGCTCTCATGATTTCTCTCATTGTTGTCTTAGGTTTGAGTATCCTCCAGCACCAACACCGAAAAAGAGATCTTCCATAGGAGGCAAAACTGAAACACTCCGGGTAACTTTTCTAACCCTTGTTTGCATGCACATCTGCAAGATTGTGTATAGGTGCATAATATACTAATGGCAATGTGTTTCCCTAGGTTCTTCAAGATAAGCAAGCAAGGGACACTACTGCTGCTGAGACCGTAGATAAGACATCTGAAGCACCCTCATGTGAGTATTAAATATACACATTTTGTTAGGGTTGCCACTGATGGGTGTGTCAGTGTGTTTTTGAAGCTTTCCCATGAGGACCCTGGAGGTTTCTTGCACTCTTCATAGCGCTAAAACTAAATGTTTTCTTACAACCAAAATATCGTTTTCAGATGAGCAGTGAGCACTCACTGAAAACTGATTTGATTAGGCAAACAAAATATAGATAATCCCACCAACATACAATACACATTTATCAATACTAAAAACAAGAAGAAAACTAACTTAAAACAACAAACAAAAAAATATCCTCTTTAACCAGTTTAGCTGCATGTAAGTAGAGAATCTTGACATTTACTGAACGTTGCCTTATCTGTCTGGTCTCTAGATCCCTGTCTGAAAGATGGAACAAACAATGACAACATCCAACGGACCCCGGAGAAAACGGTTGAGGTGGAATCCACAGATTCACCTTTTGGTGACCTGTATCAAATGATCAAGAAAACCCTGGATTCAAAGAGTCCATGGAAACCATCTGGAAGTCAGCCCCAGACGCCTGCCACAAGGTTTTGCACCCCACAACCTGTGTCGGTCAGGAAAGCCGCTGGAGAAGTGGCAATCCTCCCAAAAGCGGAGGAATGTACCCTGAGGGAGGTGAAAGCTGAAGAATCCTCTGGCATCACTGCTGTGGAGGGTGATGCTGAAGTTGAAAACGTGGTTGTGGCGACTCCAAAGTCAGTGAAGAAAGAGCAGAATTCCTTCCAATGTGGACTTGCAGTAGAAGAGAAACCGCTGACTGAACAGGCTGCCAATCCTGCCACGCCTGTACAGGAAACTCCTAAACATAAACGACGGTCTTTGACATCCAAAACACCTACCGCTACAGTGGCAACTTCATCACCACTGAAAAAGCACCAGGCAACTCCTCAGAAGTTCACCGTCACTCAGATGGGTCAGCGGGTTTCAGTTGAAACCACTTTGACACCCACAAGGAGAAAGGGCAAGGAAGCCACACCCATCAAACCTGCAGTAACTGAGGTGCAAGACCAGACTGAGGCACTGCCCAGTACTCCCAAGACCAATCCTTCTCCAAGGCATTCACCAAGGACGGCAGAGAAGAAACTGCAAGCTCAGGAAGCCACACCCATCAAGCCTGCAGTAACTGAGGTGCAAGACCAAACTGAGGCTCTGCCCAGTACTCCCATGACCAATCCTTCACCAAGGCATTCACCAAGGACCGCCGAGAAGAAACGCCAAGCTCAGGAGAAACAGCAAGCTCAGGAAGTTGCTCAAGTTATTGAGGCTGCAGCTACTGTCAATGGTAATGTATATCTTAACGTTTTTTCCCCACATTTGTGATAACTTCTCATTTACATTTATTGCACCTGCATGTGCATTACAAATACTTTACCATGGTTATTTCACTACTGTGATCAATAACAATTTAAAGGCCCTGAACATTAATACAGGTGTTTTCAGTTACTCTTACTCAACTCATAGTAAGGTTGAAGCTGGGTGGAGTTAAGCTGACATGTTTATGTCCCAAACAAACCTATGGGCCAAGAAGAATTAATAGTAAGGTAAATTGTCAGGCCCTTGGGGGTGCAACAACACTATCAGGAGTGTGAGGGAGCTGTCAATCAAACCTAGTTTGTGCACACCTACACAGCCAGGAGAAGTGTAATAAGCCAGAGTAGTTGGAAAAAACCTGTATGAGTGTTCAGGACCTTTTAAAACTGTATTTGAACTTGTCTTGTTTTATAAATGGCTACAACTCTTATTGCTAAATGAAATTAATATTTTCAATAATCTAACAGTGACGGCAGCAAAGAAACGCAAGAGTGAAGAACTTGGGGCTGATTTGCCCATGCCACGAATGAAAAGGAAACGGGTATCATTTGGAGGTCCCCTGAACCCAGAGTTGTTTGACAAACGAATGCCTCCTGACTCTCCACTGCGAAAAGGGGCTGCTCCACGACATAGCCTATGTGTTCCGAAACTCACAACGTCACTCCTAAGAAGGGCATCTGTCGGTGGTTTTCCAAAGGTAAGACTATGAGGAATAGTATGTTTTTGCAGAAGTGTTTCAACTCACATGTGCAATGAGCATGGCATAATTTATTGAAATGGCTTTTGACTTCAGGCCAAGACTCCATCCCCTGCCAAGAAGTCACCAAAAGCCAAGACTCCATCCCCTGCCAAGAAGTCACCAAAAGCCAAGACTCCATCTCCTGCCAAGAAGTCACCAAAAGCCAAGACTCCATCCCCTGCCAAGAAGTCACCAAAAGCCAAGACTCCATCTCCTGCCAAGAAGTCACCAAAAGCCAAGACTCCATCCTCTGCCAAGAAGTCACCAAAAGTTAAGACCCCTTCTCCTCAGACTCCCACTGTGCAAGGTCGATTCTCCGTTTCACACATCAGCACACCGTCTCCTGTTGCGGAGGAGGCCATTTCTGCCCCAGAGCCCTCAGCCACTATGACCCCCAAGATGCCTTTGAGGCGAAAAAGCATGAAGAGCACCTCACGGAAGACCTTGACGAAGGAGGTTATGCGCAGGAGAAGCGGTGTGTCACGGGCATCTTTGAAAGGTAACCAAGGTCACCATCCAATATCACGAAACCATAACGCCATATGATTTACAATATTCTATTATTCTCAAATGCATTCAACCATTTATAAATGAAAAGATATTGTTGATTCATTTTAGCTCATGTTGCGCTGAGAGATATAGTGTTAGGAGTGTCATCCATGAAGTTAAAGTGGCTTTCTTTTGCTGCGTAACTTTAACATTATGCCCAGAGGAATTGCATTAATGCAGCCATAATGCAAAATGTCTACGTCCTTAATGGGTCTACCACCTATTATGCCAGGCACATGAATCCATTAACATCTGAGAGCAAGAGGTAAACGGAAGCATACAGTTGTGTATATTTGAAGTCATGAGACTTTTTGTTCTGTTTCTCAGTTGTGAATTCCTGGGCTGACATTGTGAAGTTTGGCCAGAAAAAGTCTCAAGTGGTAGCTCAAGAAGCTAAGAAAGCATCCGCTCAAATGAAGAAGAAGGCTGCTATGCCCAAACCCAAGGTGAGGTGAAATGCCACGCATTAATTGTAAAATCTGTTCTTTCTTCAGCCTTTCATCTACAAAAACCTATCTAGCACGGCATAGTAAAGTATATGTACCGATGCCTTCTGTATAGAAAAGTTTTGGAGTTAACACAATATGCTTCTTTAGGGAGACACTACAAACATGAATCAGCCATCAATTAAATTTAGTTTTTGCTTCATTTGTGTAGTTGGCATGGCTTCTCCTAAAAACTTGTTGGAAAATATTGCAGATTTTTCTGATGTCAGGGCATCAATAGTAGTGTGCTTTGGCCTATGTCTTCTGTGTATTCTTCCACAAAATGTTGACGTTAAACTCGTCGTTTCACATCAAGCATACATTCCGTACGCTCTATATGGTCCACCTTTCACAGACAAATACAAAGAAGACATAGGGTATTTTTTTGCCTCACTATATGATTCATCTCTTTACATCAGAACATTGGGATTTAGGTTGAAATTCGTCAAAAATGTCCCTTTAACTTTTAAGATGCAAACAATCTAGATGCAAACAATCTATCTTAACTATATTTTATTCTCTGAATCTTTCAGACTCCTGTCAAAAATGTAAAGAACTCTGCCAGCACTGGTCATGCCGATTCACCTGTAAGCATTGTTGTGGGCAGAGCCCATAACCGTGTGCAGCCTACTGGTGCTGCCCCACGACTAGTCCACAACATTGTCCTTCTCAAGAACATGAAAATGGATGAGGATTTGACTGGTAATTACTTATTCCCATTCTCCACTGATGAAGTGGTAATATTATTTAGTTGTGTATGGTATTGGTGTGCTTTGGTCTACTTGTACTGCTTATGTCACTCACATTTTGACTTCCTATTTCAGGCATTGAAGAAATATTTAGTACACCAGTGGGTGTCAAGCAGAGGAAATCCTCATTTGTCAGTGTGCCTCTAAGTACTACCAAGACCCCTGTGTCAACATCTGTGATTGAGGCTTCATCATCAGTTGTCAGTGTGCCTCCAAGTGCTTCCAAGACCCCTGTGTCAACATCTGTGAGTGAGGCTTCAGTGATGAATACACCAGAGGAGACTGGTAAGTGGTTTTGACAATGCCAAAGTATATGTAACCACTTGAACCCTCTAGAGTTACTGAAACGGACCTGAGCTGGCTCTGTACTGGGATTGCTCTTTTTTCCTTCTACACCAAATCTCTTCGCCAGAAATGTCAGATTTACAAGGCATTGTGAGCTTGTAGATCTGCTATTTCTGGTGAATGTTTCCACCAGATTAGGGGGTGTTGGGGTTCAAGTGGTTAAGAGGTCAACATTAAATAAAATAACAGTATTTACTGCAAATGTACTATGCCTTTCTATAGGTTTTTAGAGCTTTCTACTTCTGTCTTTTAATTTGATCTAACTATTTAATCTCAGGTGAAATGATAGTGTCCCCATTGGCTGTTGCATCTTCAGCCAAATCTGGAAAATACAACCATGAAGCTGTCGAACGCCTCTTCCTGGCTGATGATACGTCCAGCTTTGTCAGTGAAGAGGAGGTGCCCATTGATGAAGTCAGTGAACAGCAGTGCCCGGATCTGGAGACTGAAATGACGACAACTCCTCAGCAGAAGCCCCCTCAGCCTGACTGTCTGACTGGAGTGAAGAGACTGCTTAAAACCCCAAGACAGAAGCCGGAGCCATTAGAGGACCTGAGAGGAAAACTGTTGAAAACACCTAAACAGAAAGCTGAGCAGGTGGAATGTCTCACCGGAGTCAAGAGGATCATGAAGACTCCGAGACAGAAGGCCGAACCTGTGGAAGACATCAGAGGGAGACTCCTTATGACACCCAAACCTGAGAAACCTGAGCAGCCTGAATGTCTCAGTGGAGTGAAGAGAATGATGAAGACCCCAAGGCAAAAGGCTGAATCTGTTGCGCCAATGGTCATGGAAGAAGTGAGCGTGAATGGCGTCGGAGAGCTTCTGGAGACACCCATACACAAAGAGCCTCTTAAAGACCTTATTGACATGACAGACGCAACTCCTGAGGTGAAGAGCTCCCTCTTGGATTCCACCAGTGATACTGTTGAAGGCATGGTCAACGTTGAGAGCCTGATGAAAACTCCCAAGGAGAAGGTGAAACCTGTTGACGGGCTGATGAAAACACCCAAGCAAATGGAAGAACCTATTGAGGAGAGTTGTAGTCCTAAGAGCCTAATGAAGACACCAAGGCTGTCGGGGAACCCTCCTGTGGAAGACTTGGAGGAACCACAAGAGCTCACGGAGGAGCCTCTGACTAATGTCTGTGTAGAAATGGCGACAGTTGAGGTAACATTTTGTTTATTTGTCCTGCATTTTATGAATAATTTGTTCTCACAATTATTGCAATTTTAAAATACCTTCCTATGGTATGAATAGTGATATACTATATACCGGTATACATATATATATTTTTTTTTTATATAGTAGTAGAACCCCCCCCTCTTCTAATAATTTGTTTTCCATATTGTATTTGACAGGGTCATGATGAAATGCAGCCCCAGAATGAATCAGACAAGCCACAACAAGGTTAGTTCCCTATGGTGCAGTTAAACATGTGGTATGTTCAAAGACTATAACGGTGGTGTAGCATGTTTAGTTTATTGACTACAACTCACTGTGTTGACATTGTTGCCAATCAATCTTTTTACAAAGCATTTTCCGGTGGGTCGAGTATTTAGCTAGCATTCCCTGAATTATTCAGGTAAACCCAGTAGTAATGGCTTTAGACAAAATGATAAAAAACGTACAACGACCTCAAAATGAAGTCATTAATGGTAAAATTCTGTTTTTGTGCAATATATGCGCAAAGCTGTGAGACAGTGACATGGTATGGTCCTTGTTTCTATTTTGTATTCTATAATGCTAATGTATTATTCTGTCTATCCATGTAATTTATTTCCTGCTTTTCTTTTTCTTCAGAACCAGAGGTTGAGACCATTGTCCCTGTTTCTGGGGACGATGCTGAGGTGATGCAAGAGATCCCTGTTGAAGCTGAGAATAACACATCTCTGCCAGCAGATGATGACCAGCAAGCATCTGAACAGCCCACCGCCACTGTGGAAACGGATGAATCACAAGGTTAGTTCTGTTTGGGAGTGTACAATGGTGCAGTTACTTACATGTTAAGTGTTTAAATGGACTCAAAATAAAAATAATGTATTTGTCACACACTCATACATGTATGAGCTGAGCATAATGATAAATGTAATACTGTGGTTTGTTTGGTCTTTAAGGAATGCAGGGCTTTCTATTTAATTCAGTAAAACATAAAAATGATTTATTAACTGCATGTTAGTGACATGGTATGGTCCTTTAACAAAATGTTTATTGAAATAAGTTTCTATTTTGTATTCTAGAATGCTATTAACACATTCCATGCCAGAGTTTAATCTCATAATGTACTCACCAGTGCCAGCGTTTTATTGTTGTTTTTTAGTTTTTTTCATGTCGCCACAGACCTCGCTAAATAAGTTAAAAGTGCGCGTTCATTTGGTTCTAAACACACAGCGGATCCGTGAGAAACGGCGAGCGAAAACAGTTTCCAAATCCGTGCCGCCATCTTGAAGCTACAGTCGATCAACGGTAAACAGTGATCAGCGAGGAGAAAAACAACAACCAGAGAAAATCGAGTTTTAAACAGGATCCCAGACAGGAAGCGGATACGATCGAAAAAAACGGAACCCGAATAATTCCGTTTCCGACCGGAAACCGGAAACGGAAATGGATCAAAAAAAATCGGAAAGTGCACCTGGGGCACTTAACATGGGAATCGGCGGTTCGCGTAGATCTACGCGACTGGCACGCTGCGGCTTTAAATAGGTTCGCGTAGATCTACGCGACTGGCATGCAATGTGTTAATGTATTAATCTGTCTATTCATGTAATTTCCTGCTTTTCTTTTTCTTCAGAAGCAGAGGTTGAGACCATTGTCCCTGTTTCTGAGGACGATGCTGAGGTGATGCAAGAGATCCCTGTTGAAGCTGAGAATAACGCATCTCTGCCAGCAGATGATGACCAGCAAGCATCTGAACAGCCCACCGCCACTGTTGCTGTGGAAACAGACGAATCACAAGGTTAGTTCTGTTTGGGAGCATACAATGGTGCAGTTAAGTGTTTAAATAGACTCAAAATACAAATGTATTTGTCACACACTCATACATGTATAAGCAGAGCAAATGATAAAACTCATACTGTGGTTTGTTTGGTCTTTGAGGAAGGCAATGTTTTCCATTTAATTTTGTACAGCATGAAAGTGACTTATTAACCGCATGTTAACTAACTGACTGATTATTCAGATAAGCTCAGTAGCACTTAAATGGCTTTTTGTAAAATAAGTGTGCGAAGCAATGAGTAGACAATGACATGGTATGGTCCTTAACAAAATGTTAATAACAAATCTCTGCCAGGACACGAGGAGGCTGTCGTCATCCCTGCTGAGAAGCCAAGAAGAGGAGGGAGGAAAATCAAGCAGGATACAAAGAGTGAATCTACAGAGGCCCAGGACATACAGCTCACAGTCGCCACAGAGAAACCCAAACGGGGGGGCAGAGCAAAAACCAGAGCAGTCGTCAAAGAAGTGGAGATCATGTTGGAGGCCAAACCTGAACCTGCCATGGACGATGTCCCAAAGGCTAAACAGGATTTACCTGAGGCTGAGACTCGAGAGAGTCCCCTGAATAATTCAGGTAAACCCAGTAGTAATGGCTTTAGACAAAATGTTAACAAACGTGAACATTCTGTTTGTGTGCAATATATGCACAAAGCTGAGTAGACAGTGACATGGTATGGTCCTTTAACAAAACTAGAGGTTCGGGCCGCTATGCGGCCCCCACACCTACGTCGCACTGCCGATCTGACTGATATGCCTATTTATGGAGAATTCAACTGTCAGTCCATGTCCCTTTTATGCCCATATATGGAGATCTCTGCATCTGTCAGTCCTTGTCCCTAGCCCGCTTGGCCGCTCCTCTCTTAAGCCAAATTTAATATAGGATGGTTATAGAAATACGTTTCTATTTTGTATTCTAGAATATTATTAATGTATTAACTCTTTCACTGCCAGACTTATTTCTGGCTGCGTGCACCCACTTTTTTTTGATTTTCTTACCTTTTGAAAAAGCGTATGTTGCTTTAATAATAAAGATAACGTCAGCCTAGTCGAGCGATGATGATCTTCCATTTTCCCGTGTTTCTGAACACCTGATTTTAACGGAAGTCCTGAGCTTAACGCACACTCCATGAATTGAGTATGTGATTCAGTGGTTCTCAAACCTTTTTCATGTCAAGGACCCCCAAAATGATATGTATGTGGCCGCAGACCCAATATTTGACCCCGTATTTGGCAGAGGTAACCACGCTTGCCTCGGATCTTAACACATTGATTGCCAAGATCAAGTTAACTTGATCTTTCAAATCCATCACTTGATTGCCAAGATCAAGTTAACTTGATCTTAAAAAAAAAGAAAATTTATTTTTATTTGACCCAAAGACCAAGGAGATATGATTTTTCGAAGATCTAGACTCATATCCACTTCCTTGTTAACTTAAAAATTCTGTATCTCGGCTCCTGAGTACTTTTTTTTTCTCAATGAAAAATCTCTGTCATAAAACTGCAAAAAATCTGAAATAATTCTGGCAGGCAATGTGTTAATCAGTCTATTCATGTAATTTATTTCCTCTTTTCTTTTTCTTCAGAACCAGAGGTTGAGACCATTGTCCCTGTTTCTGGGGATGTTGCAGAGGTGGTTCAAGAGATCCCTGTAGAAGCTGAGAGTAACACATCTCTGCCAGCAGATGACCAGCAATTGGGTGATGCTCAATCTTCCACTGCCATTGAGGAGAAAGAGATGCCTGTTCTCAAAACGAGAGGAAGAGGGAGAAAGTCTAAACAGGATTTGGCTGAGACTCAAGAGGCACACAATGAGGCTGTCCCAGCTGAGAAGCCTAAAAGAGGAGGGAGGAAGATCAAGCCGGAAACAAAGAGTGAAGTGCCTCATGAATCTACAGAGGTCCTGGACAAACCGCTCACCATCGCCACAGAGACACCCAAGAAACGAAGCACGAAGAAAGAAGAAACACTCCTAACAGAGGTGGAAATAATTTCAGAGGAGCCAGAGGAAGAACCTGCCACTACCTCCACTGCCATTAAGAAAATTGAGATGCCGGTTCTGAAAACAAGAGGAAGAGGGAGGAAGGCGAAACAGGATTTGCCTGAGGCTGTTGAGAATGAAGAGGCACACGAGGAAGCTGTTGACATCCCACACGAGGAAGCCGTTGTCATCCCAGCTGAGAAGCCAAGGAGAGGAGGCAGGAAGGCAAAACAGGATTTGCCTGAGGATGTTGAGATTGAAGAGGCACACGAGGAGGCTGTCGTCATCCCACACGAGGAGGCTGTCGTCATCCCACACGAGGAGGCTGTCGTCATCCCACACGAGGAAGCCGTCGACATCCCAGCTGAGAAGCCAAGGAGAGGAGGGAGGAAGGCAAAACAGGATTTGCCTGAGGCTGTCGTCATCCCACACGAGGAAGCCATCCCAGCTGAGAAGCCAAAGAGAGGAGGGAGGAAAACCAAGCAGGATACCCAGAGTGTAGTGCCTGCTGAATCTGCAGAGGCCCAGGACCTACAGCTCACAATCGCCACACCCAAACTAGGGGCCAGAGCAAAAACAGGAACAGTCGTCAAAGAAGTGGAGATCATGGTGGAGGCTGAACCTGCCAAGGACGATGTCCCAGAGGAGAAATTGGATGATGATCAATCTTCCACTGCCATTGAGGAGAGCGAGATGCCTGTTCTCAAACCGAGAGGAAGAGGGAGAAAGGCTAAACAGGATTTGCCTGAGGCTCAGACTCAAGAGGCGCATGAGGAGGCTGTCCCAGCTGAGAAGCCTAAAAGAGGGAGGAAGAAGGGAACCACGATAAAAGAAACGCTCGTAAAAGAGGTGGAGATCATTTCAGAGGAGACAGAGGAAAAACCTGAACATACCCAGGAGGATGTCCAAGAGGAGAATACAGGTGATGTTCAAACTGCCACTGCCATTAAGAAGAGTGAGATGCCAGTTCTGAAAACGAGAGGAAGAGGAAGGAAAGCTCAACAGGATTTGCCTGAGGCTGTTGAGGAGACTAAAGAGGCTCACGAGGAAGCGGTCATTCCTGCTGAGAAGCCCAAAAGAGGAGGGAGGAAGATCAAGAGTGTAGTGCCAACTGACTTGACAGAGGTCCAGGACAAGCCACTTACCATCAAAGAAGTAGAGATTGTTTCAGAGAAGCCAGAAGAAAGACCTGAACCTACCCAGGATGATGTCCAAGAGGAGAAATCAGATGATGCTCCCGTTGTTAAATCTAGAAAGGGAAGGAAGGTAAATTCTGCTGTTAAAGATGACGATTCACAGGCTACTCCAGCCAAAAGATCTCGCAGAGGAGAAGCACCACCTTCCCCTCAGGAAGCAGCTGTTGTTGAGACAACTGTTCCTGTGACAAAGACTGCTGCTCGGGGTCGAGGAAAAGCAAAAAGTGAGAGCAAAACTCAAGATGCTGACAGCAAAACAAAGGTGTCTGCAGGGCCTGTCAGAAAGGGCAGAAAGGCATCTCCTCCAGCAGATGACACTGTGGTTGTACCAAGCACTGAGGAGGTGATGGAAGAGGTTGAAGATGAACAACAAAATCCACAGGCCAAGAAATCTGTAGTGTGGAAAGATGATTTGACAGTGACTCACGTTATTTCACCTGCTGTAAGGGCTGTTCGAGGACGGAAGGCAAAACTGGCAGATGATGTTGCTTCACCAAGACCCAGCCCCGCCAAAAGAGACCAGAGTGTTGAGTCCGTTGAGTGCCCTGCTTCTGAGGCTACTGCATCGCCCAAGCCTGGCAGCAAAAGAAAAGCCCCAAGAAACGTGCGCAAAGCTGAAGAGGAGGATCACTCCGAAACAACGGTTCCGTCAGAGCCCATTAAAAGGGGTAGGCGGGTAAAGGCTACTGATACAGCTCTTGTTGAGACTGTGACCCCTGCTACTGAAGTGCCAGAGACCAAGCCCCGCAGAGGAAGAGCAAAGAAATGAGCGTTGTTACAGAGAAATGTTTCTTTATTTTATTTTAACTTTTGTATTTCTTTGTTAAATTGATAGACTTTTAGAAAATATGTTCAGATTTAAAGTTCAGAAAATATGTTCAGATTTAAAGTTCAGAAATATGTTCAGATTTAAAGTTCAGAATGTTTTGATGTTTTCCACTTTGGCCTATACATATTTTTTTGTTAATAAAGTTTTATAATTTTAAAACGTCTGATTTATTCCCCCCCCCCCCCCCCCCCGTCACGGTAATATGGAGTAAGGTTAGTTAGTGTAACATTTTATTTTTTATGGTAAAGTGATTTATTCCAAACATTCTGTTAATTCAAGGTGTTTTGTCTCATTGGTACAATACAGTTAGTAGTAACATTGCAGAAAAATAAATTATTTTACTCCAAGCTTCCCAGATGAAAATAAAATGCAATGGTCAGAATAAAAATAGTTAAGTTAATGGATTACTTTGTAAAACTGAAATATACAGTATAAACAGTGTAGGAAAATATAGTGTCTGCATTAATGGAGGTGAAGTGAGTGAATACCATTATTACTTATAATTTACACGTGTGTGTTGGGGTGTTATGGATATAAAGAAACAGATCTTGAGGTGTAGCAGCCATAGAGATCCTGAATGACTGACAGACTGCTCAATCCAGATGTGTTGCACTGTTAGTTTTTTTAATAAATAATGAAAACAGACGCTGGTATTCATAGTCAAAAGCAGGGACATTAAAGCAGGCGTAAATTTAAAAAAATCTGTTAACATAGGTGCTATATTCTGATAGATATAGCTATAGTAGTCTTTGCTAGAGTGTTCAGTAACATCGGTCCCTCCAGTCTTTTACTAAACAGAAAATACATTACATTGTCAGGTTCGGTTACCAGTTTCATCCAATCAAGAGCGAGATAATTCATAAGGATTCAGGATTAATTGGAACTGGAGCTCTAATATTGATGCTGATAAATGTGTTCTCTCTCCTGACTTGATGAAATGGTATCCGGACCTGGAAATGTGTTTTCTGACTTTCTGCACTATGCCCCGTAGACACTCCAAACATGTACAAATGTGAAAATAAAGGTGCTTACCCCCAAGCCCCAAATGTTAACTGGCTCTACGGGGTAGTAGTTTAATGTAATAATCCATATCTTGAAATAAATAAGTGTTTTAATGCCGTCTGTGGCCGAACGCCATTTTTACACCCTCATTTACTTCCTGTTTACATTTAGTGTAATTCCGGGTTCCACCGGATGCGCCCCGTCACTACCGCCCATTGGGAACTTCCGACAGAATCGGCCACAGACGGCATTAAAACACTTATTTATTGAAAGATATGGATTATTACATTAAACTACTACCCCGTAGAGCCAGTTAACATTTGGGGCTTTGGGGTAAGCACCTTTATTTTCACATTTGTACATGTTTGGATGTGGCCGAACGCCATTTGTTCACCCTCGTTTACTTCCTGTTTACATTTAGTGTAATTCCGGGTTCCACCGGATGCGCCCCGTCACTACCGCCCATTGGGAACTTCCGACAGAATCGGCCACAGACGGCATTAAAACACTTATTTATTGAAAGATATGGATTATTACATTAAACTACTACCCCGTAGAGCCAGTTAACATTTGGGGCTTTGGGGTAAGCACCTTTATATTCACATTTGTACATGTTTGGAGTGTCTACGGGGCATAGTGCAGAAAGTCCAGGTCTCCATGGGTCGTGAACCCTACAACTCTCGTAGATTGAAGACGTCAGAAACATAAATAAGTCTACGAGGGTTGTATACTACAGCTATGAAAATAGCAGATCTACACATTTTGAGCTTGTAGATGTAGGAATGTATACGTGGGTAATGTATGTTTTGTAATAATGATCACAATCTACAAAGTAACTAGTAACTAAAGTTTTCATATAATTGTAACGGAGTAAAAGCACAATATTTGCCTGAGAGATGTAGTGGAGTAGAAGTAAAAGTACTGAAAATTGGAAATACTCCAGTAAAGTAAAAATACCTCAAAATTGTACTTAAGTACAGTACTTGAGTAAATGTACTTAGTTACTTTATACCACTGGTTATGAACCATCGCTTTGGCTTGTCTCACTATAAATTATGATTCGGTCGCTCTGTACTGTACAGCTGGCAACTTACTCATAAGGTGACCTTTCTCCGTCATTCTTTATCATCATTATGTGTTACTATTAACCACGTTTTATTTTGAATAACAAACTTGCTGTCATGTAAACGATTCACCCAGTTTGCACTGTTCTCATCCATACATATGTTTTTAAAACATTTTCTAAACCTTTTTAGTGATAATCAATTATGTTCACATGCTAATCAAATAATTATTCAGGAATTGAATAAGGATTTTGAAATGCATTGAGTGGAACTAACGGTGATATCTGTTGCCAAATTACACTGTACTCAAAGATTAACAACATCAACTTGTGTCTTCAAGAATCTAGCCTCGGAAACCCAGGCTTTTTTGATGAGCACATGAAAGGTCGGAAGCACAAGACTCTGAGCAATGTGCGATCCACCCGGAAAGCCCAGGAGGCGCACAGTGTGTTTGTCAAAGGTTTCAAACAGGGGACCTCTCAGATTGACCTGGCTGAGTACTTCAAGCAGTTTGGCCCGGTGTCCGATGTTATCATGGACAAAGACAAGGTCAGCACCGTAGAATGATGTAAATCTCATAATATGAGTGCCACAAGGAGTGTTTCAGAATCTTTTCTTATATTTAAAGCATTGTCTTTGCAGCCTGTCCCCTATCCCTCATCATCTCAGAGCCTTAAGAGCAGCAAGTCCACTAGGACAATGGTAGGCCAATAACAGTGGCGGTTGTGTGCCGCTAAGTGCACGCATCATTTCAGTGGTGACCATCGGGCCTCACGGAAGTCAACGTGAGCCAATTCAACATTGAATCAATGCTGATCACCAACTGTTGTTGGTCAAATTCAAGGCAATCAGTGTACAGCTGAGTTTTCATGTAGGAGAAGGAGTGCGGGTGGAGGCGGGGGTTGTGTACCAGAGGAATCAAAGAGATGGTGGTCTTTCAGCAGCAATATTTTAAAAAAAACGTACACTGTTGATAATCATCATGGCTGGTACTGTCTGGATCACTCGACATACACAATGCATTTGATTATGCTTAAACAGGCAGCAACTGTAGACTATAAGCCTCTTTTCTTTTATACCATCAAACTGAGTTCAAACTGATCCCCAAAAAGAAGTTCGATCCTCAAAACCTCCAAGACGTCCTGGAGCGACTCAAAACCCAGCTGTGTCAGGCACTATCTGTAAGCACCTTCGTGTCATTAATCTTTCGTTTTTGTATATTGATGTTTTACGCCAAGTATCATTTGTTGTGAGAGTTCTTGGATAATTTAGTTTCCGTTTTTTTCCCCACACAAGATGTTTCTAAAAGTACTGTGGTATTTTTTTTATCTAAAACTCAGAAATTAGCAAATTTGTCATGTTATGATTCTCATTTATATTCTAATCATTGACTTTCATCCTTGTCTTTCAATGGTTCATCTCCAGGTGAATGAGCAGATGCAGCTTGTCATGGAGCGGTCTCAACTAAGAGACAATGAGAAGAACGCACGGGACTTGGTGGTCCAACTCCTGCAGGAGGTCTTAAGTGAATTATTTCCAGGTATTCCGTCCCTTCTTAGCAAATGGCGAAGCTGTATTATTTCTCTTTCTCCTGATGTATGTGCTGTTATAAAAAACAAACAGAAAGATAACATTTTCTTAAAATAATGTGAATGTGATCTCTGTATTTTCTTTTTATTGGCTTGCAGACAGACAGATTCTGCCATTTGGTTCGTCTGTCAACACCTTTGGCATCCATGGCTGTGACTTGGACCTGTTCTTGGACCTGGAAAACACCAAGGCGTTCCAGGCCCGAAGCAAGTCTACCACAGAGCAGGTATGCTTGGCAGACATGACTCCATAGTTCTTTTGTAAAATTTACAGCGGGTGCTTCATGCTCTAGTTCTTTTTTTTTGGCCCAATAATAGGAAATAGACACAGCATACTGTAGGTGAGATCTGGTAGTACCATCTGCCCCTATTGTTCTTTTGTATAAGGCCATAACTTTTTTTCTATAGAGAAGCAAATCCACTTTCCATTGTTGCCATCCTTCCTTTCTTTTCTCTTTTGAGATATGATGGGAAAGCAGATGGGGAGACACTGGTGCCAAGGATCTACTTTGTTCTCATAATTGTCATTTCACACCATTTCATTGAATTTTGCAATCATAGTAGAAGAATCCAAAATGTCATAGAACGTCTTGATAATGTGTTAACTCACTGTTTTGATGGACTTTAAGCCAGTAATCCAACCATTCTGGTCCCTCTGCTCTCTCCAGCCAGGGGAGGGCACGTCAGATGACTGCCACTCAGAGGACTCCATCCTGTCGGACATAGACCTGTCCACGGCCTCACCGGCTGAGGTGCTTGACCTTGTGGCGGCCATCTTGAGGAGGTGTGTCCCCGGTGTGCACAAAGTCCAGGTGGTCAGCAGCGCCCGCCTCCCTGTTATCAAGTTCCATCACCGTGAGCTCAACCTCCAGGGAGACATCACCATAAACAACAGGTGACGTGTGACTAGACTTAACTTTTCATAATGTTTTGAGAATCCCTGAATCACTTTGCTTCATCTAGGTAGGATTTTATGCTTTCACTCATATGAAGCAGACTGGTTGGTCCACTCTGTTTAGCATTTTAGATGCCAGGCTTGGACCACTCGTCTACACTATCCGCCTCTGGGCCAAGCAGAGACAGCTTGCTGGTAGGACCCATTTTCCACCTCATAGCTTACAAAAGAGATTAGAGGCTGATAAGATATGTAAGAAGTGTTACACTCTCATAAGAATTGATAATGCACTGCAGCCCTGATGATTGGTGTCAGTTGATTTTATGTAAGGAATTTAATAATAATCTTAGTTAAAATATGTAAATATGTATGTAAGTCAACAGGGGGCAGCAGAAAGTCACTTATCAAATTTTGACAGTCATTTGTGGAAAGATCAGTCAGTGTTGTGTTTATTGTTTTCACTTAAATGCTAATACATGCTGTGGTAAAATAAATCCTTCCACTGTGAAGGGTTCTGGTGTTTCTGTACTCCTTTGGGGAGCATTATAGACTAGGATTATTACAAAACGACTGGTCAGCATCACTCAAGCATTAGAAAATGACTGTACTGGGAGACAAGCTATGAATTATGCTTAATTAGCAAAACCATGCTCTCATGAATTCTTTATTATGTATGTACATAAAACCAGCAGGGCATTTCAACAGTGTTGTTTAGTATAGCCAATGTTAGCTCGTAGCTATATAGAAAGTCCTTAATATGCTCATATCCATTTGCAGAAAGCAAAAAATTGTTGACTAGTCAAAACAAAATGCAACAGACATTAACTTGTCCAGTGTAGGACACAATGACAAGTCAAAAATATATTTAAACCCAGGTTGAATCCAACTTTAAGAACTTTCTCTCATTTTATATTGACGCATTGGATTGCGAAAGCTTCCTCCCAGTGCTGAAGTACTTCTGTAAATACATTTATGTTGCGTTTGACTCTGGGCACTTTCAGTGTCCCATAAGACGTCCTTGTAGTGTTGGAAATCAGGGATTCGAACTGTATTCTACTATTCATCTCAATGTATGTCATTTTAGTGGAAAAAACGTAATATATTATTGTACTTGATATATTATTGTAGCTGTGGCTTCTAAGATGGGTAATGTATTCATTAAACACGATGAGAGTGGCACCGTGACCCTTAAAGAGCATGAGTAAGATATTAGCTCTGTGTCAGGCTCTTAACAACCCATTATGATCCAGAGGGAGCTGGTGTAAGTAGTGGCTGAGAGGATGTTGTCACAAAGTTGGCAAGCCCAGATGAAGGCTCATTATCTTCAATGGTTATTAAGGCCTTAGTTATACTACAGTACGTTGGCGTGTGGGTGTCGCGCACCGAACATAGTCGATCTACAAGCTCACAACGCGTCAGCTGACATATCGTGAGCCTTTCTCTGTTGGTGACAACTCGGCTCAAAACCATGCCAGAAAAAGAACTCTGTACGCCATTGCAGAACAGTGAACCGCCATGGCGGAGGGAACGGTTGATGCTTTTTCAAGTTGAACAAAGTGGTCTGTCAGATGGATTAAAACGGATTCTCAGTTGCCACGACTGATTTCAGTCATTTGTATTCCATAGAAGCCAGCAGTCTTCTATGGACAGTCGTCAAAGAAGTGGAGATCATGTTGGAGGCCAAACCTGAACCTGCCATGGACGATGTCCCAGAGGAGCAATTAGGTGATGCTCAATCTTCCACTGCCATTGAGGAGAGAGAGATGCCTGTTCTCAAAACCAGAGGGAGAAAGGCTAAACAGGATTTGCCTGAGGGTGAGACTCGAGAGAGTCCCCTGAATAATTCAGGTAAACCCAGTAGTAATGGCTTTAGACAAAATGTTAACAAACGTGAACATTCTGTTTGTGTGCAATATATGCACAAAGCTGTGAGTAGACAGTGACATGGTATGGTCCTTTAACAAAACTAGAGGTTCGGGCCGCTATGCGGCCCCCACACCTATGTCGCACTGCCGGTCTGACTGATATGCCTATTTATGGAGAATTCTATCTGTCAGTCCATGTCCCTTTTATGCCCATATATGGAGATCTCTGCATCTGTCAGTCCTTGTCCCTAGCCCGCTTGGCCGCTCCTCTCTTAAGCCAAATTTAATATAGGATGGTTATAGAAATACGTTTCTATTTTGTATTCTAGAATATTATTAATGTATTAATCAGTCTATTCATGTAATTTATTTCCTCTTTTCTTTTTCTTCAGAACCAGAGGTTGAGACCATTGTCCCTGTTTCTGGGGATGTTGCAGAGGTGGTTCAAGAGATCCCTGTAGAAGCTGAGAGTAACACATCTCTGCCAGCAGATGACCAGCAATTGGGTGATGCTCAATCTTCCACTGCCATTGAGGAGAAAGAGATGCCTGTTCTCAAAACGAGAGGAAGAGGGAGAAAGTCTAAACAGGATTTGGCTGAGACTCAAGAGGCACACAATGAGGCTGTCCCAGCTGAGAAGCCTAAAAGAGGAGGGAGGAAGATCAAGCCGGAAACAAAGAGCGTAGTGCCTCAAGAATCTACAGAGGTCCTGGACAAACCGCTCACCATCGCCACAGAGACACCCAAGAAACGAAGCACGAAGAAAGAAGAAACGCTCCTAACAGAGGTGGAAATTATTTCAGAGGAGCCAGAGGAAGAACCTGCCACTACCGCCACTGCCATTAAGAAAATTGAGATGCCGGTTCTGAAAACAAGAGGAAGAGGGAGGAAGGCGAAACAGGATTTGCCTGAGGCTGTTGAGAATGAAGAGGCACACGAGGAAGCTGTTGACATCCCACACGAGGAAGCCGTTGTCATCCCAGCTGAGAAGCCAAGGAGAGGAGGCAGGAAGGCAAAACAGGATTTGCCTGAGCCTGTCGTCATCCCACACGAGGAGGCTGTCGTCATCCCACACGAGGAGGCTGTCGTCATCCCACACGAGGAAGCCGTCGCCATCCCAGCTGAGAAGCCGAGGAGAGGAGGGAGGAAGGCAAAACAGGATTTGCCTGAGGCTGTTGTCATCCCACACGAGGAAGCTGTCGTCATCCCACACGAGGAAGCTGTCGTCATCCCACACGAGAAAGCCGTCGCCATCCCAGCTGAGAAGCCAAGGAGAGGAGGGAGGAAAACCAAGCAGGATACCCAGAGTGTAGTGCCTCCTGAATCTACAGAGGCCCAGGACCTACAGCTCACAATCGCCACACCCAAACTAGGGGCCAGAGCAAAAACAGGAACAGTCGTCAAAGAAGTGGAGATCATGGTGGAGGCTGAACCTGCCAAGGACGATGTCCCAGAGGAGAAATTGGATGATGATCAATCTTCCACTGCCATTGAGGAGAGCAAGATGCCTGTTCTCAAACCGAGAGGAAGAGGTAGAAAGGCTAAACAGGATTTGCCTGAGGCTCAGACTCAAGAGGCGCACGAGGAGGCTGTCCCAGCTGAGAAGCCTAAAAGAGGAGGGAGGAAGAAGGGAACCACGATAAAAGAAACGCTCGTGAAAGAGGTGGAGATCATTTCAGAGGAGACAGAGGAAAAACCTGAACATACCCAGGAGGATGTCCAAGAGGAGAATACAGGTGATGTTCAAACTGCCACTGCCATTAAGAAGAGTAAGATGCCAGTTCGGAAAACGAGAGGAAGAGGAAGGAAAGCTAAACAGGATTTGCCTGAGGCTGTTGAGGAGACTAAAGAGGCTCACGAGGAAGCGGTCATTCCTGCTGAGAAGCCCAAAAGAGGAGGGAGGAAGATCAAGAGTGTAATGCCAACTGACTTGACAGAGGTCCAGGACAAGCCACTTACCATCAAAGAAGTAGAGATTGTTTCAGAGGAGCCAGAAGAAAGACCTGAACCTACCCAGGATGATGTCCAAGAGGAGAAATCAGATGATGCTCCCGTTGTTAAATCTAGAAAGGGAAGGAAGGTCAATTCTGCTGTTAAAGATGACGATTCACAGGCTACTCCAGCCAAAAGATCTCGCAGAGGAGAAGCACCACCTTCCCCTCAGGATGCAGCTGTTGTTGAGACAACTGTTCCTGTGACAAAGACTGCTACTCGGGGTCGAGGAAAAGCAAAAAGTGAGAGCAAAACTCAAGATGCTGACAGCAAAACAAAGGTGTCTGCAGGGCCTGTCAGAAAGGACAGAAAGGCATCTCCTCCAGCAGATGACACTGTGGTTGTACCAAGCACTGAGGAGGTGATGGAAGAGGTTGAAGATGAACAACAAAATCCACAGGCCAAGAAATCTGTAGTGTGGAAAGATGATTTAACAGTGACTCACGTTATTTCACCTGCTGTAAGGGCTGTTCGAGGACGGAAGGCAAAACTGGCAGATGATGTTGCTTCACCAAGACCCAGCCCCGCCAAAAGAGACCAGAGTGTTGAGTCCGTTGAGTGCCCTGCTTCTGAGGCTACTGCATCGCCCAAGCCTGGCAGCAAAAGAAAAGCCCCAAGAAACGTGCGCAAAGCTGAAGAGGAGGATCACTCCGAAACAACGGTTCCGTCAGAGCCCATTAAAAGGGGTAGGCGGGTAAAGGCTACTGATACAGCTCTTGTTGAGACCGTGACCCCTGCTACTGAAGTGCCAGAGACCAAGCCCCGCAGAGGAAGAGCAAAGAAATGAGCGTTGCTACAGAGAAATGTTTCTTTATTTTATTTTAACTTTTGCATTTCTTTGTTAAATTGATAGACTTTTAGAAAATATGTTCAGATTTAAAGTTCAGAAATATGTTCAGATTTAAAGTTCAGAATGTTTTGATGTTTTCCACTTTGGCCTATACATATTTTTTTGTTAATAAAGTTTTATAAATTTAAAACGTCTGATTTATCTCCCCCCCCCCCCTGTCACGGTAATATGGAGTAAGGTCCATGTGCTAGTGTAACATTTTATTTTTGGGCGGTGAAACCGCCCCTATAAGTGAGATTTGGAAAAATGTACATTTTTCTGCGCTGTGATCTGGGCCCAGGAAATTTGTAGAATTATCCTGCGCTGTGATTGGCCAATCACAGTCTATTCAGGACTGCGATTGGCCAGTGTCACATGACACATGTGCATAGCCCTATATAAGCAACCATAACTTGAAAAAAACCAAAGATTTGTTTTTTTCAAGTTATGGTTTTGTCCATCATAAAGAGTGTTTCAATAAATGTATTTATCTTTTGTACATGATTGGTTGACTCCATTCAGTATTGTGATTAGCTAGCAAGACACCGCCCACTTCACACAGGGTGTGATTTTTTATAGTAAAGTGATTTATTCCAAATGTCAGGACACCACAGAAAGGAGTATAACATTCTGTTAATTCAAGGTGTTTTGTCTCATTGGTACAATACAGTTAGTAGTAACATTGCAGAAAAAGAAATTATTTTACTCCAAGCTTCCCAGATAAAAATAAAATGCAATGGTCAGAATAAAAATAGTGAAGTTAATGGAATACTTTGCAAAACTGAAATATACAGTATAAACAGTGTAGGAAAATATAGTGTCTGCATTAATGGAGGTGAAGTGAGTGAATACCATTATTACTTATAATTTACACGTGTGTGTTGGGGTGTTATGGATATAAAGAAACCAGATCTTGAGGTGTAGCAGCCATAGAGATCCTGAATGACTGACAGACTGCTCAATCCAGATGTGTTGCACTGTTAGTTTTTTAATAAATAATGAAAAAAGACGCTGCTATTCATAGTCAAAAGCAGGGACATTAAAGCAGGCGTAAATTTTTAAAAATCTGTTAACATAGGTGCTATATTCTGATTGATATAGTAGTCTTTGCTAGAGTGTTCAGTAACATGGGTCCCTCCAGTCTTTTACTAAACAGAAAATACATTACATTGTCAGGTTCGGTTACCAGTTTCATCCAATCAAGAGCGAGATAATTCATAAGGATTCAGGATTAATTGGAACTGCAGCTCTAATATTGATGCTGATAAATGTGTTCTCTCTCCTGACTTGATGAAATGGTATCCGGACCTGGAAATGTGTTTTCTGTTTATTAAAACTGGAGAGACAGAGAGACCCTTACTGAATGTAGAGGCTTAACTTTTTAACATTAAAATATTTTGTATAATATCACTTATAACACCTTTTAAAAGTTGGTAGTAAATTAATGCACTGTCCGATATAATATATTGACATATTTAATTATCATCATTAAGCTACTGTTTTGTAATTGCAATTTACGCAAATCTAAAGGCGGAACATGACACCGAGTGAGTTTAACTACCCGGACACAGTTAGAAGCGTACAGGAAGATCACCAAACCAGTGTTGCCATGTCCGCTTATTATAAGCGACTTTGGGCTTGTTTTTCTGTAAAGTTGCTTGTAAAATATTGGTAGTTGCGGGTTGTGTTTTTATGGGCTTGTTTAGTTGTTTAAGCGTAGTTGCTTATTTGGGGCGTGCGTCCTATAATGTTGTTTAAACCAGTGGTTCTAAGATATTTTCATGTCAAGGGCCCCCAAATGAATATATTGTATGCCAGGGACCCCCATACAAGGAGACATGGGTAACTGAAGACGCGACGCGTTGTGTGAGCTTTTAGATATCATCTGCTATTTTCAAATAACCACTGCACATAGGTTTAATGTGGTCATCATGTGACCTAGCCGCTTCTTTTAGGCTTGTTTTCATAGACCTGGTTGCTTATTTCTCTCACAACATCTGGCAACACCGAACCAAACGCAAGTCCGACGAAATTGATGGTCCGACTCCGACGACGCAGGACGGCAGGAGGGAGATTTGAGAAATCTGTGCTCCAGAAGCCTGTGGCCACGCGACGCCAAACCAACTTTTATTTTGTTGTATTAACTTGTGAAAGTCGTGATAATATGTCTGATATGGAGTTGCCCAACGACGTACAAACAAAACTGAAAGGTTTTCATTGCAGTCTTTGCAATGTGGACATACCCAACAGTAAGTAGCCGTAGTAAATGTAGACACATGACATGCAAACACGCAGTAGCCACGTCTAGAGTGGCTTTGCTGTTACTCCCAATACACATGCTTTTGAAGTAGTTTCTACTATTCAAATGAATGCTCCTAGTTAGCTAATGCTAGCTCAGAATTCAAAGTTTACTACTGGGTTAGGCTAGGGCCTATATGACACTGTGTGAGACAAGCCATGGCACATGTAACATTGCAGTGGTGGAAAAAGTACTCGCATGTTTTACTGTAGTAAAAGCAGAAATACTCGGTTACAAGGAAAAGCCTGGTATTCAAAATGTACTCGAGTAAAAGGACAAAAGTATTGGCATCAAAATGTACTTAAAGTACCAAAAGTAGAAAGTACTCCTTTATGCAGAATGTCCCATTTCACACGTTTTGTATGTGTAATGTATAAAAATCATTTGAAAATAGCAGATCTACACATTGTGAGCTTGTAGATGTGGAAATACTCCAGTAAAGTAAAAATACCTCGAAATTGTACTTAAGTACAGTACTTGAGTAAATGTACTTAGTTACTTTATACCACTGGTTATATGAACCATCGCTTTGGCTTGTCTCACTATAAATTATGGTTCGGTCGCTCTGTACTGTACAGCTGGCAACTTACTCATAAGGTGACCTAACCTGTTTTCTCCGTCATTCTTTATCATCATTATATGTGTTACTATTAACCACGTTTTATTTTGAATAACAAACTTGCTGTCATGTAAACGATTCACCCAGTTTGCACTGTTCTCATCCATACATATGTTTTTAAAACATTTTCTAAACCTTTTTAGTGATAATCAATTATGTTCACATGGTAATCAAATAATTATTGAGAAATTGAATAAGGATTTTGAAATGCATTGAGTGGAACTAACGGTGACATCTGTTGCCAAATTACACTGTACTCAAAGATTAACAACATCAACTTGTGTCTTCAAGAACCAAGCTTGGATGAGCACATGAAAGGTCGGAAGCACAAGACTCTGAGCGATGTGCGATCCACCCGGAAAGCCCAGGAGGAGCACAGTGTGTTTGTCAAAGGTTTCAAACAGGGGACCTCTCAGATTGACCTGGCTGAGTACTTCAAGCAGTTTGGCCCGGTGTCCGATGTTATCATGGACAAAGACAAGGTCAGCACCGTAGCGTAGAATAATGTAAAGCTCATAATATAAGTGCCACAAGGAGTGTTTCAGAATCTTTTCTTATATTTAAAGCATTGTCTTTGCAGCCTGTCCCCTATCCCTCATCATCTCAGAGCCTTAAGAGCAGCAAGTCCACTAGGACAATGGTAGGCCAATAACAGTGGCGGTTGTGTGCTGCTAAGTGCACGCATCATTTCAGTGGTAATCGGGCCTCACGGAAGTCAACGTGAGCCAATTCAACATGTTGAATCAATGCTGATCACCAACTGTTGTTGGTCAAATTCAAGGCAATCAGTGTACAGCTGAGTTTTCATGTAGGAGAAGGGGGAGGCGGGGGTTGTGTACCAGAGGAATGAAAGAGATGGTGGTCTTTCAGCAGCAATATTTTAAAAACGTACACTGTTGATAATCATCATGGCTGGTACTGTCTGGATCACTCGACATACACAATGCATTTGATGATGCTTAACCCATTAAAAACCAGGAAAGCATCTGTGTCATTTTAGATTTTAGCGTTGGCTATTCAAAAATAGCAGATATACAAGCTCACAGCTTGCGAGCTTGTGCATCTAATATTTTTGAACATTTTAGAAA
This sequence comes from Gymnoscopelus braueri, assembly GCF_963280865.1. NCBI lineage: Eukaryota > Metazoa > Chordata > Actinopteri > Myctophiformes > Myctophidae > Gymnoscopelus > Gymnoscopelus braueri. Next base: position 23,052,973 of record NC_137617.1, read on the forward strand.
AATCTTGAAAGTTTGAGAACTACTGATTTAGAAGGCATTTGTAGAATCGGCCTCGGGTCTTAATGGGTTAAACAGGCAGCAACTGTAGACTAAGCCTCTTTTCTTTTATACCATCATTTTGCCTCTACAGGGGGTGTATGCCATCGTTCAGTTCAGTGAATTGGATGGCACACAGGCAGCCTTGGCCCAGCTGGACCACCAGATGCAGGGGCTGGCACTGCGGGTCAAACCCCGTGAGAAGAAGGAGTTCAAATTGATCCCCAAAAAGAAGTTCGATCCTCAAAACCTCCAGGACGTCCTGGAGCGACTCAAACCCCAGCTGTGCCAGGCACTATCTGTAAGCACCTTCGTATCATTAATCTTGCGTTTTTGTATATTGATGTTTTACGCCAACTCGCCAAGTATTATTTGTTGTGTGAGTTCTTGGATAATTTAGTTTTCGTTTTTTTCCCCACACAAGATGTTTCTAAAAGTACTGTGGTATTTCTTTTAAATCTAAAACTCAGAAATTAGCAAATTTGTCATGTTATGATTCTCATTTATATTCTAATCATTGATTTTCATCCTTGTCCTTCAATGTTTCTTCGTCATGCAAATTCTGCAAGGCCAGAAGCTTATTGTGTTGCTTTTACTGAGCGAAGGAGTCGTGTCCTCTGTCCTCATCATCTCCAGGTGAATGAGCAGATGCAGCTTGTCATGGAGCGGTCTCAACTAAGAGACAACGAGAAGAACGCACGGGACTTGGTGGTCCAACTCCTGCAGGAGGTCTTAAGTGAATTCTTTCCAGGTATTCCATCCCTTCCCACCAAATGGCGAAGCTGTATTCTTTCTCTTTCTCCTGATGTGCCGTTATAAAAAACAAAAAAAGATAACGTTTTCTTAAAATAATAGGCGTGAATGTGATCTCTGTATTTTCTTTTTAATGGGTTGCAGACAGCCAGATTCTGCCATTTGGTTCGTCTGTAAACACATTTGGCATCCATGGCTGTGACTTGGATCTGTTCCTGGACCTGGAAAACACCAAGGCGTTCCAGGCCCGCAGCAAGTCTACCACAGAGCAGGTATGCTGGCAGACATGACTCCATAGTTCTTTTGTAAAATTTACAGCGGGTGTTTCATGCTCTAGTTCTTTTTTTTCTTGGTATTGGCCCAATAGTAGGAAATAGACACAGCATACTGTAGGTGAGATCTGGTAGTACCATCTGCCCCTATTGTTATTTTGTCCATGGCCATAACTTTTTTTCTATAGAGAAGCAAATCTACTTTCCACGGTTGCCTTCCTTCCTTTCTTTTCTCTTTTGAGATATGATGGGAAAGCAGATGGGGAGACACTGGTGCCAAGGATCTACTTTGTTCTCATAATTGTCATTTCACACCATTTCATTGAATTTTGCAATCATAGTAGAAGAATCCAAAATGTCATAGAACGTCTTGATAATGTGTTAACTCACTGTTTTGATGGACTTTAAGCCAGTAATCCAACCATTCTGGTCCCTCTGCTCTCTCCAGCCAGGGGAGGGCACGTCAGATGACTGTCACTCAGAGGACTCCATCCTGTCGGACATAGACCTGTCCACGGCCTCACCGGCTGAGGTGCTTGACCTTGTGGCGGCCATCTTGAGGAGGTGTGTCCCCGGTGTGCACAAAGTCCAGGTGGTCAGCAGCGCCCGCCTCCCTGTTATCAAGTTCCATCACCGTGAGCTCAACCTCCAGGGAGACATCACCATAAACAACAGGTGACGTGTGACTAGACTTAACTTTTCATAATGTTTTGAGAATCCCTGAATCACTTTGCTTCATCTAGGTAGGATTTTATGCTTTCACTCATATGAAGCAGACTGGTTGGTCCACTCTGTTTAGCATTTTAGATTTTTTTTGTGAGTTACAATGAAAAGGGGGAGAGGGGATAGCATAGGGAAGACATGTTGGAGAAGGTGGATTGGATCCTAATCTGGCAGGTTATCCACTGCACCGCCACTGGGAAAAGTGCCTTTTAGCTACTTCCTGTGTCTCTGCACCAATGCCAAAACAAATGCCTTTGTTTAGAATGCTTCTGAAGCATGTCAATAAACATTTTTTTCTTTCATTTAACTTTTTGTTTTTATTATGAGTAACACGGTTTTATAGGTTGTCGTAGCCATAAGCAAGATTGAATACCTGATGTTGTTGATTGTGTGGTGACTGTTTACTCAATGGGTTCCTTATCTCCTGTCTGTGTCCCCCCCAGACTGGCAGTAAGGAACACCCGATTCCTGCAGCTGTGTTCAGGGATGGATGCCAGGCTTGGACCACTCGTCTACACTATCCGCCTCTGGGCCAAGCAGAGACAGCTTGCTGGTAGGACCCATTTACCACCTCATAACTTACAAAAGAAAATAGAGGCTGATAAGATATGCACTCACATACAAATTGATAATGCACTGCAGCCCTGATGACTGGTGTCAGTTGATTTTATGCAAGGAATTTAATAATAATCTTAGTTAAAATATAAGTTAAGGACTCAGGTATTTATTTAATACTTTATTCCATTTGTAAGTCAACAGGGGGCAGCAGAAAGTCACTTATCACATTTTGACATAGTCATTTGTACTTGTGGAGAGATCAGTCAGTGTTGTGTTTATTGTTTTCACTTAAATGCTAATACATGCTGTGGTAAAATAAATCCTTCCACTGTGAAGGGTTCTGGTGGTTCTGTACTCCTATGGGGAGCATTATAGACTAAGATTATTACAAAACGACTGGCCAGCATCACACAAGCATTCGAAAATGACTGTACTGGGAGACAAGCTATGAATTATGCTTAATTAGCAAAACCATGCTCTCATGAATTCTTTATTATGTATGTACATAAAACCAGCAGGGCATTTCAACAGTGTTGTTTAGTATAGCCAATGTTAGCTCGTAGCTATATAGAAAGTCCTTAATATGCTCATATCCATTTGCAGAAAGCAAAAAATAGTTGACTAGTCAAAACAAAATGCAACAGACATTAACTTGTCCAGTGTAGGACACAATGACAAGTCAAAAGTATATTTAAACCCAGGTTGAATCTAACTTTAAGAACTTTCTCTCATTTTATATTGACGCATTGGATTGCGAAAGCTTCCTCCCAGTGCTGAAGTACTTCTGTAAATACATTCATGTTGCGTTTGACTCTGGGCACTTTCAGTGTCCCATAAGACGTCCTTGTAGTGTTGGAAATCAGGGATTCGAACTGTATTCTACTATTCATCTCAATGTATGTCATTTTAGTGGAAAAAACGTAATATATTATATATTATTGTACTTGATATATTATTGTAGCTGTGGCTTCTAAGATGGGTAATGTATTCATTAAACACGATGAGAGTGGCACCGTGACCCTTAAAGAGCATGAGTAAGATATTAGCTCTGTGTCAGGCTCTTAACAACCCATTATGATCCAGAGGGAGCTGGTGTAAGTAGTGGCTGAGAGGATGTTGTCACAAAGTTGGCAAGCCCAGATGAAGGCTCATTATCTTCAATGGTTATTAAGGCCTTAGTTATACTACAGTACGTTGGCGCGTGGGTGTCGCGCACCGAACATAGTCGATCTACAAGCTCACAACGCGGCAGCTGACATATCATGAGCCTTTCTCTGTTAGCGACAACTCGGCTCAAAACCATGCCAGAAAAAGAACTCGGTACGCCATTGCAGAACAGTGAACCGCCATGGCGGAGGGAACGCTTGATGCTTTTTCAAGTTGAACAAAGTGGTCTGTCAGATGGATTAAAATGGATTCTCAGTTGCCATGACTGATTTCAGTCATTTGTATTCCATAGAAGCCAGCATGTCTTCTATGGAAACATCATGTTGCGCAGTGAAAATCGACAAGCTCTCAATGCGTCTCCTTTTACTGTTTCACAAATCGCGCACACTAGGATTTGGTCATACAAACATTTTCAGTCGTGAGATTTTATTTTGCTTTAATCTATGCTGTCATCATAGGTTAATGAGCTTGATGTCAACTTGTTACAACCATTTCAGGTAACCCCAGTGGTGCTGGTCCCCTGCTGAATAACTACGCTCTGACCCTGCTGGTCATCTTCTTCCTGCAAAACTGTGACCCTCCTGTCCTCCTCACAGTGGACCAGCTCAAGGACATGGCGTGTAAGCCCCCCTTTAATTTTTTCACACCCCATCCTATTCAGTGCAATGCCATGCTACAATACACTGCAACTTCATCTGTCTGTGGTTGAGTTTGGCTTTAGATGTTGGCATTCATTTTCCTGGGCGATATGGACAATTTAAAAATATTTCTGACCAAATACCACTACTGATATTGTGACGATAAAGTCAAATTGATTTATTATTTTTCTAAAATGACTAAAATAGTAAGATCTATAAGCTCACAACGTGTCGCATCGTGATGCGTTGAGCTTGTAGATAAATAGCCTATTTATTTATATCCAAAATCCTATCTAGTCTCAAAATCACAAGTTGGTGACTCTTTTTCATATCTGTCTGAAGGTGAGGAAGAGGAGTGTGTGATCGAGGGTTGGAACTGCACCTTCCCCAGTCAGGCTATTGCTGTGCCTCCAAGCAAGAACAGCCAAGACCTCTGTAAGTTGCTTTAATAATAGCACTAAGAATTACCAAATGCATTGCATTTATTATTCACAGATTTTCAATTATTTCATTTATCAATATCATGAGAGACAAATTCCTATCTCTCTCCACTATCTCTATCAAATAAAGGCTTAAAGATTCTCCTAAAATAAAAATAAAACCTCTCATACCTACGAGGCAACGTGAGGTTAATAGATAATAACCATGTTATGATACCCCAAAGAAGATGTTTAGTCGAAACGTTTGTTTGTGATGTTAAAACTCACTTTGCATCCCGGCTATGAGTTGTTTGACTTCCTTTTTTAACATTGATCTCTCTCACCATGGTCGGCACCTCCACAACACTTTGTTTTGTTTCTATCAAGGGTAATATGACTTGAATATTACCCAATAGATTTTATTTATTAGCACAATACAACAAAACATAGTCAACAACAACATAACAAAAGCAGATTATGCAAGTGAGATTGTAAAAACCCAGTGGGGTTTATAAAGTTAATCTGACCTCAGTCATTTCAAAAAAAGAAAAAGTAATAATCAGAAGAATTTTCAAATGTTCTTACATTTCTCCTCTCTATATCCAGGTTCCCTGCTGCCTGCCTTCTTCTCCTTCTATGCCCAGTTTAACTTTCCTGACAGTGTCATATCCCTCAGGGAGGGCCATGTGCTCCCAATCACCTCTTACCTCAGTCAGACCGAGGAGAAGGAGAGAGGAGAGGAGGCAATGCAGGAGGAGCAACCCACCAAATCCCAGCACCCTTCCCCCAAATTGGGGCCTCTCAACCTGCTAGACCCTTTTGAACTGTCCCACAACGTAGCTGGCAACCTGAATGAGCGCGCTCGGCTCAACTTCCAGAAGGAGTGCCAGGAGGCAGATAAGTACTGCCGAAGCCTCCAGTATCAGCAAAGGTCTTCCAAGGGGAAGCCATGGGGACTGGTGCGCCTGCTCACCCCACATGAAGAGCGGCCAAAACGCCGAACCCAAGAGGGACCCAGTGACAAGGAGCTGATCATCACTCTACCCTTCAGGCCAGCTGTGCTCCCAGAGGGGTTGCGTAACCAGCTCCATGTGGCTGGTGACACGTTGCACCTTATGTGGTACCAGAAGGTTTGCTCTGCCGTCAAGGGAGTTTTCCTCAATATTCTCAAGTGTAACTCCGTTCTCTCCACGGACCCTGTCTTTGGGGAACATTCAGGAACTTCTACTGGCGCTACTGAGGTGATGGATATGTCATCATCTGACCTCAACACATCAGCCCTCAACTCATCATCTGAGCTCAACACATCAGCCAACAATGGTGACGATGGTATTGGTTCCTCAAGTGAATGCAGCCCTCAGGTTAAAGTTGGAGTCAAGAGGCGGCTGTCTTCTTTAAGCAGTGAAACATCAGTGTCACCCCAAGAGAAGAAGTCAAGAGTCGGGAAAGGGCCCAAGGCTGATGCCCTCACCTGGGCCTGGATCCAGAGGCACACGGTATGGGCTGGCCGGAGGAAGGTGAGAAGGTTGCTTCTCAAAGGGGCAGACTCTAAACCAGAAGGCACCAATGTGGAACTGGAGACCCAAGTCACAGAGTATATCCTAGAAAAAGAACCAGAGATCAAGGAGCCCTTGGCGTTCAAAGTTCAGTCCCGGATAATGGGCAGGTCTGAAAGCACAAGAGCTGTCCTCAAGTTCAGCCCGACCAATGACGAGGCTGGACACTTTCAGGACTTTTTTCATTTCCTGGAAATCTTCTTGCCCAACATGGTGGAGACACTGTTGGAGCCATGAATGTAAAATAAAGAGGGTGAAACGGCACTAATATTGCCGTTACGGTTTTCAAAATATCTTTATGTTGAAGCAGGATATCAAGTGGAGAGCACTGGAATATTTTATATTTTCGTACCAAGATATTTTATTTTTTTGTTAAGAAAAACAAATGTTCCTGAAGGAAGAGATTGTTATGAGAGAAGAACTCAAGTAAAATGAGTTCATAGTGACCTGCCATTAATGAATGCTTTTGTAAATATTGAATCTGCTCTAAGAATGTTATTGAGCTACGTATTGTTTGTGATTCTGGGTTTATCAGTGTTTCTGAATACTACTAGTGATAAAGCCTGCTCCATTTTTATGTTACTGATGTTTTTGGATATTAAACCGAACCCTCTTATTGATCAACGTATGGTTGTACACAGTCACTGATGCTGTTGTAATAATTAATAAATGGCATTTGTATAATATCCTTTATTATCATTGATGTATCATCAACCTAATGTATCATTATCTTATACCATATTGTATGCCATCCAATCTTGTAAACTAAACAATCCAGAAGTTTCTGTAAAATTTGAAAAACCCAAGTACTATAAATAAGCTTCTAGTCCTTTCCGCAGCTGACCTGGGTTTGCATCCGACCCGAGGCACCACTGCCCGTCATCCTCTCAAAGAAAGCATAAAAATTACCAGTAAGATTTTCTTTTTCTCCACACAAATACTTGCAGGAATATAATCCACTATCCAATCCTCACTGATTGAGCGTTCAGGTAATGAGATGCATCAACACATGGCTGTGCTGGGCCTGCTAGGTGTAGACCCTGTAGACCAGACCTTTTACCCAGACAGGTCCGAGACTGATGAGAGTAATTACTGGGCCAGGCACACTGCTTTATTACAACAGGATGAGCTGGGGCTCAGGGATGCACCGTGCTCCCTGTACACTGATTAACATCATTCATCTGGCTTTTTAGAGGCCATAGGGATGTAAAGGGATGAATAAAACCCTAGAATTTATACCTCGTTGCACAACTGTCACTTGCTGAAAATGACAGATTATAACCACTTGAACTCTTGTGTCCCTATTCTGGGCATGTCATAATAGGCGAACAGTAACGAAATAGGTGATCTACAGTACAATCTTACGGCACGCTTTGAGCTTATAGATTGGCTATTTTTGGGTCTATAGATTTGGTGTAGAGGGGGAAAAGAGTGGGCCAAGAGTATAGTAGTGCATAGTTTGACACACATGTAATCACCATATGGTTCAACTGGAATTGTTTTTTTTTAATGATTCAATGTTTATTCATTTTTTGTTATACACAAAAAGTAGAATATAAACAAAAGGAGAATGTTAAACACCAGAAACAGACATACAAATAGACAACAAATGCAACAAAAACCAATACAATACAATAAATCAAATTAAAAAGAACAAAACAAAAAAACAATGCCAAATGATCCTGGGTATTTCCTTTACACATTATATTCAATGAGGTAAAAGGGGGAAAAAAAGAATAACGGTATGTTGCGCTACCACCACATCTCAAGTCCTGTTAGCAATGTACATTATAGCCTCCCACTTACGGATGTATTTATCCAATCTGTCAGACGACCTATATATATCTGCTCATAAGCAGCAACTTTGCCAATCTCTACAAACCATTATTGGAATGAAGGACTCCCAGCATCCTTCCAACCCCTCATCAGAACCTGTCTACCGATCATGATAGCCGTCAGGATGAAATCCACATAATCACAGTGGGCAACCTGCTTTGGGTCACCCAGTATGTAAAGCCTGGGGCAGAAGGGAAAATCAACCTTTGTCATTTCTAAGATACAGTTATGTATTTGCTTCCAAAAACTCTCAATTACGGGACAGTCCCAAAGAGCGTGAACTAGGGTGCCCACCGATGATGGGTCCTTGCACTTCCAACACTCAGCTGTGTCCTTAAGACCAAGTCTGTGCAACCGTGAGGGTGTCCAATAGAAGCGGTTGTGAATTTTAAATTGAATCAACCTGATTCTGATATCTTTAGAATTTTTTGTTGAATTTTTGCAGATTTCATCCCACTCCTCCACTCCAATATCTAGGTTCAAGTCATTCTCCCATAATATTTTCAACACATTAGGTACCTTGGTATTTTCCATAAATATCTTAGAATAGTAAAATGAGGCCTCGTGCCCTGTACCAAACACCATGGTGGTGCCCTTCAACAGTTCAGAATATTGAGGCAGAGTTCTAGGTGAACCAAATACTCCACATAATAAGTGCCTCAGTTGCAAATATTGCCAAAATGTAGATCTGGGAAGGTCAAATTCTGTAACTAGATCATCAAATGATTTAAGAGAATCTTCTTTGTATAAGTCGCCCAGTGTAAGAATCCCTTCATTAACCCATTCCTTCCATAAAAATGGAGTTTTGTTAATGTGTAATTTAGGATTCCGCCAAATGCTCGATTCTGAGTTAAGGTATGGGTTTGTATTGAAAATTTGACATATTTTTTTCCATGTGTCTTGTAAATGGGAAATGACAGGGTGCGCTTGAGCTCGGGGAGACTTTTTTTGTGGATAAACAGGTAAGAGGTGGAAGAGGGGAAAGAGCCAATTGTTCAATCTGATACCAGGGCGGTGCTCTTTCAGGAGGGAGAGCCCAATGAGCCAGGTGTCTAGTGCTAAAGGCGTAGTGATAGAACAATAATTTGGGAAGTCCCAGCCCCCCTCTTTCCTCTGGGAGCTGAAGTTTGTCTAATCACATCCGAGCACGTTTCCCATTCCATAAGAACTTTGTACAGATTCTATCAAACTGCTTGAAGTACTTCCTAGGGATGTTGACAGGGAGAGACTGGAGAAGATAATTTAACTTAGGCACACAGTTCATCTTTAACACAAGGATAAAAACAGTGTAGACCACCTATCAGTATCCAAGGAAATCTTCCTTAATAGAGGATCAAAGTTTCTCTCCACTATCTCGTTCATTTTACTGGGAAAGAGAAAGCCTAAATACTTCAGCCCCTCTCGAGGCCATTGAAATGACCCCTCCTGAAATAAAGATCTAGGGCAATAGGAAGTCAACGCCAGAGCCTCCGACTTCGCCCAGTTGGTTCAACTGGAATTGTATTTTATTGCATGGATAATTGGTCATGAAAAAAAAAAATATATATATATATATATAGCATCACTAAATGTGTCAGTGATTATGGGCATTTGCAACGTGTCGTTAGCCTCATAGCATAATTTCCTAACTCATATTTTTTTTACGGTTTTCAGGAGAGACCAAACAATACTTTCTGCCTAGGAGAGTAGAGCTAGGCAAAAATGTCAATTTGACCAATGCTTGAAAATTATTCAAATGTTTTTTATTGATTTTGACATGTACAATCACAATGGCCAAACACAATAGACAATAGTACTCAATGCTCCGAAATAGGATAAAGAACCATGCAGACCAATTTGCTGTTGGATATTACAAACCAAGAGTGAAAATACCTTCAGTACAATGATTTGGCACTTACACAAAGTAAATGAACAACGGTTTTAAACCTCAATACCTTGAATAGTTTTGCTATAGAAACAACGCAGGTAGACATCTGATAGAGGCATGTATTGTGTAAAACTCTTTGAACTTTCTAATCTGCTTTTGTCACCCTCATTTTAAAACCTATGCTCCAGGAGAAGTGGCTACCTCACCCACTCCCTTGATGGTTTATCTCTTAAAGCTATAGCCATTTTTCTCCGCCAACTCTCCGGCTTGTTTTGTTCCTCTCAAATTTTGCCCACCTTCAGTTTCACTTCCAATTCAGCCTCCTCCAAGCAAGAGAGTGATAGAGATGGATATCAGAACAGGGTGTTTTTCTGCCTTTGGCTGAAAAGCAAAACAAAGCCATTGCTTGTAATTCTGGTGATGGAGATTCTCATACATCTTTTTTTCTTCTGAAGCACTTTGTTGTGAAACTGTTCTTAGGGTGACTTTTCAAAAATGATACCGCATTTGTATTCCACAAGACACAGTGATTGTTTCACTGAGTATCGATGACCAACCAATTTGAGTTACGTGTTGGCTCTTTTGCAGTAATTACCGGCAGGCCTAGAATTGATTCTCACAAACATTTGCGCATTTGTCAGACAACAAGGCCTATTCATCACTTGGAATTACCTAGGGATGAAGATTTTATTTTATTTTTAATGAATCTCTACCCTTCTACCCTCCCCATAACAGAAACAATCCAATTTTATGTTAAATGTAACTGGTCTTCACTGAGGACATATTTCTGAGTTGGCTCCCCAGAGACGGTGTTTCTGGATCTTGCTGACAATAACAGCCATTTCTCATATTTCTTTCCAGTCTGGCAAGAACTATACTGAGTCAGATGAGTCATTCCTCTTGTAAATGGTGATCTTGTGTTATTTTTACCTCAGTGCGTTAAGGTTACGGTAAATCAAGCCACATGACTTCTTGCCAATCCTATACTATTCCCATAGGAATGTGACGCATAGAAGGCAAGGGTGAACTTAATAAAACATTGACCCTGTTCTGCCTGCACAGGTCCTTAAACCCGCTTAGGTAATCGGCTCCATACATTAATAATAGTGTGAATTTACTGGCATGCAGAACATTTGAAAAACATGTTAAGTATCATTGTAGAGAACCTCTGCCACCCGTACCACCATCCATCTGGGTTCCAGAAAAGACAAATGGTCTAATTGATGTTGCTTTTGGCAGGGTAGCAGGCAGCCCTCTGGGGGGGGGAGAGGAGGAGAGGATGACGGGTGCATGAGGTATCACTGGTGTGGGAATGAAATGAGATGCCTGGCTCTCTGGACCCCTTCACTGAAATGCCTGAAATAATGGTTCATGCTGCTCTAACGTAACAGATATTACTGTGTGTGTGGGTGTGTGTGTGTGTGTGTGTGTGCGCGTGTGTGCGCATGTGCGCGCATGTACTTACTGTAAGAACTCATTTTACCTACACAGTAAATGTATCCATGTGTAAGAGTATATCCAGTCATTTATACTATACATGCATAGTACACATGAATGACCTGTTCATTTCTTGATTCTAACCGTAACAGTGTTTTATATAATGCCCCAACCGTTACAATCCAGACACACGGCCCATAACATATGCGCTCTAGGGAAATACCTCATTGTTTGGCTACTGGACATTTGACACGTGCTGCTGACAGACCCCCGGTGGCCCTTTTTAGAGCCATTTATATGGTCATGAGTTATTGTGACAATGAGCAGTCAGCAAGCCCCCATTTTCTGTCTCCGTGTTAAATTGAACTCTGCAAACACAATCCAGCTGCCTGGAAAGCACTCTGTTCATATTAGTGGCTCCTCCACTCTCCAGATGAAGCTAAATAAAAAGGCATCATCATTTCCCCCTTTCTGCCTCTCCATGTTAGCAGGAAGGAGTCAGACCCTCTCCCGGGAGATAGCTCTTACATCAGAATGGCCTCCTTGCATGAGAGTAAGAGTAGTGTGTGTAATCTCCCGTCACTATTTGAACAAGACAGCACACATTGTGCCAATGCAAGTGGAACATGCACGTAAACGTAAACTATAACCATTCAACAGAAAGGTTTCATTTTGAGGGTGACATTAAGACTTAAGTAGATGTCAGTATTCTGCACGGCTTCAGAACATGTTAAGGTACACAGCTGTCTGTTACTGTGTACTGTGTGCCTCATGGTGCTTTTCCACTTCGAATCTACTCACCTTTGTTGCGGTTTTCCACTAGACAGAAGTTGTGGATAGTACCTATTACCTTTCACAAGTTCACCTAGGTGGAAACAAATAAAATGCCAGAAAAGGTTTGTGAAATCAGTGGAATCCTGCGGGCCAATTACCTTGCTACTGAATGCTACTCAGACACTCCAGTGATGTCCAGGAGCCACAACCTGCTCTTCAGTAGTGCATTAGCTGCAGTTTATTGGCCCATGAGAAGTCAAGTCATCTGCCCTTTCACTTATCTCATGCTGTTACTTTCTCAGTGTTTGCCCACAAACGATGGGGAAAGCTAATGAGTTTGCCCTGTGCACCATGTTGTTTCTTACCATTTAGTTTTACTGCCTGTAAAATAAACTACTGGAGGGTTGATAATGGAAGGTTCAGGAAATCCTTTGTGGGCAAAGGATGATTGCAATATAAAGGGTACACGTCAATGCCCTTGAAGATGTCATTATGCAATCAATTGACTTATGACTATTCTTCTTTTTTTCAGGCATAAAATATAAACTCTTGAAATCATTTAGGCTTCATTTGGCCATTATGTCCAAGGCAAGGCAAGGCAACTTTATTCATACAGCACTTTTCATACACCAGGGCAATTCAAAGAGCTTTACACAATAAAAATACAGTGCAACAATGCACTTAAAAAACAAATGGAGAATATAATAGATACAATTAAAATAAGGAGCATATCAATTATTTAAAAAAATACTCCCATCTTTGCAAAATACAAAAGATATATAAAAAGTGACAGCACAGCTCATTTAAAGCCCAGGCTGTTCTTAGCCATCATTGGGTAGAGTAAACAATGTTAAATGAATATGTGTTTAACCTGGAATATTGTTCCAGGTTTGTGGTGCATATTGGTGAAATGCTGCTTCATCATGTTTTGTTCCAACTTAGGGAACAATTAGTAGTCCAACCCCAGAATGACCTAAGGGTTCTAGGGGGTTCATATGGCTCCATCATGTCTAAGATGTAGCTGGGCCCAGAGCCACAGAGACATTTATAGACAAGTAACAACATTTTAAAATCAATTCTCTGGGAGACTGGTAGCCAATTTAAGGATTTTAGGACTGGTGTAATATGGTCATATTTTCTAGTTTTCGTGAGGACTCTAGTAGCAGCATTCTGAATCAGTTGGAATTGTCTAAGAGCTTTGCTTGAGAGTCCTGTGAGCAGACCATTACAGTAATCCAGTCTACTGGAAACAAAAGCATGTATGTGTTTCTAGGTCTTGCTTGGACATAATTCCCCTGACTCTTGCAATATTTTTAAGGTAATAATATAATAAAGAAAATATAACAGATTTTATATGACAGTTAAAATTTCAATCTGAGTCTAGGACAAGATCTCTGACCTGACCTGACTCTTAGATATAAGAGACCGGGATTCAAGGTCAGAGATTATTCTCTGTCTCTGCTTCTGTGGTCCAAAGACTATTATCTCAGTCTTATCTTGATTTAATTGAAGAAAATGTTGTTGCATCCAGTCATTGATTTCCTCAATGCAGTGACAGAGGGAATCAACCGGACCATAGTCGGTTGATGTAACTGATATGTAGATTTGCGTGTCATCTGCATAATTATGGTAATTTACTTTATTATTGCTTATTATGTGTCCTACACACACACACACACACACACACACACACACACACACACACACACACACACACACACACACACGCACACACGCACACACACACGCACACACACGCACACACACACGCACACACACACAATATCAGTTTGAATTATGGAACAATAATTTGTTTGAAATGGTCGAGGCAAATCAGGCAATCAATGTGTAATGTCACAATCCACTTACTGCTTTTATGACATGGTCATACAATTTAATTGCCTGTTTATTGACAACAAGAGCTTTGGAGGCTGTCGTCTGTGATTTAAACTGAAATAAGTTGTGTTTTGGACAAGTGCATAGGGACAGACAGAGGCATACATTTGAAAGAAAAATCCTCTTTACAAGCCTATAAGTTGTGTTTTGGACAAGTGCATAGGGACAGACAAAAGCACACATTTGAAAGAAAAATCCTCTTTACAAGCCTATAAAAGACAAGCCAGAGTACACAGTAAAATCAGAGGTGTTATGTCCACTTTCATCATTAAATCAGCTGTGTAGGTGGCCTGACTTCTCTCAGAGAACCATTAGGACAAAGCATACAAATAACTTGTTGTCTCCGCCAGGCCGAAGGCATGGCGAGAGAGTATGTTTTACCCTCCGTCCGTCCGTGTGTGTGTGTGTGTGTCCGTGTGTCCTGTCCGTGTGTTAGCAGCTAATCTCCGGCACCGTTGGCACGGTCGCTGCGAAACTGTGCACACACACTCCCTGGATGCCAATTCAGAACCTCTGCCTCAAATTTTTCACATGGGCCTGTTATAGCGCCACCTGGAGGCCGATTTGTGCAAAACCCATTTCTTTACATTACTCCTACAGATTTTATCCAAACGTCATGCAAATCGGTACACAGTATGTCTATAGTCATGTGATCAACACGGATCTGTCCGATTTCCCATATTCCATCCTCATTGGCTAAGGTTTGCTTCCAACATTTGCAGGATTGGTCCGTTTTGAACAAAATGCCTCAAATCATGAACGCAGCTTGCGATTTCCGTGAAATTTCACAAACACATTCCCACTAGGCCAAGGAAGAAATGCCACCCTTTTTCACATTGGCCTGTTATAGCGCCACCAGCAGGTCTAATTTAGCAATACACATTTTTGGAACAAAATGCCTCAAATCATGTATGCAGTGTCCCGATTGCCGTGAACGACCTAAGAATATTGGCCTATTATAGCGCCACCAGGAGGCCACAATAACGTACCTGACCTGGCGGAGACCTGTGCTCCGAGGAGCACTTTTTCTAGTTAATGTTGCGTTGGCTTTCTGATTATTTCTTTGATGTATGTGAGCTTTGACAGCATTGACAATAGGCCTACTCTTATTTCGATGGCAAAAGTATTTTTGTGAGGCTTACTTTGTTGCAATGTACATCAAAACAAACGCTTACACTCAGTGTTGTTCACCCATCTTCCAGGTGGGGATGACAGTCCGGTGCCAAGGACAGACAGGGGAGGACAAGTTGTTTAAAATACATGTTGCTTGTAATTTTCCAGACATCCTTACAGACCAGAAAAATACTGTGAAATGTTTGGCCATCGTTCACATTGTCCTGCAATTTTTACAACTTTGCAGTAGAGGTATGAAGAGATTAACACCAACGGTGACACTGACATTTATGTGGTCATATGAATATTGTATGTATTATACCGTATATATTATGTATTTATAATACTCTCATTCAAAATACATGTTGTCTCAGGAAAAGTATAATTTACTGTGCAGTATGTACTGCATAAAACATATACTGTGTGTGTGTGTGTGTGTGTGTGTGTGTGTGTGTGTGTGTGTGTGTGTGTGTGTGTGTGTGTGTGTGTGTGTGTGTGTGTGTGTGTGTATATATATATATGGAAACTATTTTATATATATATATATGGAAACTATTATATATATATAAACTATGGTTTTGCTTCCTTATATTGTATATTACACTGTTAAGAAAATATAGGATGTAGCATTCAGGGACATGCATGCATGCACACACGCACACACGCACACACACACACACACACACACACACACACACACACACACACACACACACACACACACACACACACACACACACACACACACACACACACACGTGAAAGGTTGGTATCAAATAGCATAAAGGTCTGTTGTCTGATACAACTGTATACCTGAGATAAGAAGTGACTTGGGCATCATGATCTAATCTAAGCAGTAGAGCACAATGATCTAAGATAAATGGGAGCCACTGCATGGCTGTAAATGCTGCAGATGAGCTTATGACTAGACACTGGACTGAATCCCAGCACTTCAGAGCTGAATAGCACTTGGACTGATGACAGAGATTGTGTATGCATGTGTGCGTATGCACTTTCCAGTTGACTAAATAACTATTAGGCAGTATGCCTTTTGCAAAGTGTCCTTTTTTTCAGGGCAAGAACTTTAAACTTTAAAACAGGGCAAGAACTTTCAAAGTAAATGGAAAGAAATATAAAAACAAAACAATGATTTAAGTGGATTATTATGAACAATGTATCCATCCCTGAAGCACATTGAGGCTTTATCACCGTAACCACTTATACTATATTTTATACTTTGATTATTCAAAAATAAATATAAAAAATAAATATAAAAAATAAATATTCTGCAAATTTTCTGTCAAATCTTGAAGAATTGTGGAACGTTTCTAGTTTTATTGAGTTGTTGCTGTATAGCTGTTGACCTCTTCATCATCACCTTGTGAATAATGCAAACCATGAGTCTGCTTTGGGTCAAAGGTGTTGCAGGCTATGATTAGTGGAGATACTATCCTCTGTGTAGAAGCTAGCTGAAAGCGAATGTGTCTGTTCATTAATTAGAGAATAGATAAGAGTCAATATAACTCTATTGACGGCCTCTGATTGCAACAGTCTGGCACAGCCTACACTAATTAATTTGCCTGGTGTGTGGCTCATACATGAGGCAAATTAACACAGTGTGACACAAAGTGTGAGACACAGTGCTCATGGTGATATAGCCTACATCATGGTGCAGCATGTTTACTGGATTATTTTGCCTCTTCTAGCTTATTTAAATCCTAGTGGCAGTGATGCTTATTGAAATCATGGCTAGCTCAAGGAGCTGTAAAAATGTTTACATTAAGCTACAGATAGTATTCTGAAAATATATCTATGTTGTGGTTATGTTTGATGATAATACAGTTCCAATAGGCTATTTCTATTTCAAACCAGAAGTCTTAGTCATTCCATTAGTCAGTGTTGGTATATGGTTTCTGTTGAGAGGTCCATTTCAAGCCAGAATGTCAACTCTCCCATAAGTCATAAGTCACATTAGCCTGTTTTGGGAAATGATCATGCTTTATTTCCACATGCAGCCTAGCCTATATGAGAGCTATATTAAGTAAGAGTATGGCATCATCATTGCTGAGAAGCTGGGAATCCACAAAACCATCCATGATACAAGACTGAACACTTGATAGGGTTTAGACAATACAATGGTCTATTGACTTGGACCAAAAGGCACATAAAAGCGCTCTAAAGGTTTACGGAGCTAATGTTCAAGTCTAGACTCAAGCTTGTCTGAACACCTAACTAAGATACCGCTCGTCCTCTTAAAACATAATGGGCAAAATGTATTGCTAGGCCGTTAACTTTAAAGACACTTGTAACCCATAGCGTCCGGGCGCTGTCCGGGGTGCTGAAAGTTGAAGGCGCGTGGAGCTGGCTGAGTTCCTGCATGGATTTGCTGTATCACAGAGACATAGCCTAGGGAGGCTAGTCTACTATAATATGTGGGTAGAATATCAGCTGCCCTGCGGGCCCGAACATAATATGTTTATCTTTGTGAGAAAAATACATGATAACATGCGTGATTTAACCTCTAATCTCAATTTAACTTTTGCTTAAAAAAAAGAAAGAAGTATCCCCCGCCCCCTTTACATTTCTTTACATATTTTTCATTCATGATCAATAGTCTGACCATTGTTCTAAAGCACTGTTACCCAAACAGTGAGTCAGGACCCATTTGTGGGTCGCAAAACGATTTTTGTGCGTCTTGAGTAAATATCCCCTAGATTTTAAAATTAAAATACACAATTTTTCACAAGTTAAAACAAATTCCAACGTTTTTCAAAATAATTCCCCCCAAAAATCCATTAATTAGAGGGGGAAAAAAATACTTTTAAGAAGTAGTGAAAATAGCAGATCTACAAGCTCACAACACGTGGCATCGTGACATGTTGTGAGCTTGTAGGTCGGCTATTTTCACTAGTTTGGGTCCCGGGGAGACGTCAGATTTCTATTTTGGGTCTCGAGCTAAAACGTTTGGGAACCACTGTTCTAAAGAGCTTGCGGCTGGTCAGAATAAACAGCATGACATTCTGTCTATGCACAGGCTACATGGCTGGAAGAATTCCAACATGCGTCCAAGTTTAATGGGCCTCTAATGTCAGAGGCAGGCTGCCTATACTAAATGGGCTAAACTTCATTCGTGAATATCGGCTTTATGCTAAGCCAGAAATATTCAAGGCAATATAATGGACAGCTCTTAAGTGTTCGATATCTTTACACGGCAGCTGGAGGAGACATCAATGACCCTTAACAGATAGATACTGAAGGGGGTGTGGTTATGTGTCACATTGTCATCATAGGCCTATCAGGTATCCATCCCACACTATATAAACCTTGGAAATGAGGAGAGAAGAGGGAGACACACTAGTTGTACTGTGGTCACTGCAAGAGGAGCCTGCAACTGGAAAGTGAGTTGTTCTTTTTCTTTTACTTTTTTTTTGCAACAGCGTGCCTATTTAGATTCTGATAAAATTTCTGGTAAAGAATTTACAGATGTATTTGACTTTAGAATAAATATTGAAAAAAATTGTAAAATCAATCGCTGATTTAGGCATAGCCTACCTACACCTGTATAGCTCTCTGGTAAAGTTGACGCCAAAGGTACTCAGGAAATCACTTGAACGAGCCTGAAGACAACGAGGAACTCTTGACTCTGAATGATAGGTGTTGTTTTTGTTTTAAAAGTTTAGTAACAAAAGTTTAGAGTTATGACACAACCAGTGGTGTAAAGTAACTAAGTACATTTACTTACTGTAGCCTACTTGAGTTGAGTAGAAGCTTTTAGGGATTCTTACTTTACTGGAGTATTTCCAGTTTTCAGTACTTTTACTTCTACTCCACTACATCTCTGATGCAAATATTGTACTTTTACTCCACTGCAATGATTTGAAAACTTGAGTTACCACTAGTTACTTTGTAATGATTATTATTACAAAATATTCATTAACCACTTCAACCATATACATTTGGGCCATTTGAAAATAGCCGATCTACAAGCTCACAATGCCTCACTATGCACGCAAGTTTAGTAGCAAAAGTTTATACTTTCAGCCTTTCTTTCATGACAGCTTTTGTTTGTAGCTACTACTAGGCCTACTACCAGAATAAGAAAGATGTCCATCATGTTGAGACCGTGGATGTGCCTGGTGGCGCTCGTCGTGTGCCTGCTGGTGTGTTGGAGCAGCGTCGCGGACGCATACCCCCCGAGACCGGTGAGTCCAGGGGGCAACGCGTCACCGGAGGAATGGGACAAATATCACACCGCGATCAGACACTACGTCAACCTCATCACTAGACAAAGGTGAGTGCACTTAAAGGGATATTTCACTTTAAAAAAAACTTTGGGTCATTTTATCGTCTACACACGCTTTTGTGAGCCCCCCAGACCGTTTTTAAGTTGCTTGATTCAGTATTTAGATATTTGATATTCATTTAATCAGACACGCCCCCTTCCTATACAAACCCATTATAACTTCAAACTCAATTTTTAACATGTTAGATTCATCAAAAACACCCGTCCTTGGTTCTGGTGACTCACCCTGCCCTCCTAATGCGTGAGGGGGCCATGTTTTTTCGATAACTTTTTTAATTTATTTTTAATATTTCTTTTGGAAAATGAAAAAATTAAATACAATAAAAAAATTAAATAAAATAAATGAAAAAAGTAATCGAAAAAACACGGCCCCCTCACGTATTAGGAGGTCAGGGTGAGTCCAAGGACCAAGGACGGGTGTTTTCAATAAATCTAACATGTTAAAAATGGAGTTTGAAGTTATAATGGGTTTGTATAGGAAGGGGGCGTGTCTGATAAATTGAATATCAAATATCTAAATACTGAATCAAGCAACGTAAAAACGGTCTGGGGGGCTCACAAAAGCCTGAGTAGACGATAAAATGACCAAAGGTTTTTTTGAAAGTGAAATATCCCTTTAACATTTTCAGTCAAACTCCACGAATAATTTTATTAACTCATTAAGACCTGAGGCCGATTCTAAAAATGTTTTCTAAATCCTTTTTTTTTTAAACATAAAAAATATAACAAATATCTCAATATATGTGTTGTTCCAGAGATCCCCAGAAGCAAAGATTTGAGTTACAAATGTTCGCTTTAAAAAAAATATATATTAGAAGATTTGTGCAAAATTTTCACAATATTAAAAAAATAGCAGATCTACAAGCTCATAGCGCTGCACTCGGTGCCGCACTATGAGCTTGTATATCTGCTATTTTTGAATAGCCCAAAGAAATCCTAAAATGATACAGATACGTTCCCGGTCTAAATTAAAAGTCTAACTTTTCAGATGTTTGTCAAATATTCTGGGCCCTCAGTCCCAAGGAAACCATACAGTCAGATGAGTTCTCTTCATATTTGACAGACCAAGGCATGGGAAGCAGTATGGTTGAGATATGGAGTAGTATTATGCTTGTATAGTGGAATCAATGAGGGTGTAGAGGACTCAGATCTGGCTTTCTTCAACTGAGGGGAGTAGTATTATGCTTGTATAGTGGAATCAATGAGGGTGTAGATGACTCAGATCTGGCTTTCTTCAACTGAGGGATAAAGTTCAGACCAGATAGCAGCCTCTATTACCTAATGGGATGGCTACCCCAGAGACCTCAAACTGTGTAGACCCAATAGAATGCTGTCTCATCATACAAACCAGGACCTCTGTTGTCCTGGCTAGTCAGGTTATTATCCTAATCATTTCCTCTTCGTTGTTCAACATAATACCACAGTTTTCCCCTCTAACAATAAGACATGCAGCAAAAATATGAAAGTCCTTTTGGAACACACACACACACACACACACACACACACACACACACAACACACACACACACACACACACACACACACACACACACACACACACACACACACACACACACACACACACACACACACACACACACACACACACACACACACACACACACACACACACACACACACACACACACACACACCCATGTTGTCAGGTTTCTTTGTCTGCTGAGCTTTAACTTTGCATAACCATGCATGTGAATGTATGAGAGAGGTAGATGCATTACAGTATAACAACAAGTTGTTCAGTCCATAGGCAAGTTCACTCGTCAGCAGCATTGACTTGATTGTAAGATATTTTAAAGAAAGGAGCCACGTATTTTTGCCCCACCAAGCTTTGGGTGGTCGACTTGAAAATGCCTCCTTTCTCAGACTAGATTGTTTTGTTGAATCTCCATAGAGGAGCAGCACTGACAGAGATTCGATGTTGCCTTTTCCGAGCTCTAGTTCCAACCTAAGGACTGAACTGGCATGGCAATCATTTTGATCCCAGCTGTGTGCAAATCTGGGAAGCCAAGGTGTAGCCATGCACCATGGTTTTGATTGATTGAATATTTTATTAGGCAAACAAAAAATGTATAACAGCACAGGTACATTTAAAATACTTTGTCTAACAGGTCCGTTCATAAAAGTCCTTGCAGACTTGTTTCCAATGAAGGCCTTGGCCTTGGTGACCATAGAAGTTACTTCCACTGCACTGACTGTGACTGCATCACGTTCACCTTTAGTTTTACATTTTATTTGGATATTTTTATACAGCCTTCCTTTGCTTTTGGTTGAAATGTCTCTATTTCCGCTAAATTATTCTTGTGGATTTTATTTATCATTCATCTTATTTTGTTGCACCTGCAGTGACAATAAAGGAATGTAATTGAATTCACAGTGGATGATATTTACTAAGTCCCACTCCCAACTAACAGACCCTACTTGTGATGACTATTGGAATATAATGGTCCATATATGAAATTGTCTGTGATGCTATTGAGATGGACCTGTAGTATTCCCAAACATCATGCTACCAAAGATGCTCTGCTTTGATCACATAAGTGCCAAAAAGACTGGTGGAGAACGTACGGTTGTCTTGAGTGTATAAGTGACACCTACAAGTTATACCACCATGGGGATGTATCATTGTTCTGTTTCCATCTTTCTCAGGTATGGGAAGAGAGCCTCCCCTGAACAGGCTGTGGCCCAGCTCCTGTTTGGAGCCGACACTGATGGTGCAGAACCACGGTGAGAAAAGAGCAGATGAGCAGATGAATGTGCCTGATTTGTAACCCTGCAACCGTGCATTGTTGATGTGTTGTTGTGCATTGGCTACTGTCTTCTTATTTGTTTCAGAATTATTGTACTTCCTCATCACTTTCGCCAACTTCATCATTCTCTCTCTCTCATATTTAAATTTTTGTGTCTTGGACATGTAGTGACAAGTTGTTTTTCTAATTCTGCTTTGTCATGGCTCCTCAACAAATCAGGGGTGTTTTTCTCTGTTGTTCACCACTGTCATCGTGACATATGAACTGGCAACACTGTGCGTCAAATATTTTCTTTTAATGGAGCACTTTGTTCATTTTCTTGCAGCTCAGAGTACAGTGCTCAGTGGCCGCTGACTGGTGATGAGTGAACCTGTCTCCCCCTTACCCCCCTATGTTGCTCAATGGGCCAGCTGTCAACAAACACTGATGCTCAACAGCCTGCACTGAACAGTGTGGCCCTACATATTTAATGTTTCAATGTGCATGCAAACCTCTCTCGTCTGCCTACTGTCTGTCTGTCTGTCTATTTTTTGTAATTGTAAATAATTTGTAATACATTTGAATCTCTTTAAAATAAAGAATTGAACATACAGATATATTGCTGCAGTCGTTTCCTCAAAAGTGTACTTGCTCAAGTGGGCACTAGATGGCAGTATATCACCAGGAAGCGGCTGTTTTCAAGTTTACCGTGTACCTTTTTTGTTTCTCGTGTGTGGTATAGTGTTGCCATGTCGGCTTATTATAAGCGACTTTGGGCTTCTTTTTCTGTAAAGTTACTAAAAAATGGTAGTTGCGGGTTGTGGTTTGTTGGGCTTGTTTCTAAAGTGTACTTGCTTATTTAGGCTTGCTTCCATTAAAAAAAAAATTTACTTAAACCAGTGGCTCCAGAATATTTTCATGACAAAGCCAGGGTCCAGGGCATAGAGTTAAAAAATAAGGTCCAGGGGATTTGTCACCATTTGTGTGTTTAAAAAAACAAAACAAAAATCCACATTTATTGCGAGAGTGTTTGAAAATAGTAGATCTACAAGCTCACAAAACGTCGCATCGCGACGCGTTGTGAGCTTGTAGAACTGGCTCTTAAATAGCCGATGCATAATGGGTTTAAAGAGCTCATGTGGCCTAATAAGTTGCTTCTTTTGGGCTTGATTTCCTAGACCTGGTTGCTTATTTCTCTCGCAAAACCTGGCAACGCTGGTGTAGTACACTACATGGATTTGTGGTGGTGTAAGGTTGTCGGCTGTAACTTCAGACAAAGCTGACAAATAACGACTGACTGGCTGTCGTGACAGATCAGACTCAGAGGTGACTATCTTTTAGCATCCTATGAGAGGGGAAACGAGCCTGCATGCATACACGCGCCTGATTTATTGCGCATTGATGGGCTTGTTTCCAATTGTGTGTTCGTCATTTTTTAGAAAGATCTAGTAATAAAAGAGAGCAGTTTGTTGTGGGGGTTGTGCTGGCTTTATAGTGTTAATATAGTGTTGTCAAAGTGTCCGCATCGATTAAGCAGCAAGACCCCTCGGACCAGTGGAGACGGTCAGACCCTCAGACCAGTGGAGACCACAGTGCCACAGCCAGACAACCTTTGATTTCCACCAACGGTTTTTACGGCGTCTTCTTGCAGCTGCTGGTGGATTTGAAGAAAGGACTGGATAAAGGTGACGGAACAGGTGAGCTCTCTCTCTCTCTCAGACCCCTTTACGGATTCCAAGAGGGAAACGTAAATATTGTCATTCGGAGCCTTTAAAAAAAGCTTGTATTCAGTCGCGTGGCGCGCGTCACCAAGTGGCTGTACGAAATAGCTATTAAAACAGATCTCTCCAACAGATGAACTGCTATCGCTCTAATAAGATTAATAAACCTACTTAATGGCCTATACCTCGTGTAGCCGTATTGTCTATTCTCTCCCTCAGGCAGGCATCACATATCACACACATTCGGTCTCCTCTTTAGCGTAGCTTATCTGAGAGACAAATTGCCTCAGCCATACGTTTCTCTCTTAACTTATTGCTTTTTTAATGAATGCCGCCGATAATGTAATTATTTCTATGACTTAGTTCAATTTTGAATTGTCTGTAGGCTACTGGTTTCTGTTGGTTGTTGTACACTGATTAATCATACATCTGATGGAAATCACCCTCAATCATGTAACTCTGTCCGTCATCTCAGTGTTGTAGATGCGTTTAGAGAAGAATCGTGTTGATGCTGATGTTTGGATGGACAGCCATCAATCATCTGCTATCAGTGATGTTGCGCATGCTCAGACAGACTACAATAAGTATAAGAAATGTACAGATATCTACCAAAGCCATGGACCAGATGAAGGACAGGTGTCCCACCCACGTGACATGACACTTGCATTTTAGAGTTTTGCTATATATTGTACCATAACGTGTTTGGCCAAATGAATATACTGTACAGTTCAGATATATTCATAATCTATTCTGAGTTATAGCTAATGTATTTGACAAAATAGCTGCACCAAATTTTGGGTATTTACCAATACAGTAGTGTCAACTAGTTTCAAGCAAACATACACAATGATTGAAACCAATGGCTATTATTTTTTGGTTATAACTTACAGCTTACAACTGATTTTGATTTCATAAGGCAAAAAAGGCATACAGGTACAAGTCAAAACTAGAATAAATGTTGCATTAATTGCAAATTAAAGATAAAACCAATAGATTTCTATACCTGTTAGCTGCCACTCGTTTGAGCATGACAAATATATTATTATACTGTACATTTACAAGTAAGTACACATGTATCAATACAAATACATATATATGTGTTCACAGATATTATTCACAGCCCTTAGTAACTCTAGGGATACATACAGTACCCACCTCCCCATGCTCACCTACGACTATCGGGGCTGAGTGGTTATAATTAATCAAATAAGAAATGAATATGTATTAATAATTGAATAAGGCATGACGTTATACAATAGTATGACATTTAGCTATGGACCTGAATTTTTGCCTGATACAGATATTTGCCCTGAATAGAGCATGTCTCTATCCCCATAAACTGTGGTGTCAACAGGGTTGGAAAGAGTAGGCCAGTGGTTCTCAAAGTGGGGTCCGGGGATCCCCAGGGGTCCTTGAGGGGATTTCAGGGGGTCCCCCACTCTCCATCAAAAGTAGTTAATATAGCATCAAAATCAGTTTAACCACTAGATATTTTCAAAAAATCTTGAAAAAAATTACCAAATTTGAATATTTTGGAAACATTCGAACAACAAAAATCTTGTATGGGGGTCCCTGGCACAAAGTATTTTCAGATGGGTGTCTGCGGCCAAATAATTAATTTGGGGGTCCTTGACATGAAAACGTTTGAGAACCACTGGAGCAGGCTACTAGATTAGAATATCCTATCCAAGTGTTACTTGGCTTAAATATGATTCAAGTGGAAGCTTTTGAAGCCCACTCCGAAGAGTTACTTTAGATGTGGAATCCTGAGCATAACCATTTCAATATGAATACATTTTACCAGCCAATCCCTTTTCAATTCAGTGATGCTCCTGGTGACAATCTTGTATTCATAAGAAAGCTCTTTCAAAGATTGCCTTTTGAATGAAATGAGGTTCAAAGAAACTTTTGGGGAATATACTGTATCCACCCGATTGTGACATAACGGTATAACTGCAGGCTGCTCTACAATACAGATACTTGCCTTAAGTACAAGTACAAGAACAAACTACGTTGACAGTTACGAGAGCAATTAGGTACTATCCACTCCGGTCTATCAAACACTTTTTCAACACAAATGTCACTTTTATGCCTAGTTTCCTAGTTATGAGTTGTCGAGCACAGTAGAGAGAATGGCCCATGTTAGAGATGTCCTTAAAAATCCTTAAAATAGCTTTGTATCTATTTTTGCTAACTGTTAATACTCAGGATAATGTAATTGTCAGTTCATTGATGTCACACAGAAAATCTTTGTGCTGTTTTCAAGTGTTTTCAAAATGAGTTCCTGAACAGTAGTGTGTCTTTAATAATGACTATATTCCTTTGAAAGCGTCCACAAAATATTTTTTGTTTTGTTTTATGCCATGAGGATGTTTTTGTTACACCAGAATACAAGCTGAAAGAGGCCATTAATGGGGGCCCCTTAACAAGCACACTGTACTGTATACTATATATTTATACACGCACACACACGCACACACACACACACACACACACACACACACACACACACACACACACACACACACACACACACACACACACACACACACAGAGTATAAAGTGTATATACTGTATTATAAATGTATTCAATATTAATGAGACATCTGCATTATGGATAGATATAGTATTCAGTGGATGATTTTATTTACAGTTCCATCAAGCTTCATGGAACCGTCTGTGACTACACAGTAACATTTGAAGGATTTAACTTTGAAAGTGTCTTTCAGAGTTATTAATAATGCTCACCAGTTTCACTGTGTACAATAGGAATTAGGGAATGTGTAGCAGTTTAACCACTAACATCCTGTGTACGTCCATGACAAGAGTTCCCCAGGGGTCTATACTAGGCCCCCTCCTTTTTTCCCTGTACACCGAATCTCTTGGCAGAATATAGCTGATCTAAAAGCTCACAACACGTTGCAATGCCACGCGTTATGAGCTTGTAGATCTGCTATTTTCGCCAAATGTTCGCTCCAGAAGGGGGCTGGGGACGTTAGGGTTCATGTACTTATGAATATATTGTTGTTCTACTTTTATGGTATATGATATTTATACAATGTTGAACATAGCAACTTGTGAAATAGCCCTGAGGTACATTGAATAAACCATTACCATATACTGTATAATATTAGCCAGGGCACAATATTATTTGGTTGTGAGTCTTGTTTCTTTTCATATCACAGTACTTTTAAGCACTTAGCAGATTTCTCCTAAAAGGCTCAACTTTATATTCATTTAATGATAAGAGCTTAGAATCCACTGGTAGATTTCCATATCAAATCCCAAGTTGGATAGGTTAAAGGATTAAAGGAATTTAAACCTTCTTGGTGTCTGTTGTAGTACTGGGAACTGTAGCTCCTTTTGACATCTGTGGGAATTGGCTCAGAGTTTTGTTGGAAATGTTTACGTTTACCTTGACAGAAACACTGCATAATCACTCCTTTCAGGGTTTAAGAATTGAAGTTTGAAGTATTTAAACTTTGAAATTATGGCCTTCATTTCACCTCCTTTGAGACAGATTTAAATGACTTTCATAAGACATAAGGCTTGATAAGTTACAGTATGTGAAAGTTGTCGTTTTTTCCCCTTTTGCCTGAGTAAATTGGGTTACATCACAACAAATTTGGTAGTGAGGATTTATGTAGAGCAGTTGTTCTCAATCTTGTTTGAGCTCTGGACCACTAGCATGTTTTGAACAATCCTCAAGGACCACCCCACCCAACCTCCCCACAATACTATAGGGTCCATCACAGTGATGGTGAGGATGTGGCCAGTGCTTGTCCGAGCCACTGGGTAAAACACACTTGATATCACACTGCTGCTAATAATGCTTTGATTGGCAGCTGGTCCCAAATCAAAAGGAAACACAATAAATAAATAAACTGACCCTGCCTGACCGGGGAAACCTCTGTTGATAAGGGAAACCTTATCAACAGAGAAGGCCAGTGGGGATTATGTGTCTTTGATCTGAGATGTTATTAACAAGATCTTAAATGGTATAAGCTGACCATAACAGCGTGACGCCATTCAGTTCTACTGTCATTGCTTCTGCTTCATAATAGGTATGTATTCAATGCTTGAGAGGAAAGGCAGACTCTGGTTGTGCAGAAATATCATATTGTCCCCCGGGCTGAGTAATTACCGCATGAAACAGGAATTGAAATCAGCTGTTGTTGGCAGAGAGAAAGAGATGCTCTGAGGTTTTGTCCCCTACTGCTGTTTCAGCCGAGCGTTGACATGCAGAATCAGTGGTGGCGGCGTTCCCCACCTCGCCCTCCTCACCCATACAGCTCCAGTCTTCTCCTTCATAAACGCTAGACCGGTGCCCTTTGGGGACCACGCAAGTCGGGAACGATGCAAGTTGGGAATGCATGCCCCACCCGGTTATACAATACCTGTTGTCAGAGTACCCGTTACCACACTTCTAAACTCGGGAATGATGTAAGTCAGGAACAATGCAAATTGGGAATGCATGCGCCATCTTTTTGTGCAATACCCGTACTTCACCCAAGTATGGGCATGTGTACCCGTTCCCAGAGTACCCACTGCGGTACCCACCAAGCACCAAAATGCGACCGATCGACTAAATATGGGGTTTCCTTATGTCATCATGTTGATGACGTACATGGGCATACACAGATGCAGTTCTATTGTGTGCTCAGCACGACACTCCCCTGGGTCATCGCCCACACACACACACACACAAGATTGAGGTCAATCGGTAGCATGGCACCTGAGTTATGCCCGGGTCAGACACATAGACCCACAGACACAGAGATTCTGTGAATTTATAGATAGATAACCTCAGTGCCCACTTCGTCACACACCTGCTAAGTAATCTGCGTTCACTCTGGGCCACACGTGACACACAACATGAGTGGCCATTACCATGGCAACCGCTGAAGCTTCCATGCACCGCAGCGTAATTTTAACAACGTGATTTCCTGCTGATTGGTTTGGTGATAGTCTGGCGTTTGTGCCTGGTAGCTTCTCTTTAGAGCAGTTTGGTTGACATTGAAACAGTGGCTAGACTGGCTACATTTGTCCCTTTGCCTGTTTCCTTTGAAAGGATGACAAGGGAAGCTGGGACCTTGAGTGATTTACAGGCAGTGTGCTGATTTGTGAACAGTCCCCCTCAGTGCCTTGCAGCTCTTTCAATGAGTCTGATTGCCTCCCAGTGGTGTGTGCACTGCGATCAGCACAAACTAATTACAACCCACATCAGTATAGTGGAGATGGGGACTAACTCTGATAAATTGATGAAGTTTTATCAGTAGAATTCAACAGCAAACTTCAACTGAAGATGTGAATGCTTAGATCAGTCAAAAGAAGTGCCTGGTCTCCAATCATATGCCACAGAGACAACCCTATGAAAGTTTTCATTCCAACCAAACAGCGCCATTTTATTTATTGCATTAATTGGGCTCATATACGCTGCACTGCACTGCAACACCGGAGCGCAACATGACTGTACCACTCGTCATTGCAATGGAACTGCGGCCTATCTGTGTCTGGTGTGAAGGGCCCGAGTAACATGCATAGTGTACTCACTGCCCTCCATAGCGCCACATGACTGAACATTAATGGCTTAAAAGATGCCATAAAAAGGATATTTAACCACTTAAAACCTACGTATATACTTTGTTGTACATCAATAGCCTATTTTCATATATCACCTATTTTTGCTGAATGTTCACCTATTTTCGCTGAATTGATCCCCTATTATGACATGCCTAGAACAGGGACATTAGGGTTCATGTGGTTAGTCAGAGAAGATGACCACTGACCAACTTTCAACAAATTATTCTAGATTCCATGAACAACTCTGCTGTTGCTCTCTCTGTAGTTGGTGGTTAATGGGTCTCCAAGTTTTTTGTCAACAGGTTAATTATTTACAATTTGGCCTTTAAAGGAGAGTTAATATAAAGGTTCATTGTAACATTCAGCTCACCTGCGTCAGGGAAAGAGGTTGTAAATGTTATTTTCCACACTCATTATACTGTCATTTAGCAACACCTCATGCGTATAAATATGCATGAGGAAATAAATAGTTTTACTTTAGCTTGGTCACCACCAACTGCTCTTAACCACTTAAGGGATATTGGGGTCATTTTAACATCTACTCTGGCTTTTCTGAGCACCCCAGACAGTTTTCAAGTAGCTTGATTCAGTATTTAGATATTTGATATTCATTTTATCAGACTTCTACAAACCAGCTCAGTGGCTTTGTGGTTAGAGTGTCCACCCTGAGACTGGGCGGTTAAGGAGTTTGAAGTTACAATGGGTTTGTGTTTGATCAAATGAATATCAAATATCTAAGTACTGAATCAAGCAACTTAAAAACTGTCTGGGGTGCTTACAAAAGCCTGAGTAGACGTTAAAATGACCCCAAACATGTTTGAAAGTGAAATATCCCTTTAAGCCCTATATACTTTGTCATATGATGAATAGTGCAAATAAGGATCTAAAACTCGCAGCTTGTAGATCTCTTACTTTTGCTATTTTAGATATTTTTTAAGAAACAAGTTTAAATGTACACTGTATATATTTTTTAAGTTCTTGAACATGTTTGCCAGAATAGGGAGCTACAGTAGGTTGAAAGTGGTTACCGTTAAACTACTGTTGAATTCCCATCCTCATTCAAAAGACCTCTGAGACTGATAAACTGATAGCCTTGTGCTGTACAAGGCTGTTGGATTTGCAATGAATGACATTAAAGGACCATACCGGCGTCAGTATGATATTACCGATGTCACAACTTCGGCCATATATTACACATGAACGTAGACCATTTGCCTATTAATTGCTTTAGTTTTAGAGTCAGTGTTTGTTAACATTTTCTCCATAGTCATTAAAACTTATAGGGTTAGAACTTATACCTGAGTAACTGAGTCATTGTTGGTTAAACATCATTGTATGGTTTGAAGTCATAGACATTTGAATTTTGTTAATAAATCACATCACTTTGCTTTAAAACACAACAATAATGTAACTGACGAAAATAAATGGACACCATGAAGTTCACTTAACTGAATCCAGCGGCTTCTTCAAAATTCAAACAAACCAAAGTATGCTTTGCAAAATGGTTGGCTCAATGGGCAAACATTAGTTCTGGTCCTATGCCAGGGTCTACTGTATGCATCTCCTCAGTGACCAGGTTTACGGTGTCTACACTTAAGTAAAAATTAAGAATTTACTTTAGCTACTTACCGAGACAAAGATGGTTGTAGGTTGCTGAAAGCCTTTTCTCGTGGCAGTGTCGAGTCAATAGAAGTTTCACCGTCTGGTGGATATGCTGTATTTTATTTTATAGCAAAAAGTGGATTTTACACAAAAGGGGGATGTCTTCCCACCGCAGAGAAAAGGCTTTCAACAACAGTCTTTATTTCAGTGAGTAGAGAAAGTATATTCTTTATTTTTATTGAAGCGTAAGCCCCATGTGTAGACATCGTAAACCTGGTCAAAGAGGAAATACATAGTCCCTGGCCTAGCGTTAAGGAGAACTCTCTAACACTATGGACTGGGAGCTAGGCAAACATGCAATAACACCAGTATCGTCCTTTAAGGTCAGTCATTAAAATCCAACAATCCATCGACATTCGTAGTCCTGATATGCTGCCTGCAGAAGGCAGATAAACATGTAATGAATGGGTTTAATTTTGGTTTGGAAAGACACAGGTCATTATTAGTCTCACAGTGGACCTGAATCATCGTGGTTGGTCTTTTCAAGACACCTGGCTTTGTGCGGCATCTCATTCTGAGTGCTCCCTGGAGAAATTCCTCTGAGCAGTACCACAACATATAATACTTTATTGTCTCTGCCAGGCCGGTCAGCCATGGGCCTGAGATTATGTTTTTGCTCCTGTCCGTCCGTGAACAGCTAATCTCCGGCACCGTTGGACCGATTGGTGTGAAACGTTACGCACACATTCCCAGTAGGTCAAGGAAGACATTTTGGCCTCATGGTGGTGCTATAATAACAGGCTGTTTAACGTTTTGGCCTATAACTCATGAACCGTAGGTCGTACAATCAAAAAATCATTTCCCCCGGATTCCTTTGATCATGAAGCCATTTGTGCCAGACTACATATCCACCATTTTGTGTTTTCTTCAAAACACACTGATTCCAATACTCATACAGATTTAAACTCACACAAATCTGTACACGTTTTAGCTGTGGTCACATGATCAAGATGTTTCTATCAGATTTTCCATATTCCATATTCCTAGAATATTCCATTCTACGACAACCCAGCCTGACTGAGACCTGCGCTCAGAGGAGCGTGCTTTCCTAGTTGCAAAGTCAACACAGTTGATGGGAATTGGCCTCAGTGCAGCTCTTAATTCAAACAGACAGAAACTCACACAAGTAAATAAAATATGCAAAACAAAGAGCAGCAAAAACACTTATCCCATTTATACATGCAAATATACATAAATAATAAAGGCCTAAAGTGCTTTGCGCTGCTACTTTCGTTTTAAAGTGCTTGTTGCTTTGTTGCTGCTACAGTACCTACTTTTACAGTGCTTGTTGGCTAATGCTTGCTCTACTGCTGAACGTGCTTGTGCATCAGAGTTCAAGTGTCGGAACACCCGCAAGATATGTGCTAATCCTGAAGCATAATGTCCTGCTACACCTGAAACTCTGGAATCTCCTGGAGTAGAGGGATTTGAACAGGGAGCTAGCAGGATGAGATGAGTCAGCAATCATCATCTGCATCTTTGCATCTGATGTGTGAGGCATACTGTATATGGAGGCAGAGGGAAGATCACACAGCCCTATAGCTTTGCCACAGGAAATCTAAGGCTAAACCGAACTGCTTTAGCAGAGTACTCTGTGAAGTTTATTCAAGAGCTCTGCTCATATCAGTCAAGCGAGACTTGGGGCATCGATCGAGTTGAACGGGCGGGGCAATTCTAAAGGCTTTGTCCCCCTCGAACGATTCTTAAAGATCGTTGATTGCAGAGCTCAAAGTTGCCTTTCAAACTGCTGTTAAAAATAATTCTCAAGTGTCAGCTGGTGAGCTGCAATGAAATGAAATGAATTTGGCTGCCAATTGCCAATTGTCCAAACCTAATACCCTGCTTTTTCTGTGGATTGATACAAAAATCTATTTCACAGAAATAGACCTCCTGTGGATTAAAGTGTACCACTTGTCTTTTAATATGCCCCAATTAGGTTAAACTCCCGTCCACCTTATTATTATTTTACGCCTTTTTCCTTGTTGCCATGGTGAAGCGCTGGAGGTAAAAAGAAAAGAAAAAAAAAGAAAGCTGCTCATGGTTGTCTTGGATACGACCATTTCCCTTGTAAAGTAATGAGAAACGCTGAAGCTGTGGGGAGCACATGGTTATTTTTAGGCCCCATGCCAGCATGAATGTGTGGATTAGGGCTCGTTTGGTTGTAGTTGTTGGCTTGTTTGTTTGTGTGTGTGTGTGTGTGTGTGTGTGTGTGTGCAGGTTGTGCTACAATATCACTGTGGGAACTGCTCAAGGCATTATATACAGTATTAGGCACACAAATACCAGTACATCACGCTAGTAAACTATGGCTTCAGGGCAACATGCTGGATTAGTAGCTCAATTGGTTTGTGTTCATAGCACATAGTCACATCATGCCCTCTCCTGTATTTCCTGTCTCACTCCACTGTACTATTTAATAGAGCAGAAATTGTTCCCTTGCCATAAAACCTATGACAAGGCTAAATCTAAATCTCTATATATATATTTTGTGTGTGTGTTATGACGAAATCAAAATCAAAGGAGGAGATTTATTTTGAAACGACGGGTACAGGAGGCAGCAACACTCGGCCATGCAGTCAGAGTAAAACAAGTTAAATTAATCAAGATTGATCAACTGCATGGCCTGTTTCTCTCCTAAAATGTATATAAAACATAATGTCTTCGACCACTCAGTATGGTAGTTAATACAATATAACTAACACAGCTGCGGTGGTTGTAGTTAGTCTACCTGCTCTTTTATTGAGACATTTACATCCTATGGTCGGGCAGGACCAGTATTGGTTGACAAGAGGTACAGTATTGAAGGCCAAAGTGCAATTCACTAACTAATCACAGTGACTGACTCAGTCAGTCAGACATTCATATGTACAGTATAGGGCTGGTCCGTGGGTCCAGCCAAAAACACTATAGTCTAATGACGTGCCACTTAAAATTACATGGATGCTTAGAACTTGATGGCGTTCAGAGAGGTTTAGTAGGTGAAATGGCCACATTTATGGCTTTCATGGGGCAATTGCACACACAGACACACGCACACGCACACACACAATTCAAAAGCCCTACTCTGAAACTTAGATAAAACAATTATAGAGAAGTCACACTACTTCACACACACACACACACACACACACACACACACACACACACACACACACACACACACACACACACACACACACACACACACACACACACACACACACACACACCGCACGGACACACACACCGCACGGGCACACACACACCGCACGGGCACACACACAGCTGTCCACTTGTTTTAATTGGATGACAGTGTTGAGATGATCACAGGCCAGTGAGCATAATGTTATAGCAGCTGTGCTATAGAGCTGTCTTCAGCACCTGAGCAGAAACTAAAAACAAACTGTGTAGATAAATGTATTCTTTGCTGTACAACCGTGTCGCTCGCCCCCCAAATCTGTTACTTTTGGTGAATGTCAGTCATACGTCGGAGTATAAATGATGTTTTAAGTGAGTGAGCATATGTAGGCATGTGGTGTTTGTGCATACGTCTCACATTGTGTTGCAGTCCAGTGGTTTGTGTGCACCCTCGCATTTCGAAATGTGTTTGTGTTCCATCCCGGCTCCATTACATGGTGTGTGTGTGTGTGTGTGTGTGTGTGTGTGTGTGTGTGTGTGTGTGTGTGTGTGTGTGTGTGTGTGTGTGTGTGTGTGTGTGTGTGTGTGTGTGTGTGTGTGTGTGTGTGTGTGTGTGTGTGTGTGTGTGTGTGTGTGTGTGTGTGTGTGTGTGTGTGTGTGTGTGTGTGTGTGTGTGTGTGTGTGTGTGCACGCACGCATTTCTGTGTGACTGTGTGCATGCACAAGAGGACTGCGCCATTTTGACTCTTAACGGAACTACAAGAAAGGGATCTCTAGGAAGATTATATTCCACCGTGGCAACTATTGTCATTATTATTTCAATCTTATCCAATTTGTAATGTTACTTTTGGAGATGGAAACCATCTATTCAGTACATAACTGACATTGCTTGTTACAATAAGAAGTGCATTGGTTATGAATGATAGAAGCTTCATGGTTCATTGTCTGTTTTTCAATCAAATTTGACATTGGGGGGATATAGTCTGTATTGATTCTGTGCTCATTTATAGTTTTCTACCATTCTGTTCCATTCAGTATTAGCCTGAGTAGTGCTACCCTACCAAAATAATAAATTGTCTGCCCCTGGATTGGGAGAGCTTGATCACTTGGCAGGAGGCCATACCTCCTTGCATGCGTAAAGACTGAGTTATACTCAGTTGTGCACGGGTGTCGCGCACCGAAAATAGCCAATCTACAAGCTCGCAATGCGTGCTGCAAATATGCATTGGGACCTTGTAGATCGACTTTTGTTGGTGTGCAACAGCCGCGTGCAACTAAGTATAAATCAGACTTAACATGATGAGAGAATGATGACACTTGAGATTACAGTGTCATTATTAATGTTTGGCTGAATAGCCTGCAGCAGTAAATGTTCCATGATAGGCTGTGAATGGGAATGACTTGCGTCTCCTGCACCCCTCTGGTTTCGTCTCGTTCGCTCTCTTTTTGCCTTTATCTCTCTCTTGCTCTGTTTGTCGCACTTTCTCTCTCTCTCTCTCTTTCCACATTTCTTTCTTTTTCATACACAAACACACACACACACACACACACGTGTCAACACAGCTCAAGTGTGGCCAAGGGCCCACCGCAATCGGCTTTGACTTTTTAACAGCCACGTGCTTCTCAGCACACTTAACAAGCTCTGTCATTTCCCATTGCAAACACTGGAGTCCATGGATAAGCCAGGGGGACTGGTATGTGGTATTAACCTATTCATACCCGGAACGTATCTGTGATACTGTATTTTAGATTTTAACTGTAACCATTATTTTATACTTATTATTTTAAAATTATATGTATTTGGCGGCGGACCTCAATCTCAAAATATGTTGTTCCAGGGACCCCACAGAAGCAAAGATTTGAGTAAAAAATGACATGATTTTTCTAAAATAGCAGATCTACAAGCTCATAGCGCGGCAGTCTGCTATTTTTGAATAGCTGAAGTATAAAATAATGGTTAAAGTGGTTGCACAGATGCGTTCCCGGTCTTAATGGGTTAAGCACCTGATCTGCACAGATCCAAGCTTTTACAAAGTTCCCCCCTTCAGTGTCTACGACAGCTAAGTACTTAAGTGTCGTAAAAGTTGCAGCAGTTACAGCTGTTAAATGGTGCAACATAAATAGGCTTTTCATGTCGACATACCACACATACTTTTTGGAATGTTTGATGCCTGGCATGAATGCTTTTCATGTAGTTTTTTGCCCGGCGCCACACTATCCCTGCCGATGATTGCATATTGTCATGGCAGCCACAAATTGGCATCCTAGGATGCCAGCACTTCTCTCTCTCCCTCGGAAACATCTTTCTTTCGTCTTTCGTTTGTCTTTCTTTCTTCTTTCATCATCGTATCTTCCTTTGATCTCTCCTTCCTCTCACATCACTTCCCACACTGCCGGAACATTTTAACTCGGTGACGTTTCCCCAATCGTTTTCCCCCCTCCCTCCTTTCTCTTCCCAGCTACAAGTCATTGCTAGCTCTTGGTGTTATGTGTGTGTACTTGTATTACCGGTACTATATTTGTGAGGTCCAAATGTCCCTAGAAGTATAGTAGAATCTGAGAAATACTGAGACATTTGTAAAGACTATTTTCTGGGTCCTCACAAGAGAAATATTTTAGACTTACAATTAGAGACAAATTCAGGTTGGGATTAGGATTAGGCACTTAGAAGTTAGGTATGTGGATTCATACTTAGTTGTGCGCCGGTGTCGCATACCGTAAAATAGCCAATCTACAAGCTCACAATGCATCACAGTGTGCAATGCGTTGTGATCTTGTAGATCTGCTACTTTTTGGGCTATTTTGTGGTTATTTTCAGCTATTTTCTATCTCGTGTGTGTGTGTGTGTGTGTGTGTGTGTGTGTGTGTGTGTGTGTGTGTGTGTGTGTGTGTGTGTGTGTGTGTGTGTGTGTGTGTGTGTGTGTGTGTGTGTGTGTGTGTGTGTGTGTGTGTGTGTGTGTGTGTGTGTGTGTGTGTGTGTGTGTGTGTGTGTGTGTGTGTGTGTGTGTGTGTGTGTGTGTGTGTGTGTGTGTGTGTGTGTGTGGGGACTACCACCCCTGGAACATATGTTCTGGACCTCATATCAAAAGCTGCCGAGTTGCCCAAGTTTGCCGGTGAGGGTCTTTTCATGTTGTCCAATGTCAAAGGACCAATTAGAGTCAACAAAAGATCCCCTCTTAGCTAATGTCAGCCAGCACACCCACTCAGCCCAGCTCTCCAGCAGAAGCTACAGAGTTCTCCCCATGGAAGTGCAGAGCCGGACAGCATGTGGGTGTTACCAGAGCAACAGGCTGTCCTTTTAATAGCTGTTTACACAATTTTATGCTGGTGATGTTTGAGCTTTCTTACACAACACAAGCGATCCCCAGCCTGTGGGCCCAAATAATTGGCAAAACACTTTTATTTTGATTATTAAGGTCTCTGCAGGATTTGAAGATTCGTTGAGTAAATCAACTAGTCAATTAGTCGACAAATTCCTGTGTCTGTTTTGCCTGATTTATGCTTGGTTGTGCGCCATGTTGCACAACTAAGTATAAATCACCCTTTAGTCACCTTCTTTAGAAGGACAGCCCGGGGAGGTTGCATTCATAAATCCGGTCAAATAATTCAGTACTGTTCACTGTGCCCTCCCCCCCCCATCTTAGTTTCTTCTTGCTTTCTCCTTCATTCCAGCTGTCCTGACAGGATTCACAGAGGACTTTGGGACGAGCCGATCTCCAAAATGCCAGTGGCATCAGCCAGCTCTGATTCTGGTAAGTGGCTTGGTCTTAGGTGGACAAAAATAATGTTTGTGCGTGTGTGACTGTGTGTGTGAAGTCTCGCATTACCAGGTGATCAGAGCTCTCCACCTACTGATACGTCTGCTCTGGTGACATCTAGATTATATGTATTTTCTACAACTGGGTGTGAACAATTGAGACATTGCATTGGTTCGAACCAATGCAAAGACTTTAGGGTGGTCCTTCATATTGGGGAAGTGACAGGATTGTCTTCCAAAGGGTAACCGGAACGCTCGCCCCAAAACACACTAGCCCCCATTTTCCCCCGGGAATAAGGTTGGATTTATGGAATAGCATTACTGAGGTTACGTGTAGGAATAAGGTTAGGTTTAGGCATAGTTATACTGAGGCTTCTTTCAGGAATACCTGGTGGCGACCGTTCCGAGGTCGCCGGATTTGACCCAGGGTGAGCATGTTTTGGGGCGAGCATTCTTGTATTCTTCCAAAGCAGTCTGTGTAGTTTTGTTTGTGGCCGATCTCGCCGCTGTTCTAGTCACTACATTCAATTTAGATGTCACCAGATGTATCGGTAGTCAGCGATCTGTAATCGTCTAGCAGTGTGAGACGTGTGTGTGTATGTGTGTGTGAGAGTGAGAGTATACAGCATGAGAAAGAAGTGTGTGTGTGTGTGTGTGTGTGTGTGTGTGTCTGTCTGTGTGTGTCTGTGTGTTAGAGATGGAGTAGAAGAGGCTGAATGGTTCTTTGGGTGTTTGATCACACAGAGTAGGGTAACTCATCTCATGTGCCCTAATGTGACTTAATGAGCTGGCTAATGGAGCACTGACGCTCCAGACCTACATCAGTCATGCTTGGAAGGACACACTCTGTTGTGTTGTATCCTTCACCATGCCCCAATGACACCATGCACGTGGATACCGTTGTGCAAATGTGTATGACCGTGTACTACAGTGGTGGAAAGTAACTAAGTACAAGTACTGTACTTAAGTACAATTTTGAGGTATTTTTACTTTACTGGAGTATTTCCAATTTTCAATACTTTTACTTCTACTCCACTATATCTCAGAGGCAACTAGAAAAAGTGCTCCTCGGAGCACAGGTCTCCGCCAGGTCAGGTAGGTTATTGTGGGCCATCAATGTTGATGGAATATGAAGAATCGGACAGATCCATCTTGATCACATGACTATAGAGATGATGTGTACCGATTTGTGTGATATTTAGACAAAATCTGTCGGAATATAAAATAAATCGGCCTCCTGGTGGTGCTATAATAGGGCAATCATGTCAAAAGGGTGGCATTTGTTCCTCAACGTAGTGTGAATGTGCATGCAAAGTTTCACCGCAATCGGACGTTGCGTTCATGATTTGAGGCATTTTGTTCAAAACGGGCCACTCCTGCAAACTTGAGATGTCAATCTTATCCAATGAGGATGGAATATGAAAAATCAAACAGATCTGTCTTGATCACATGACTATAGAGATAGAGATTATGCATACAAAGTTTTACGCAGATGGTGCAGTTATAGGTAAAAACTTGAATCGGCCTGTTATAGTGCCACCATGAGGCTGATTTGAACATTTTCAAGTGGCATTTCATCCTCGGCCTAGTGGGAATGTGTGTGCGAAATTTCACGGAAATGGCACGCTGTCTTTATTATTTGAGGCATTTTGTTCAAAACGGAGTACTCCTGCAAACTTTGGAAGCCAATCTTAGCCAATCAAGACCCGTTTCGTTTAATGACTATAGCGATACTTTGTACCGATTTGCGTGATGTTTGGACAAAATCTGTAGGAGTAATATAAAAAAATGTGCTTCGCAAAAATCTGCCTCCTGGTGGCGCTATTTAAAAAAATTGAAAAAATCAGGGGCAGAGGCTCTGCTCTGGCATCCAGGAAGTGTGCGTGCACAGTTTCGCTGCAATCGGGCCAACGGTGCCGGAGATTAGCTGTTCATACAAGCTCACAATGCATCGCGATGCGGCACGTTGTGAGCTTGTAGATCAGCTATTTTCAAAAGATTTTATACATTTGAAAACATGAAATGGAACTTTAAGTACATTTTGATGCCAATACTTTTGTATTGGCATGTAAGTAAATTCTGAATACCAGACTTGTACTATGGTATTGAAACTTTTACTTGAGTAAAAAAAGTGAGTACTTCTTCCACCACTGCTTGCGCAGACGCAATTGCACGCACACGCGCACACGCACACGCACACACACACACACACACACACACACACACACACACACACACACACACACACACACACACACACACACACACACACACACACACACACACACACACACACACACACACTCACACTCACACTCTCTTGCAGAGCTCCCTGTGGCTCCCCGAGGCATCGGGTGAGTCGGCGAGTATGGATGGATCAATGTTCACTGAGACGGTTGGGGGCTGGTGGGTTGCAGGCCTTGGTAGGGTGGGTGAGTTAAGGACAACTTTACAGTGTCTCTTGAAGGTCATAGTCAGTCTGGTAATTCAGATGTTTTTTGTTGTTGTTTACTAAGTTTTACTTTTATTTCTTGCCAAACATTGGTGAAATGTCTTTTAAAAGGAAAATGTTTTGAGAACTAATTTTCCTCGGGGTAATTCAGTCAGTTTTGTCCACACTTAAACTTCAAACATTCAGTGGCATTTAGCGATTTCCCCCCAAATGATGTCCCATGCCATTAGTTCTACTTTTGAACAAGTAAATATGAAGACATAAAAGACATTAAAGATATTGAATTAATGCTAGTGAGAGTGTGAGTGTGAGAGTGAGTGAAGGTCGGAGAAATTGAGTGCCTGTGACTTAGTATTCTATGTTGTGTGTGAGGATTTTAGCAGACAACAGGCAGAGAATGGAAGATAACTTTGCCAGGATGAAATTTTAAAATGTGTACAGTTTCTTTTTTTCCTAGTGGGCTGTCAGTTGGTCTCAATTTGTACTATAGCCAAAGGCTACGTTCAGAAGATTGGCAACATCGAATAAATTATTTCTCTACAACAAATTGTGTCTCTCGTACAAGGGGAAGATAGTGCTTTTGAGTGAAGGTAGGTTTTCTTTGCAGAGGCACACAGACACAGAACTGTGTGTGTGTGTGTGTGTGTGTGTGTGTGTGTGTGTGTGTGTGTGTGTGTGTGTGTGTGTGTGTTAATCTCGCGTATCACTAGGCTGATTGCAGGGACGTGCACAGATAGACTTTAGGTGGTGCTAGAGCACCTGCCCTTTGCCCTCTTGACCAGAAGTGCCCTTTTGAAAAAAATAAAAATAATAATAATAATATTTTTTTTTTTTTTTTTTTTTTTACAGTATGTAGCCCATGGTGACATCGATCAATTCTGGATTAAAAACTTCTAATATATTAACAATTCCCCAAAATGTGCATTGCAATTTTCTTCTCACACTACTAGGGCAGCTGGCGGTTCCGCGCGCCGCGCAAGGTGCCCTTTTTTTTTTACTTGAGCACCTGCCCCTCAAAATGTCTGTGCACGCCACTGGCTGATTGTCATATTTATTTTGACAGCAGGCCAAGGATCTCAGTTCTTTTCTTTTGGGAACACAGTTCTTATATTATGTGATTTAAATAAAGGCTTTGGGATCTCTGTGATCCAGGGGTGTGCCACCGTCTTGAACTCACAGACATAGTTGCCAAACAAGATTTGAAAATGAAAATGATTGGGTGATTTCCTCAGGACATCCCTACTGAATTTAATGTTAAATATCAAGCGTATTTCTCTTCATCTCATGGTCAGAGTCTCTGTCACACACACACACACACACACACACACACACACACACACACACACACACACACACACACACACACACACACACACACACACAGAGCTCTTTCAGATAGAGCTGTGTACTGTACATCTCATCCTACATGCCATTACTTTTCAATTTCATGTACTATTGACTGTCAAGTTGTGTAGCTGTAATGTCACTGACCTTATCGATTTTACTTCATCTCCCAAAGGACTTACAAAGTTACTGTGGGCCAGCCAAATCCCCACACATACATTTCAAATCGCATTGATTTATTGGTGATACACATATAATTGACACATGGCTTTAGCAATCAGACTTTGCGCAGTAGAGACAGTTGAATGACAGCAATTTGACAGAGAGATGGAGAGATAGACAATGAATGTGTATGAGAGATAAGTGTGCTAATGTTTCATGGCTCTAGGTTGTAATGTAACTCACAGGAGATTTGTGATCTACTGAGCGGCCCCTTTCTAGTTTGATTTGAACTGGCCAGAGGGTTATGAGACTGTCAGTGACCAACTATTATGAGTTTCCTTGATCTATGAGCAAAAATGTTAAACAAAAGTTCACCAACAGTAGTTCATTTAGGTCAGGTCAGCTGTGTGTGTAACTGCACCTGCATCTGCTCCTGTTGCTTGTGTCTGTGAATTATGTCATCATCTTGAGGTCACATCAACAAAAAAGTCATATTCAATACTTGAACAAAATTGCAGATGGGTGAATGTTAATAGTTTGAATTGTCTCTGTGTGACTAAAATGAAATATTTCTTCTGATGCACGACTTGTATTGTAGGCCAGAGATGCCACACAGCTCGGGGATACTTTGTTTTCTGGGAGCTTCCTATTAGAGGATTTTCATTCTCTGTAAACCATTGCACCTTAATCTGATATTGCATTAGTAAACATTGTGAGTGCGCAGCCCCGCTTGTGACAGAGGAACATCATTATTAATTGGGCCCGCCCTCTTTGCCCTCTGCTCCTCCCTCCCCAACTAAGCCCAAGAGAGACTGTCCCCCTCCTCTCTAAGACAGCATCATACATCCCTCCCCTTTTCACCAGCCACCCTCCTCTCTCTCTCTCTCTCTCTCTCTCTCACTCACTCACTCACTCACTCACTCACTCACTCTCACACACACACACAAATACATGCACACATGTAGACACA
The DNA here is from genome assembly GCF_963280865.1 of Gymnoscopelus braueri. Classification (NCBI taxonomy): domain Eukaryota; kingdom Metazoa; phylum Chordata; class Actinopteri; order Myctophiformes; family Myctophidae; genus Gymnoscopelus; species Gymnoscopelus braueri. Next base: position 23,095,836 of record NC_137617.1, read on the forward strand.
CATGCACACGAGCAACCTCTCTCTCTGTCTTCTCCATTCATTCAGATACTGGCAGGCTTTCTGCCAGGCGCAGCTTCTATTCACGTCAAGAGCAGGTAAAGGGAAGGAGTAAAAGGGGGGATAGGAAGAGACAGGAAGAGAGAGAGAGGAGGATCTCTCTGGCTGCCATAGATACTGGGCGTGTTACTGCGTGTGTGTGTGTGCTCTGTGCATAGTAGGGGCTTGTTGCTCAACCATGGCGGGCAGCCTGTTTGGAAGGCTCTCCCTGGAGGAGGAGGATTCTGCCAACTCTCTAGAGGGCCTGGATGTCAAGGAGGGAGATGGTAAGAGGACAGAAGTCACTTACAGTCTTCACCGGCAGGGCGTGGGAATGTGTGTGTGTGTGTGTGTGTGGGTGGGTGGGTGGTGCTGTGTGAGCTGTGTGCTGGGCATATTGTAGGGATTCCGTCAGGGAACAGAGATGGTAAGACTTTGAGAGGAGGCAAGGTTTAGGTTTTAGGAGGATATCTTTGGTTGTTAAGAATTAGGTATTTGCTCTAATTAAAAGCATTGTGAAGCCTCTTAGTGGACGATCTAAAGTGGGTGGATGATGACACTGGATTAGTGTTAAAGAGCTAAGAACAATTCTAGGATAACAGGAGTGTCGCCTGGGCATTATAAGACTTGTTTTGCTTACTGTTAGGACATCAGTTATTTGGAATTTAAGGGATCCAGGATATTAAGCTTATTCTGCTGTTGTTGTGCTTTGTTGTATGTGACTAAGAGCGTGCACTGAACATTTGACATGCAAATGCTGGTGGATAGGGGATGAAGTACTGAAGGACACAGTTTGCTGATGTAAAACTGTGCAGGTTTCGGATTCACTGCTGCACCTGCTCCTGATGAGCTCCCTTCAGGTCTGATGAAGATGAGCGTTGACAGACAAGGGCTCAGCATGGCAGGAATGTTGCCGTGTGGCGCCCGACCACAATTACACTAGGACAGAACTACACAGTATAACAAGGTGCACATGGCACCGCATCAATTAACACCAATGTCTACTACTTGGTAGGGGTGTTGGAAAAAATCTATTAATTAAAAAAAATCGCGATTCTTATTATCAATGATTCAAAATTGATTCACAATTTCCAAAAATCCCTCTTTTTTTTGCTGGTTAAAGTTACAGGAGTTTTTACTCATGGTGTTTGTGATATGAACTGTAAGCTTACCATAATCACTGTAAACATCATGTCTTCAGTCATATTCAAGGGCTTTTTTTCAAACTAACTCCAGCCACATTCAGTTCAGTTCAGCACAGCTGAGGTGTGTGTCACTGTCCAGCTGAAGCTTGTTGACACTCGTTAATGTTACTTGCATCAAGGCAATTATGTCTTTCTGCATAGAACTATACCTAATCTAAGATTCCATCAAAGCCAATAATTTTTACACAACCCTCTCTGGTATTATATCATTTTTAGTTTGAGCTGTTGGAAATAACTAGGCTACACTTGATTGTTAAAGTCCATATGTAAAAAAGAAAAATATTTTTTATCGAATCGTGACCCAAGAATCGAAATCGAATCGTGAGATAACAGAAGATTCACACTTCACAGCCGACTACTCGGTATAAAAAACGGTATACAAAATGTTTTTGTAATTTTGTTTCACCATACACAATACTGTGCTCTTTGCACACCCATTGTTCATTATGGATTAGAGAATCAGTTTGAAAGTAGGAGACAAAGAAAAAACACTTAGTGAAATCATGCACAAGGCCATGTTATATGCACTACCTTACAAGGGGATATTAAATCTTTATGACCCAAATATCTCTTGAATCTTGAATCAGTGGGGCTGCTGTGCTGGCTGTGTCTAGCCATGTATGACAATGTATACAAGGTATCTTACAACCAAATGATAATGCATTGACTGTATTTGCTCACACAGCATGGTAAGAGGATAGAGCTATACAACTGTTTAATAATTGATGGAGCTCATTAATATTGCATGATATCCTGCATACTACAGTATCACAGTATACAGTTTACTGAGAGTGTGTCCGTTCGTATCTATTTAGGCTATGTATTCCCGTGGTATTTGTTTCAATCGTTTTTCACGAGAGCTACAAAGGAACCTTTTGCACATTTGTAACATAAAACCAACATTATAAAGGAATAGACGTTGTTCCAAAAGTAAATACAGTATATTCAATTTCATTTGTGTGTGTGTGTGTGTGTGTGTGTGGGGGTGGGGGGGGGGGTGTGTGCAGTGAGAAGGCCATTACCTTGTTAACGGAACTGACAAGATAGCCAGGACAGTTATAATGAATCACATGCCTGTGCATTCACATTCCTATCTATCATTTGGGGATGAATATGCTCTCTGTGTGTGTTTGAGAGAGACAGAGACAGAATGTGCCCAGGTGTAAATGTCTGTGACTGTGTGCATGTGTGTGAGAGATGGAAATGTTTTTTCGAGCACATTGTGCGTTTATGGTTAGCAGTTACTGTACTTGTACATGTACATGGTCATTCATATGGAACAATTTCCTGATCAGGGGCACAACCTTCAAACAAGCATCTGGTCTTGGTCTGTACTTTGGATTTTGCTGGCGGAATCAGGAGGAAGCCTGTTAATTTGACTCCGAGAAAATGTTCCCTGCTATTTCTTTTTCAGTCTCTTTCCTGATAGTTCTGCAATCGGGTTGCATCACACACATATTATAATGAGGAGAAACCTCACAGATCATCTTCTCTTTAATCTCAGACATATGCACACTACATGATTGTAAAATAACGGTGCATCACAAACTACACAACATTATCTCATTAAGATAATATGCATGCTCCTCCATAATCATGAGAAGGCAGATGTAAACAAATGTACCGTATGTCTGTACAGTAATGATGTGTCTTGGAAGACATGGTATTAACGCAGAATGATGTGTTCTTGTATTTGCCACACTAGCTTTCCTTTATACTTCGTACTGTTGAGGGCAAGCTTGAATGGCAAGCATTTCTCTGCCTGCATTGTTGCAACTAGCTGTATTGTTCGAATTTGATTGTTAGAAGTTGAACTTGAATGGTTGCCATTTCTAAAGACCTTTGCCTCCTTACAGACTCAGACTCTCATTATCTATTACAGGGCCACACTGAACCATCCGTATTTTAAATTGTAAATAGCGAACACATTAATGTAATGCCTTTAATACAGGTTAATCTCATTGAGATTGAGATCTCTTTTTCAAGAATGACCTGCACACACATAAAACAAAACAAATTTGACAAACGAGTACATGAACAGGAAACGGCCACAAGCAACATTCCAAATATCAGCACCTTAAATTCTTCCAATGGAATGAAACACTCCAATTTCAAGCTCCTCTGTAGTTCATTCCATCTATGGGGCATAATATTTCAACCGCTTTTGCCAAGTTCTACCTGTGGTGTATCTTTAAGCTAAATAGTCCTGTGACCTAGTACCATACAGAGCAGTCATGGAGCAACGATTATGGGGGATTTTCTTAAGCAAAGAGGAAGTAACAGATAATTTGAGTCTCTAAACGTTTTGAGAAGTTTAAGATTGAATCGGTATATGCCTCATTACCAGATATTCTGTGTACCAGATTTCTCTTCTGATTGGCGGGATAGGCGAAACACACGCACGCACGCACGCACGCACGCACGCACGCACACGCACACACTGTCCTGACTTGCCCCCCCCCTCACATTCATGGTGATATTCAGTGTGCAGGCCACTCTAATGGCCCAGTGTTCAAACATGGATGATGGATCAGTGAGTGGAGTGAATGGGTAGGATTAGGCTGTCGACGGTAATGGCTTGGTTTCACGAGTACAGGACTAATCATTCTGGTTCTGGCTGAGGGTACTCAATAATGCGATGACATGCGCAGCTATTTCAGCCACATCATGTTGTGTCGATTGCCGTTTGCTCATTCATTAAACCCACCGCAATTAGAACAGAGGCACGAAGGAAAAATACATACTCCATATTTCAAAGTTGAGTCGATAAACTGCTTCTCTTTTATTTCTGCAATCTGTCAAATTTTGCGTAACCCATACTTCCAGGAGCCAGAGGGCGAAGTCTAAGTGTGTTACTGTCCACTCATAAAATGTCACTAAATATCACCAGCTTGCTAATGAGATAATCCAACAACCCCCCAAGTCTACTTGGAACAACCATCACCATGGTGATGGTGGATGGGGATGGGGTGGCTTAAACGCTAGGTTCCGCAGCCCACTGCCTTGGTGATTGGTTGCCCAAGAGAGCATGGGGGGTTGGGTATGGTTGTCAACATTGTGTGCACAGGTGTTTTTACCCTAGAAATCTCTCTCTTCAAGGTATGGTTCCACAGACTGTTTCACGATGCAAAGTTATTCAGCACATTACAGTGCAAAGTTACTATGCAGCAAATAATGGGAGTTTCATCAGCCTCTGTAATAGGCTCGCATAAAATGGGGCATATTATATCATGATTAGCTATGTTTATGTGGAAATGTAGTGGACTTAGTAGAAAACAAGGCCTTTAAAAACTCTGACATGGCTTGAAGGACATCGCAGTGTTTTATATATATGTATTTGGTTCCATTGACAATACATAATCCATCATTGTCAAAGCATGTTAAAGAAAAAAAATCTTCTTTAATGCAGTGTGCGATGTTTTACTGTTTATACTGTTTTACCATTATAAATATTATTTAGACATTTTTGTTTTGTTTTGACAATGATGGATTGAGATAGGTAAAAAAAAAACACTGCCAGTATTCTTTAACTTCTACATTTGACTAGACCTCCATCCATTTTGACTGAGGTCTGAAGTTGATGAATTGAAGTGGACGGCCAATCTCTGTGGCGTTATTACACAACTTACTATCTTGAAATCTTAACAGCACTACAGTAAGTCTCTGCTATTTTATATCCTGATTGCTGTCTGCAGCTGCTGCCGAGCAACTGTAGTCTTCGGAATTGGGCACTTGTTCCAATTTCAATTGTAGACAATCCCATCAAAATTCTTGTTCACTGTGTCTGTTCTGGTACTGTAGATATCTAGGCCAGGCTAATGAGAAGAACTTAATATCTGGAATCGGGCAAGCAGTACAATTTGGACAGCTGGTATTCACATATTGGAATGCCTGAGAATAAGAAATTTCATTCAAAATGAACGTATTTAGGATAGAATGGGATAGTACTTTAATCCCGAGGGAAATTAAGTCGTCATAGCATCACAGGAGTAAGGATGAAACAAAGATACAGGTGTAGAGAAGACGTACAGAGAAGTAAGTAACACCATTAACAAAAAGGGTAACACAATAATATAGACACTACAAAGATACAATAATATAAAGACACTGTAGCAATACTGTAGGTGGACATGGAGGAGGGCATAATATTTGCAATCAATAATCAACACAAATTACATAAATAGGAATACCTAGGGACTGACCTGGCTGCCCCCACTATGCCTATCCTGACAAATAATGTGTATTGTTTATTAGGACTTTGCTATGACAAAAGCTAGTCTTCCTGGGATCCAACACACACACACACGCACACATGCATGCGTTCACAATTATTCATATTCTTATATTAAACGATCAAATAAAAATACAAAATTAAATGAGAGATAACAACTAAAACTAAATCGAAGTCAAGGACAATCAAAATGTTTGCTCAATAACAATTGGAACATTTGTGAATAAAATAAAAGAGCACTCGGGAACTTCCTTGAGGAACCACACACTGCAACTCACTCCAGCTTTGAAGGTTCCTTTGAATAATACTGTAATCTCTCCTTGACAGGTCACTCTCTATCCAGGACAAAGCAGCAGAACTAAAACTTAGACTTTGAGTTTTCCAAGTAACAGACGATGATCAATAACATCAAAAGCAGTTTTGGTAGCTTGTGATCAGACCATTACTTGAAAGTTTTGGATTTGAACATATACAGCTTCATCACTGGAAGAAGGTTTATAGGACTACTGTTGGGACCAGCAAAGATGGATCTGTTGTCATTAGGCAGTGGAATGACCTTGGCTAAGTTGGCTTGTTTCCAAATCTCCGGGCACACACCATATTCTAGACACGTACTGTATATGACATAATGGCTTGGAGATGTATTTGGCAGCAATTCTGAGTAATTTATGAGATTGTCTGTAGCAGGTGGTTTGTTATCAGATAGATAACAGCAATCTTTCAATATTGTGTTCCTTAACCTGGTGAAATGCACTGCTTTTCCCGGTCTTCATTATGTTATATGACGCAATGTCATTCGTTGCACACATACTCAATTTATCCACTTTACTACTAATTCTATTAAATTAAAAATAATTTGCAATTTCATCGCACATTGGATTTTAACAAATGTACCTTCTGTCTCTATGAAAGAGGCATGCATGCTTGAATTCCTCAGCATTCTTCACAGTTTCTTTCCATCATTCTTTGAGTCATTGATTTTAAGCTTATAGTTTTGTCACAGCATTTCTCCATGTACTATCAGATAGAGAACCTGTTCTATCTGCAGCTTTATTTTTTTTGCATCATTATACTGGACCATTAGCCTTCTCAATTCATCATCCAACCAGGGTGCACTGCATATGACCGAGCAATACATTTTCTTATTGGAGCATGTTTATCAGCAATCTCCATAAATAACTTCGTAAATACACTCAGTGCTTTTTCTGGATTTTCTTCACTGCATACATTCGACCATTGCACACTTGACCTCTTCCTCAAATAATGCCTGATTAAACCCATTATAAGACCTTATGTAATTAATCCTAGAGCCAGCTTTAGGTATACTATTGTTTTTCACACAATTGCAACCAAGTTATGATCACTGCAACCCAGTGTAACTGATATACAGTAGCTTGGCAATAACATAGATTCTGAACATAGATGCCAACTCCACCACCATGCTTATCCCTGTCCCTTCTGAACAGATTGTATCAATGTATTGCAACCTCTGAAGAGTCCAAGCGTGACTCTGATATAGGCAATATGTGAATGTTTTTGGATTCAGCCAGACTGCACAGTTCATGAACCTTGTTCTTCAGACTACACACATTTAAATGAGCCAACAACAACTCCTTATTCTCTCCAATATAGTCGTTATGCCAATTGTTTCCATACCTGCACACATTTCTGTGTTGACTGCTGTTGTATCCTGCTGACTCACCTACCAGTGAGGAGCCCCCACCGGGAGGGCGTAGAGCCTTCGTCCTACTCCTCCCACCCAACACTCCCTGCTGACAGGTGCCCGTAATCCTACAGACTGTAGGATTACGTGCAGTGACAATTATGAAGGTGAAGTGCGCAGGCGAAAGTAGTTGCAAACTACTTTGCAAACATAACCTCAGCACACCGCTAAGAAGTTCAAATGTCCTTAGGTGGCTTTGGGATGCCATCGCGGGGGCAAATTATCAAGTGTGTCGTTCCCCTCTATGACTGCTAAAAGAATGATTGCAACAAACTGGAAGGATGCAGATCAGCTGAATGATGGACTATGTTAGCAAACATTCCTCGAGACAATCTATGGAGGGAGCTGCCTCTAAACTCTTAGAACTCTATAATGAAGAACAACAGTTGTTTAGAGTCATAAAGACATGGTCCGTAAAATCCCTACCTTCCCTAAAATCTTGAGCTGCACACCGGACGTTGACCTGATGTATGTTGTGTTTTGTGCTGTGTGTCCTAGGGCTTTCACGACTAGAGATTTTTATAGGTCGACTATTTTTTTTTTTAAACACTTTGTTTTTTATTTTTCTTATGTTGCAGGCAGAAATACAATAACATGACATTTTGTACGACATCATATTCTCCCATTCCCCAACCCTCCCCCCAAGGTCATAACAAGACAAATGACGAGACAAAAAATAAAATAAAAATAAATTAATAATAATAATAATAATAACAATTACTTAACAATAAGGAAAAGGACAAGACAGACAAACAAACAAACAGACATAGGTCGACTAATTTGACCCAGTGGTAGTCGACTAGTCGAAATTTACATAATTATTTTTTTTACAAAAAAATAAAATAAAAAAAGGTTTATTTGTATTTAAATTTTTTAGGGGGGGCATTGTTTTAATGCCATCCTACTACTATATTACTATTATTATTATCCTCCTGCCCTTATTTTTATGGCGTTTTAAGGGAAGCGCTTCTGGCACAGCAGCACAGCACCACAGCAGCGTCTCCAAGGATCCCCATTGCCCAATGATAGGCTTTTATTGGGCATACTTTTGACCCCCTTTTGATAAAAAATAAAGTCAGAAGGATAATAATAATAGTAAGATGGGCCATTACTATGGCATTAAAACATTCATTTTTTTTTTCTCCAACTATTCGACTAGTACCAACAAGGTCGACTAGTGGTTATACTAGTCGACTAGTTGGTGAAAGCCCTATGTGTCCTACAGATCCACAGTTAGATTATATATTCATAACCTCTCTGTATTTTTGTTTAGTTTTATTAGATTTTTTATTTTACTTTCTGGTCTTTTTTTATCTAGTTTCTTTTTGTGCCTGTACTGTTTTAGGCTTTTTGTGTGCTAAAGAGAGAACCTAATGAAGTACAAGTAAAACAAAAAAAGTTTGTCGTTCCCCAGAAAGGCAATTTCATCTCTCTCCCGTGCCTCCCTCAAGTGCGGGAGTAGTTATTTCCTTTCCATTCAGACTGCATCAGTGTAATCTTCATTCATGTAGATTTTGGTCCCTCTGACATTTTTGGCTCTGCTGCTACTGGTTTCCCAGTGCAGTGCGCTCGCTCGACTTCAAGGTCCCGCTACAGTTTAAGTTTTTCCACAAGAACGCCCCTCACCTTTTTGTCCGAATCAACCCAGGTCTGCCACAGAAAAAGAAAATCTTATCAGGAGCAGTGGGCTCTACGAGGGCAGCACCTCAGGGAGCAGTTAGGGGTTAAGTGTCTTGCTCACGGACACTTCAACACCTAGACCATAACAATGATGATGGTCGCCACAGGCAGACAGACACACGAAAAGTGTAATCCCTATCTCACCAACCCACCTCCGGAGTCCGGACCTCTGGTCCTCCAGGAGGCGAGACGAAAACCCACAGACAGACACAAAGTCATTCTGTGTAACTTTTTCAATTAAATTAAATTGATATAATCTTTCACTGGTATATCTTTCACAATAGCCATTATTTTTGTTGACGAGTGTCAGACACGCACTGTAGGCACCAGAAATGTACCGGAAATATATTTATTCATGGGTGTGACAGTTAATAAATACTGTTTCTGACAACACATTGTTGCTTTCTAATATATCCTCTGAAGCTAATACCCTGCAGCATAAATTCTGTATAGAATGTTACGCAGTAGGACTGGCATCCCTATTTTGAGCATGTCATTATAGGCAAAAATGCAGCTTGTAGATTCATTTCACGTTTTACAAAATAGGACTTAAGTGGTTAATGGATGACCAATAGCATTAATTTATGAAAAAACATTAAGAAAAAGGAAATGGAGATACAAGGCTTCTGCCCGACAGCAACGATATAAATTCTACATGTACAATTCTGGTAAAAAAATTTCATCCTATACGGAATGCATTGCCTGAATGGGAGAATGAATGAAATCTATTCAGTTGAATACCCTCCACAAGGGCTTTGAGACAGAAAGAGTCGAAGAGGCCATATAGGGATAGCTCATAATTAACCGCATACTGTGAAATGTTTAATCTGCTCTGGTGCAAACCACCAAGGAGTGTGTTCCATTCCACGATAATTCTCCGCCATTGTCTTGGACACCCATTTCCCCTCACCTAAGGGACTGACAGTAATTATACAGTATCTTGCTGGAGAGCATAGAATATAATCAAATTCTTACTGCAGTCTCCTGAGAGTTTCATTGCGTGTCTGTCAAAAATCTCAATGTGTTGAGTCTCCCGTTGTACAGAGGAGATTTGGCCGTTTTCACAGTAAACTTTGGAGTGTTAATTTAACTCTGTACTATTAAATTAATCCGTAAGGATAAATATTTAACCCTCAACAGTTACATGAACACACCAGACTTTACTGTGGGAAATCTGTGTGTGTCGGTCTTTGTGGGGGTTTTAAAGACGCTTAAAGGAAACGGCTGTGCTTACAATGATGAGAACAATATGAACCAGCTCCTGTAAAAAGAAATAATGAGAACATGGACAGAAGTTGGAATGACGACTTTACAAAAGATTACTAGTGAAGAAAATGTATCACAGAGAAACAGTAGCTGTTTGCTGCAGTTGCCCTTCACTGGCCTTTTAATATCCAAAGAGCATCTCTGTACGTCTTGGCTCACGCTCTTATATTGATAGTCAAAAACTGGGCACGTGTTGATAGACAGTAGCCAACCTCTTTGTTTCTCTTCCGTGACCCCGAATCTGTGACGATCCACTATCCAATAACAGCAAGTCAACCCCCTCTTGTCTCTCTTGTCTCCCTTCCTTCTTTGTAATTCCATCCTCTCGTTAGGGCTGGGAATATTGATCATTTTCTTAGCGATTATTCTATAGATAACGTTTTCAATTACTCGAATAATTGAGAAGCTCGTTTTTTATGTTTTTTTTTTACAAATCAATGTGTATAATGAATCAGTCTTTTTTATACTTCGTCATAAAATAGTGAAATAGACGATACACTCACAATGTGCATAAAACATTTATTATTTTAGTATAATCAATGATTTTTTTAAATAATCAATTAAACCATTTAGTTTGATTTCAGGTCCTTACACCCCAGGAGCGTGACGAAAAAACAATGCAAAAATGCATCCTGAATCTTTCACATTCTGGTTGGAGTGCTGTATTATGGAGCACCCCAACCTGCTGTGTTTCACAATGCATGTACCAGTACATCCTCGTGACAATAAATCTCTTGAATCTTGAATCATTAAACTATTAATTGGGTGATGCCTCATTCATAGAAGTTGATGCTTTTATTTGCGATAAAAAAAATCGATGTTGTTTCGCAAAGTAATTACGTGGCTTTATGGCCACGTAATATTTGTGTTCTGTGTGCATGTACTCATCACACAAACAGCAGTAACTACGAATCAAACACTCCCGGTGTGTAAGGACCTTAACTGTTGCAATTCTCCCATTTACCACTCTACCCTCATCACATCTTCCCTCCCCATCCTTTCCATCGCTCTTCCTAACCACAGCTCCATAGCAACAGGACAGCCTCCGCTAAGTGCTACCTAAGAGCTCCGTGTTCCCTGTTGTGCTCTCCAGCCACAAACGATAACAGCTGAGATTGTTTTGGTTGCGCCCTTGACATTGAGTTTAATTGACGCTCTCTTTGGAAGTGTTCTCAGACCTGGACAAGACTACAAAAGGGGAATGCTGCCCTTATTTTCAAGGTTGCCTTGTAATTACATGCAGTACAGTATTCCCCACTGTCTGGAGGTGAAGAGAGATGGTAGGCTTACAGACATAGGTAATGTTTGAGCTCCGACTGAGGTCAAACAAAGTAAGGCAATGGAAGTGGGCTGCCTTTTATTATTGCTGACATCTTGCTGACAGCCATCAAGTGATTCTGTAAATAAAGGTACACTATATTTTTGGTTTTGGTTGGTGCTTTTTCCCATGTCAGTTCGCTTATATAACCGCTTTTACCTGGCGTCTCTATTTTGGGCCCCTATTGTGGTTCTAAAATCACTCTGGGAGCCAGAAGGGGAGCCAATTCTGCTGCAGTTCCTAAGTAATTACAGGCACAAAGAAAAACGTTAAACAACTTAGACAATTGTCTATTTTCACTATTCATCGTATGACAAAGTACATAGGATTTCACTGGTTAAAAATTTAATTTAATAAGCACCATCTTGTCTCATCTTTGGAATTTTGAGGTATGTAACAATTCCCATTCCGTTCACATCTACCGTGTTAGTTTGGCTGCTGTCCCTGTCCCTGCCACACTGCATTTGTCTCTGAAAATAAAACCTACTCAAGCATGAAAAGACATTTGTTCTCTAGTTTGCTAGTAGAGTATGCTCTGTACAGCGTGTGCCTTGTACCAGGGCTTGTTCACTTGTGTACACCAGAGACCACTGTTGATAGTTTTACAATCATATGCTAAAAAAGGGTCACATGATATTGACAAAAAACTTGTGTTTCAAATTTATTTTCCTGCTGAATGTTGCAAATATTAGATGAAATCTGATGCATGCACACACACAGCTTTTTCTGCATTTCTGGTTCAGCGAATGAAAAGAAAATGTCCATTGTTCCAAAATATAAGATGATATTGCTAATTTTGAATACAGTAAAATATTTTGTTCCAACATGCAATTTGATTTATAGTTCCAGAGATTAGGCACAAACCCAGAGTCCTGTAGAACACCTTCGCTTTCTGAAAAAATAAAAGCCCCTCGTGATTTGAAAGTTGCTGTAGTCAATGTTCTTTTGGACGTGTTTCTTTTGGCGGAGTTCAGGTACAGTAGAGTCCTATGTCCTATACACAGCAAAATCCTGAGTGTTAATTTAACAGGGAGTGCACCACTAAAACCCCAGCATCTGTATTCTGGGGAAACATTCGCAGAAAATAGTAGATCTGCAAGCGGACACATTTTTGGCGAAGATATTTAATATAGAGCGAAAACGGAAAACACACTAAGTTCGAATAGAGCCCAGAGGGACAACGTGTTGGGTTTAAGTGGTTAAATTAACACACTTTTTTTTTGGCGGTGTGCCAGACTATTGTTCCACATGGTGCACACCTGAACCCTTCATTGTGCTCTTTACAGTACAAATCGGTGTTAAATGGAGACCTCTGACAGTGTCAAGTTGCAGTGTGGAACATAGGGGATTGAAATGCACTGAGGTGAATAATGCCATTGCGCCCGAGTTCCAGAGCATGAAACCAGCAGACTAGAATACATGCTGCCTTCCAGGTGAAATGAGGCAAGAGAAAGTTGTAAATAATCTAGTCCAACAAAAATGTGGCTTTGGTCCTTGCTATGCAACTTTTGTTTCGAAGTATATGGAAGTGGGGAGAGAGGAGTAGCTTTGACTAGCTTACGGAGTGTAAAGGATTTACACTCAACACTCCAAAAAGAAAGAAAAAACAGAGATGGGGAGCAATAAGTTATAGATTATGAGGTGAGATCCAGGTCTCTTCCTCTGTGAATTTAAGACCTGGCTGGCAGATCTCCTCGTGCTTTGTATGGGACAGAGTGAAAATGAGAGAAACTAATCCTATATTTTTGTGTCCTAGGAGGTTAGGGAGGAAAAGTTGGAGTTTTTAATAATCTCAGTGAATAATACAACATCCCCAGACGAGACGTAGTGAACAGACAGCACAGAATATGGGGTATTATTCATTATCCCTATCGCACCTTTCTCATGGCCTCTTCGTGACCAGGCGCTAGAAGCTTTAATCTAAAGTCACGGTAAGGCATCCTTGATATTTAGGAGGCTTCTGCTGTCAGAGATGTTGAACCTGACTGGGAATTGATTTAGAGGGAGGTTGAGAAAGGCCAAGAGATTTAAGAAATGGAACAAAAAGATGTGTGTGCGGAAAAAAAGATAGTGGAACTTTCTGACCTTCACACCCCCAGCACACACTTCAGAACGGGTTTGAGAAACCCGTTCTGAAGTGAGCATAGAATCACCCCCAGACAGCGGCACCATGTTGGAAGAAACGATGAACAAGGGATGTAAGAGAAAGAAAACCACAATAAAACAAAACGGGAAGAAGAAAATGTGGCCAGCCTCTTACGTCAGTTGTCTATGACATATCTATGACGTTGAGATGAGATATACTTTATTAATCCCTGAAGGGAAATGGAGGCGTTGCAGCCTCAGTTACGTACTTTATGAAATCATGGCAAGGTTTCAGACCGATCCGAGCCCCATTGGAAAATGTATGGAGATGGACACACACAGACACTCTTATAGACAGCTACCCACCAACTGAGCCATGTCGTAACAATAACGAGAGAAAAAAGAAAGAAGCAAAACCGAGGAGAAAGTCGAGCTCTCTCCGGGGAGTCTAGTGAACAAACCTTCATGTGTCTCTCGTCGGCTCTGGGGAAGACACGGAGCGGGTAACAACTACATGTGTGTGGGTCTGCAGTGTGATTAAACAGAATTACGCAAGACCTGTAAGACGAGTTTGGTTGTTTGATGTGCTCCACCGGGCACAAATCTGACAACGTTTCCTTACTGATCTGACGGGAGAACAGTGGTAGAACAGAAAGATAACAAGGCCTCATGGAAGACACTCGTCTAATTATTTGTTTAGAGAGAAACCAACGGACAGACAGACAGGGAGCGACAAGAGAGAGAACGACATGAGACGCGTAATTATTATTTTTGAGTGAGACTGACAAAGACAGAAAGAGAGGCAGTATGTGTGGGGGGAGGGGGATAGAGCTATTGAAAGCACATTTTTACTTTGTGTAGAAGCCCTATTTTCAAATGAAAAAGATGTTGACACTGACAGGTTGACAGTTGACCATGACGCTCAACCACAATATTGATTAATGTATATACTTCGGATTTCCATCAAAATAATAATAACATAATAATAATAATATCTAGTACAATAACAGAAGTCAATGATGCATCAGTCAACTGATCAGTCAATGCGTAAAAAAAAATCCCAGTGGAAAATCTCTTAAGTGTTGACGTATATGCTTATTAATTACAAAGGAACTCTTTCTTCCACCCTTCCTGGCTGCTTTTCCTTATAGCCTTTCCTTTCATCAGCAGAAACCACGGCCAGGACGGTATCTTTATTCTTCATGTTTGACAACCAGACCAGGGCTGGGATGTGTCTCCGTGTGCAGTGCAGATGATTTATGTCTTCATTGTTCAGCCGTGTTCTCTGGGAGATATTTTATTCTTGCAGGTGTTTAAAGAGAAGTGATGGGGTAACTGATAACTTGAGAATAAGCAGAACTATATTTTTTGTCCCTGTCCTTAGTGACATTTTCTGTGTGTGTGTGTGTGTGTTTATGGGCATGCTCGAGAGTGTGCGCCCATGTGTGTGTTTGCACTGCATGAGTCGATGAGTGTACTATACATTCAAATTTATGTTTGTATATATATATATGTGTGCAGATTGTGCCACTTCTCAAGACTCAATACAAAAACCATCATCTACCTTTCATATACCTTTCCTTTTAAATGAACCACTAGACTAGTGGTTCATGACTCTAGTGACCAAAGCTTTTATCCACTTTAGGGTAACTAATGCTGAAACTAGAGCCAGACCGATATTAATTTGGCTGATTATTATTTGACATTTGTGAAAAAGTCTGTATCAGTAATTATGCAGCTGATGTGTCTTGATTTGTTACCACAATGAACCTGCCGTCCCCATGTCATTATAGTAGGGGGTACTAAGCACAAAAAATGGCCAAATCGTTACGCGGCGGATAAAAGCATGAAATTTGATACAGATGTCCCTTGGGTCATCCTAAAACATCCTAGAAGGGGTGCCCAAAAAAATCTCAAACAGGAAGTGAGTTATGGACAAAATTCAAAATGGCCACCTAAACTGTTGACCGTTGACTCAAAAGACACCAAAAGAATCTCCAAAAAGCATAACATTTGGCACATTATGTCCCTTGGGTCATCCTAAGACATCCTAGAAGGGGTGCCCAAAGGAATCTGAAACAGGAAGTGAGTTATGGACTAAATTGAAAATGGCCGCCTAGCTTGTCGATTGACTCAAAAGACAACTAAAGAATCTCATAAAAGCATACAATTTGGCACACATGTCCTTTTGGTCATCCTAAGACATCCTAGAAGGGGTGCCCAAAAAAATCTTAAGCAGGAACTGAGTTATTGACAAAATTGAAAATGGCCGCCTACAGTGTTATCCATTGACTCAAAAGACAACTAAAGAATCTCATAAAAGCATACAATTTGGCATACATGTCCCTTGGGTCATCCTAAGACATCCTAGAAGGGGTGCCTGAAATTATCTGAAACAGGAAGTGAGTTATTGACTAAATTGAAAATGGCCGTGTACAGTGTTGACAGACGATGCAAAAGACACTCATAAAAAATAATCTCATATAAAAGCATGAAATTTGGTACAAATGTCCCTTGGATGATCTGAATGCATCCTAAGGGGTGCCAAAAAAAGTTTTAATAGTCTCTCAATGGAAAACACTCCTCCCACACGGGCTGCACTGCTACAATATTCAAATCGAGCAGCCAATCTGGCATTTGGTCCAGAAGCCTGAAAGCTATGCAATCTCTACCATCTCCTGACAAATATGGATGGATTAAAGTCGCTGATTCGTGGACACCTTTATGGACACTCTTGCCAGAGGCTGCTTAAGTTTGTAGAGAACTCAAGTGTGGCTGCAAAGCTGAGCCCTTCTGTTCGAGAAAGTGTAGATGCCGGGATGCTGGGTTACCTTGCAGAGCATTATGCCAATGTGCTGGTAATTGCGAAATGGCACACATGAATACATGTACTAGTTACTAAACACTAATCACAAAAAAACAGTAATGATCAAGAAGAAAATACATGAGAAGATAGAGTGTAAAACAAGCAAGAAGATGTAGAGTGCAAAATAAATCATTTCAAACCTTTATTTATTCTCAAAAGACATTGAGGTTGCCCTCATTTGCAGTGTCGTCGAGATACAGCACAGTACAACATCAATACAACATCAATATTCATATCAATGACATTCAGAACAAAAACAAAATTAAAAACAGTTACAGACATTTGTGGGTAGATCTGCAATCAAAGATTTAAATTGACCATATGTTATGGGCGAACTGATGGGCGAACTGATCTTAAAATAAGATGCAGAGAGTAAAATAAGAATATGCAGAGTAAGATAAGATGCAGAGTAAAATAAATAAGAATATGCAGAGAGTTAGATAAATAAAGAAGATTCAAAGAGTACAATAAAAAAGTAATGCAGAAAGTAAAATGAATAAGTGATGTAGAAATGAAAACAGAAGGTGGACTACAAAATACGGCAGGTTATGCACTGCATAACCTGTCGTATTGAGTCTGCATAATATGCAGACTGCCATGGTCAACTGTTTAAACAGCCATTTAGAATTTCTTCAACATGGTCCCTTCCTAAAAAGTTTAATAAACAAGCAAATAAATAACCTCTTCTAGGATATATTAAGAAGCACTCAATGTACGTACCAAATTATACACTTTTATGACGTCCCTTTATGTTTTCTTTTGTGTCAACTGCTTTAGGCGGTCACTTCCTGTTTAAAACCTTTTTGGGCACCCCTTGTAGGATGCGTTCAGATCACCCAAGGGACATTTGTACCACATTTCATGCTTTTATGAGATTCTTTAGGTATCTTGCATCATCTTTCAACACTGTAGGCGGCCATTTTCAATTTAGTCAATAACTCACTTCCTGTTTCAGATTATTTTGGGCACCCCTTCTAGGATGTGTTAGGATGACCCAAGGGACATATGTGCCAAATTGTATGCTTTTTGGAGATTCTATAGGCTTTTTGAGTCAATCGCCAGCACTGTAGGCGGCCATTTTCAATTTTGTCAATAACTCACTTCCTGTTGAAGACTTTTTTGGGCACCCCTTCTAGGATGTCTTAGGATGACCCAAGGGACATGTGTGACACATTTTATACTTTTTGGAGATTCTTTAGTTGTCTTTTGAGTCAATCGACAACACTAGGCGGCCATTTTCAATTTGGTCAATAACTCACTTCCTGTTTCAGAATTTTTTGGGCACCCCTTCTAGGATGTCTTAGGATGACCCAAGGGACATGTGTGCCACATTTTATGCTTTTTGGAGATTATTTTGGTGTCTTTTGAGTCAACGGTCAACAGTTTAGGTGGCCATTTTGGATTTTGTCCATAACTCACTTCCTGTTTAAGATTTTTTTGGGCACCCCTTCTAGGATGTTTTAGGATGACCCAAGGGACATCTGTATCAAATTTCATGCTTTTATCCGCCGCGTAACGATTTTTCACTTAGTACCCCCTACTATTATAGGCAAAATTGTCAAAGGTTTTAAAAACTTTTCCAAAACCTTAAAAAAAATAGCTACAGTGCAATATCTACTACAAGTTTGTCCCTGTCAAAACGTGTACGCTTTGCAATGCGTTGTGAGCTTATAGATTGGCTATGTTTGAATGTTTTTTTTTTTTTTTAACTTAAATTAAAATGTATCGGTAGTGTGTAGGACTCTCCAAAATCGGGATCGGCATCGGACCAGAATTTCTGGCATTGGTCAGGCTCTAGCTGAAACTGCCATATGAGAGAGGCCAACCTGTGCTTTCTCTGGAGTCCGCATTAGAACATATTTACTGTTGTCCACCTGAAACTCAAGAGAAGACTTTACAGCTCCATAGAGATGATTATTTTGGGGAACAGGCTAGTGTGTGTGTGGGTGTAAAAAGTACAGTAATGGAGCACTGTGCACAAGCCAGGGAGAGAGGTATAGACTTAACATAAGACTCACAAATGCCACAAAGCAACACTTTATGATTTTTTAAAATCATGGTAAAAAAAACATTAAAAAGCACAATAACTGCTTCAAAATTCACAGTTGAGGTAGTTGCAGGTGCAATTTATGTCATCGAACAAAACGTGGAACTCTTTTAATCTCATGTAATTTTCTGCATAAATTGAAAAAAAGAAATGAAATCTGGGTAGGGATCGCATTGTTAAATCATGTCCTGGTTTTGACAAGGCTTTGTGCTGAAGGAACAGTCAGAGGCATCATTGTAGCCTAAGTACACAACATGAGAGGCTACTGAGCCACTGTAACGTGACGTCACTGACAGTGACAACCCACTCTTCCCTCCCAGAAACCTGCTGCCCTTTAGATACCTAGACAAAAAAAAGAACAACAAAAAGATCAGGGTGCAACTGGTGAAAGCTTTTGTTTTATGTTGTTGAAAACGTTTATTTGACAAAGGTCACAGTAATTCAAAGGGTTTGTTCATACTCTTATCCACGAGTTCCAGCTGACTCCACTTCTGGCTCCCAGAGGGGTTTTAGAACGCTGTCCTCTCCTTCTTTATCCTATTAGGCCCCTTGGTTTTAGGCCTGCAAACTGTAACACTACTGTATTAGGGGTGCAACAGCTAATCGATTCAATTGATTCCAAAAAAGAATCGATAATCAATCATTTAAAAATAAATAATCGATTAATAATCTATCCCTATTTCGGGCATGTCATTATAGGCGTTAAGTAAAAAAAAAAAAAACATAAGAATAGTGAAAATAGTTGATCGACAAGCTCACAAAACTGCTTGATTGATCTGCTATTTTCAGTACACCGTTGTGTGACAAAGTATAAAATAATGCTTAAGTCGTTCATTGATTTGTTGATATACTGTGTGTGTGTGTGTGTGTGTGTGTGTGTGTGTGTGTGTGTCAATTATTTGATTAATTGAAAAAGTGATCGATAGCATAATCTATAAGAAATGAATTGATACAGTAGTTGCAGCCCTGTAACATATGGGTGTACAGTGGGTCTACACAATCAGGCAGGAGCCACAAGTTATATGTAACAACAATGCAGACAGTATTAGGACTGACTAGAGGACTTGGTACAGACAGTATTAGGACTGACTAGAGGTCATGGTACAGACAGTATATCATTTTTCAGCCTGCGATGAATCACTAACTGTCAAATTCCTACTTTATCTAGCCAACTTCTTGATGCATCTTGATGTATCTCTCCTGATATGAACTCTGAAGAGGAAGCAACACTTAAAAACACACAGATCTGCTGAAATGAGCAGATCTACAAGCTCACACCCACAGTACATGTCACACCACAATGTGTTGTGAGCTTGTAGATCTTAACATTTATATACATACATACATACATACATATATACATACATACATACATACATACATACATACATACACGGTGCGTATATGTTTTTGTATTGAACATTTTTGAACATCTTCGCCTTTCGCCTACATGCCCAAAATAGGGACGCCAGGGTTAAAGTTGTTTTAAAAAGTGGTTATTAAGCACGTTTCCATGCTTAACTATGAATAAAAAAAGGTTATTAAGTGTAAGCATAAGCAGGCTCCTGCTCTGGCACAGTCCCCTAATGGAGCTGAAACTGATTAACCACTCTCTAATTGGACCAATCGTCTCTAAGTGTGCCATTATGCCCATATTAGGGCACAAGACTTACAGTGAAGTAGGTATTTGGCCGACCCCTGATGGCCCACCAATCTTTCTTTTTTATGCAAATGTAAGGCCTGTTGTTGTGTTATTAGACTCGGTGTCAATCAAATTTAATTACTGCGGAAGACTGTTATGCGTGCCTAAATGCCAACTCTTCTGTCAATCAACCAGGCTGTGATTAGTGGCTTTTGTTAAGTAATGTCGGTGTGCTCACTACATTAATGCGGCATTTAGGAAGCTGGCAGAGGGATGCTTTGAACCGAGTCACTGACGTCATTTACCTCTGCTGATAGATTTGTCATTGTGTTGAGTGATGTTTCTGCCTTGGCAGTTTGACTGCACCTCCCAGAGATACGTGTGTGTGTACGCGTGTGTGCGTGTGTGCGCGTGCGCCTCCTTTACAGGCGAGCCATTGAATGCTGTGCAATGGAGTGGAAAAAAAAGTGAAACAGCATCGTTGACTGTTTCAATAACCTAATCAAGTTCCAGAAGGCCTCCAAAACACAATATTCTGGTGCTATGCAAACATTAAAATTAAGGAGTGCGTAGTCAATGGAAAGTTGTAATAAGTATAGTATGCATGTGTGTATGACTGTTTCTGTTTGTCGTGTGTGTGTGTGTGGGAGTGCAGCTTACTGAGTTTGGAGGGAAAGATAGCGACTTCAGAGAGGAGTGAATGACAGAGGTGAAATTGCTTGGGAAAGGATCATGCGAAAAATCCATCTCTCACTTTCCACTCTATTCCTGCTCTCTCGCTCTCTCTCGCTCTCTATCTCTCTCATGCTCTTTATCCTGCTTCAGTGCTTTCCAGCCTCCTCCTCGACTGTTTTCCTCTGCTACAAACTCATCTATCCTCCTCTCTCTTTAAACTCATCCGTTCAGTCTGTTTACCATGAAAAACGTACAATCTACGCAAAATATAATACGCTATTATGTCCTCTCTTTTCTTTCTCTTCTTGCTGTTTTGTGTGTGTGTGTGTGTGTGTAGCCATGCACCAGGTCCTGGATACTCTGAGTGACAGCACCAGTTCCACAACGGCCAATGACCTGGATCTTATCTTCCTTAAAGGCATCATGGAGAGTCCAGTGGTGAGTGGAGCTCTGTACTGTATTGGCTGTATGTTGTGTGTATAGTCTGCCATCTGAATGTAGGCCTGCATCCTATATGCCCCTGTACTTTGTTGCTAGTTAATTCTGTTTTCATTGTTTTAAGGGGGTGTAAGTGATATTTGTTAAAAGGTTAAAGCTCTATATTCTGATAGTAATCATTGCTATAGAGTGTTTGTTCAGTAGCAGGGGTCTCCCCATCTCGCCAGCACTTTACTAAACAGAAAATTCATTTTCAGGATGGAATACCAATTTTTTTTACCACTTTTTTTTCACTCTCAATTTCACTTCCTGTATCGTGTATGGGTTCTCTCCAAGCCCCCAGAACCAGAACCAAGAGGTTGCATTGGAACGCATTGGACATGCTGGCCGTTCATAGGTACTGCAGCTTATTACGGCCGGGGCACGACACATGAACGAGCGAAAGCGGTTTCGACCAATGGGCTCGACTCACGAGCTTGCGCATGGAGGTGATGCAAAACGTCACCTCCATGATGCAAAACGTGTCACAGAGGCCCCAAATAGGCCCCGCCCGTCACATTTCCCAACCTGGAAGAAGGGGTGAAAAGGGAGTATGCTGCTGGGTGAGCAACTCCATACAAGTGGAAGGGGGGGGATTTCTGGTTCTATTATTTTAACTCTATGGTTCTCTCTCATGTTTGGATGAAGAAGTTGGTATCCTGACCTGAACACGTATAGTCTGTTTACTAAAGAGCGAGGGAGACTGCTGAACAAACACTTACGGCAATGATTGTTATCGGAAGATAGAGCTATTTAACACTCATTTTAATACAAATAAATTAAATAAATTGCTTATACCTATGCCGTAGCATTCTGGGTATGTCATAATAGACAGGCATTCAGTGAACGCATCGTAACGCAATTTGAGCTGAAAGTCGCAAGACAATGCATTGTGAGTTTGTAAATCGGCTATCGGAAAGACATTTCGGTGTAGAGGGGAAAAGGAGGAGGCCAAGTACGGACCCCTGGAGGACCATGGTCAGCTTAGTATATAGAGTTAGTGTATTGTTGTCACTGCAACACATGCCACAGCAAATTCCTTCTATTCTGTGAACCTCTTACTCAGAGTATGTTTTCATACTTGGTCCGTTTAAGCCCTCCAAACAAACAAGGCATAGTGACAAGGCACCAGTTTTTGTGCATATGTGAACACTCCAAAAAGAACTCAGACCCCTATGAAACGAACCATACTCAGACCTCCTCAGGAGGTGGTCTGAGTATGGTTCGCTTCAAGCCCATGTTGCGGTTCACTTAACCTGTGCATTGAGAACACAGAACGCTCCAGGTTCGCTTCACCCTTTTCCATTGTGTATTGGCCTTATAGGCTTGCCGTAGACAGATCACATGCTATTGCACTATGACGGAAAAACTAATAGACGGAAAGATGGCCGCTGGTAACACTAGTTGGCTAGTGGATGAGAATGAATAGTTTAGACCAAGGAAGAAAACATTGCACTTCTCGAGATATGGAGCTACAGTACAATGCACAGAAACACAAAGGTTTTCCTCCAATTTGAGTTCATATGAAGGCAAGGGGCTTTATTAGGACTGCACTGCAGAGCTGTGTCAAATTACAGAAAAACTTTGACAAAAGTACTTTAACACATGTGATAAGATGAGAAAAAGCTAAGAATCCTCTGACATAAACGACACATGGCCATTTTATGACAAACTGCACAGTATTCTATGTGGATGCGCCCATGCCAAACCAAAGCAGTACAGGTCTGAGCACCAGACTGATGCCCCATCAGAGCTGAAATCGACCAAAAGGATTAGAGCTAAGTTTTAGCTTTACTGTTTGGCTTAGAATAAGATTAGATGGCTTGGGCATCTTAATCGCCGTTAAGAGTTGAGGGAATCAATGTAGTTAAAGGGAAACACTCATGCTGTTGATGTGTATTTAAGTGATGGTTTTCTTAGCATGTAGAAACAATAAAATGTGTGATACAATTCATTTAGACAAAGACAATTCCCTGTCTGTTTTCATCCATTCTTGGTGTAACTACAGCCTGATGGTGCATTTCATGGGCCGGCGCTGTCCTGGCATGCTCATATGGTCTATGGCCGACATTACATCATCCTGTTTAATATTTTATGAAGTCATGATCACTGTTGTGCTGCAAACACAATGAACAAGGGCAAAGTCACAGCCACTGTGGTGGCTGTGACTTTCTTGGGTCAGTTGAATAATCGAGAAGCAGGTTTCTTTCTTTATTTATCATATGAGCTATAGATTTTTTATAATCGACTAAACCGATAAGTCTTATTGATCTGATTAACCACCGTATTATACACTTGCATACAGTTTATGGTGGCATAAAAATAGTTAAACTAGACAATCTACAAGCTCACAACGCGTCTCATTTTGACATGTTTGGAATGCCACTTTGGAATGCCCTGCCCCTGGAGATCAGCCTCACTGAGTCTGTCCCCCGGTTTAAATCCCTCCTTAAAACCAACTTTTATAGATTAGCTTTTAATGCCCACTCCTAGTCGATTATTCTAGTCTATCTCCGCTGGTCTTGCACCGGTATGAAAGTGGTTTGTACATGTGCATTCCTTCATTGTTTTCTGCATTGTTTTTGCTTTCTTTGTTCTGTTTTTGTACTGTTTTCTTTTCTTTGTGAAGCACTTTGTAACCCAGTTTTGAGAGGTGCTATATAAATAAAGTTTTATTATTATTTGTATTATGTTGTGAGCTTGTAGATCTGCTATTTTCACTTTTAATAACGTTCAAATCGTAATCGAGGCAAAGGTTTGAATTTGAAATAATTGATTTGTAGTCATATGGAACTGCCCTACTCTGTGGGTAGTGTTTAAAAGCCAGGAAGTAACTAGATTGAAGTAAGTAGGTTGTAGGGTTGGGTTATTATTTTCCAGTTCTTTAAGTTGTGGAAAACCAAACATCTACCGCTTATCAAGGAGATATTAGCTTCTGGTCTTCAGGAACGGCTACTCTGCTACTGTACAGTACACTCATAAATATGATAGCAAATGTCTGCTGTGGGTGGAATATAGGTTTTTGTATAGCATCTTGAGTATAGTGGTCAGTAGTGTATAACACTGTGCGGTGTGTGCATGCCGTGGGATATCATATAGATATTTGGTATTACTGGGATCTTTAGTGTACATCTGTAAGGACAAGATACATTTTCAAATCCATGTTGTATTTACACAGGGTCTTGTTTGGCCAACTGCCCAGACATTGGATTAAGCCTTAT
The DNA here is from genome assembly GCF_963280865.1 of Gymnoscopelus braueri. Classification (NCBI taxonomy): domain Eukaryota; kingdom Metazoa; phylum Chordata; class Actinopteri; order Myctophiformes; family Myctophidae; genus Gymnoscopelus; species Gymnoscopelus braueri. Next base: position 23,120,308 of record NC_137617.1, read on the forward strand.
ACTGGACAGAAAATCACTGGAAGCTTATCAGTGAACCTTCTCCAAGGACATCAAGCCTTCCTCTAACAAAATTCAGTAAATTGGTTCCTTATACAGATAGTCTTTATTTATTTATTTTTCTTAAAGGTATCATGACATTCATTTTCACTTTTTTTTATTTTCAATGTTTTATTTGGGGTTTTATGACCTCAATTACACCCAAAAAAACTGAACTTAGAACATTCAGTGGATTTTCTGTGGTCTGGGGTTTTCTGAATAATTAGGCTGAAAAGTAATCTGAGCTTGGCCCTTCGACAGTGAGGTCACAGTCGATTAATCCCGCCCACTCTCCTCCTCGCCCCTCCCCTCCCCTATCCTTTCCTTTGGGGGGGGGCGGAGCAGAGGCGATGATTGACAGGCAAAATCCCTCACCAGCGACACCCGCAGGCAAAGATTTCTTTTTTCATTGCAGTTGAAAAGGCTTTAGAAATGTGAGAGAAAAACACCTGCCATGGATCACTGGAATGGAATTTTCACTTAAAACTTTTTGTACACTTTTGAAGGACCAGGACAAAGACTTTGAATGTGGTGTAAAAGTGAATGTCATTAAACCTTTAAAGGCTGAAATCTGATTAGAAATGCATTCTCAGGTAACTTCATCTCAAGTTCATAGGTCACTTACTGCAAATTGATTTCTCACAAGGAAGAGATTTGCTGAATCTGCAAATGTGGCCTTTGGGGGAATCGTGTTGTTTATTTTTGACTGAAACTAACTTATTGCCAACACTCAATGTATAGGAAGCACTCACACGTACAGACAGAGGGCACATGCCAGAGAGCAGACATTTGTCTCAGATTCACCAAATCTGAAGCTGCTCTAATGAATTCTGTCACAAGTTGTTCAAGGAGGATAACTCAGATTTTTACAGCTTAGGGCTTTCTGAAGTGAAGGAATACGTTTGGGCAAGCTTCACACTCTCAGACAGGCTTCAAGAGCTTCTGTGTTGTGCTGAGTTGTAGCCCCACTAGTGATAGGAGTCGATGGCAACCAAAGTGTCCATCTGTCCAATACTTCTATTGCAGGAAGAACCCCACTGATTTTGGCCTTTCCTTTAGTGCCACTCTTAGGCCAAAATGTCCGGGTTTTTTAATGTTCTAAAGGCAGTTTGTAGCTTTTTAATTATGGTACTTTTACTTTAAAGCCTTTGCTTTTGTTGACATTATGAGTTAATATTCGATATAAAATACACCCCCCTCTCAATTCTTCCACTCATCTTTTTTTCTTTTAAATCTGTCTTTAGCCCCACTAGAGAATGTGGGGCTCTATAGGCCTGATTATACAGTACATTACTTTGCTGTGTAGCCACAAGGGTCCGTGGACAGCGGATGTGCACACAGTGCTGCACATATGATTGAAGGACTGGTGCCATGGCGAGAGGCCATTGTGAGAATAGGTCTACCGTCCTAGTTAACCATCTTGCGTCATTTATTTCTGCGCATTCCTGTTATTCTCTGAAGAACGCTGATGGAAATAAATACCTTCAGCAAAGCTTCAAGAAGTATTTTTTTATTCAGGTTTTTATTCTGTTCTGCTTTTATACCATTTAACAAACCTGCCAACGAACGTCACTTCATGTCCTTCATTACCACCTGACTCGATCACCTGACTCTACCTCTTCTCAAACAGAGCATCCACTTCTCTTTTCTAGCAAATGTGCAGTCAGTGTACTTGTTCTGGGGCGAACATTTGGCGAAAATAGCTCAACTGTGAGCTTGTGGATCCGCTATTTTAGGCAAAGAGATTTAGTGTCGAGCGACAACTGGAGGGGATCGAGCAGTCAACTAGAAAGTATACAGTAAAGTGGTTAAGGGTGGCAATGTTGGTAGGTTGGTAGCATGGCCACCAGGGGCTGGTTATGGGGCTTATACACTCTTGGTCTTGTTTTTCAAGTACACTATTCACATGTTTTTGTTTTCCCTGTTGTGAGAGGACCAGCAGGTAGAGGGACAAGTGTCTTGTCACGTTTTTTCCAGATTTCATTTCACTCATTCATTCATTGTTTGCCTAGTGTTTACTCCATGTGTGCTCACATAAGATGAGTACGAGTGACCGCTTGTATCACTCTTGACAACGAACAGTAACATCAGACATATGCTGTGTTGTGTCAGCGGTTTCTTCCAGCTGGTTGACACACAGGAGTGGAGTGGGTGGCACTTTGCAGCTCGGAGGTGCCGGTATTGTGGGAAATACCAAACACCATTCTCTGGGGGGGTTGGAGGAGGAGGAGGTGTGGGGCTGTGTGGTCTCACTCGGTAACTCAGAGTGCTATTTTCCGGAAGCGAGGCGGAGATGGAAACTCCAAAGGGAGAACTGCATCAAATGCTTTCTCTGCTTCTCTTTCTGTCCTCTCGCGCTTACGTGAGAGAGAAGTAGAAGGAGAGTAAAGAGTCTGTTACCTTGATTTCTTTCTCCCCTTTGTGTCTCTTTCCCTCTTTCTCTGCCTCACTCATTCTCTCTCACACACGCACTCTCTCCCCCTGTCTTCTATAGTCCTCTACTCTCAAGGCTGATTGATTTTCCCTGATTGATTCCCTTAGGATTTATGTGCGTGTGTGTGCGTGCTCATGTGTAAGAACAAGATACCGCTGTTTGTTTATATGCGAATGTGCAGTTGTGTGTGTGTGTGTGTGTGTGTGTGTGTGTGTGTGTCTGTTTGCTCCTGTGGTATCGACGGATTTTCTCATAAAAGCTTATTCTGCTGATGCGGGCTGTGAGAATGCTGAAGGCCTCACTGAGGTATGTGAAGAGGATTTCAAACACTAGTGTCCCTCTCAACCCCATGGCAGGTCTATAAATACTTTGGCTTTATAGAGAGGTAGAACTAGAGATGGAGAAAAATGGGACAAGTGATAGAGAGAGTGATGGACATAAACAGAGAGAGACCGACAGATTGTTCCCGTGTGTGTGTGTGTGTGTGTGTGTGTGTGGTGTGTGTGTGTGTGTGTGTGTGTAGGCCTGTTGCAATTATTACATAATCGCCTAATCGCAATTATTTAAGATAATCGCAATCATTTTGTATCGTCATAATCGTTTCCATGTTGAAAGATTTTCTTATATTTTCAAACATTAAAAAAAATGGAAATAGCAGATCTACAAGCTCACAATGCGTTGCGATGCGTTGTGAGCTTGCTATTTCCACTATAAATAATTTGTGGAAAATATAAAGTTATTAAATATGTCATGCTCTCCAGCAAGGCTGCACGCCTGCTGTAAACCTGCGACCTTGCTCGAGTCACCAGAGTATGTCTTATTCAGAACCACTCACCACTCGCAAATGAGTCTAAGAAGATGAACAACCTGAGCTATTACCTGCAAAAAGCGATTGGACTGCGCTAGATCATTATCAGTTATCTCTCTGGCACCAAGTCATTGCTTGGCTCTGTATCTTAGGAAAGAATCAGGATCAAGTGTTGTGAATTGACGCTATTGAAGGTCTTTTGAATGCTTGCTTTTAGAGGTGAAGGCAAATAATCTGATCACCAGAGAATCAATCAGAACAAAAAATATGAAAGACACCAGTGTCTGGTATTTTTTGTTATGATCGAGAGGGAGACAGGCATATTGTGTAGACACACGAGTGAATGCACGACAGGACCTGATCTGAGGTCATTAAGTGAAAAAAGGTGGGTTTTCACACCCTCAATCTTTGTCTTTTTTGCCTAAATCCCAGGCCATGGAAAGTTAAACGACATCGAATTGATAAAGACATTGCAGCACATACATGCACAGGCTCAGTTTTACGCCAGTCATACAGTATATTCTGCTGCGTGTCCCTAGCTGTCTGTTGTGAATACTGAGCGGTGTAGCAGGGTATCTGTGGTGTCTTGTTGTCTGAGGGCCAGACACTGACAGCTTGTTCCATCAGGTTGCCAGGGTCTTTGCCAAGACACACAATGGACCTTCTGCAGCACCACAGAACCACTGCGTGTGTGTGTGCGCATCCTTGTGTGCATATGCATGTATATGCAAGTATTTTTGTTATTTTTTTCCTTCTGTTTATGCCTGTATGTGTAAGTGAATGTGTTTGTGCATGCATGCGTCCTTGTGTGCACATGCGTGTATGCAAATATTGGGCGTATGTACCGGTAAATGCTTTTTTTTTGCTCTGTGTGTGTGTCTGTTTTTGTGTGTCCATTTGTCGATGCGCCACATCCTGTCTCTCCCTCATCTTCTCAAACAAACAAACCATGGCTGCCAGACTGTTCCAGAGGCCCAGGGGACTCCTCCTCCATGGCATAGCCTGACAACGTGAACTCTCATAAACAACGCAGCTCACTGTCACGCGTTGCCATGTCTGCCTATTATAAGCGACTTTGGGCGTGTTTTTCTGTTAACACATCGGGTGCCAAACACGGTCTGAACCGTGTTTGCGCAGAGTAGCGGTCCGGTGCCGAACACGGTCCAGACCGTGAAATATGTCTTTTTGTTTTTTTCGTTTTTCTCCACACGGGCGGGGCTAGAGCAGCTCTGGGAGTACCCATTGTGATCTTGAGAAGGATAGGCCAGATAGATCACCGGAAAAAAAAAACATGGCTGCCATCCACTTCCTGTCTATTTCCTTCTTTAAAACACCTATATCTCCGAATCTGTTTCCGGTGGGGAAAACCGGTCATGCGCGATGCGCGATCCCCCCCCATTGTAACTCGCGAGTGAAATGTTATCGTTCCAGGCTGTAGCCAGGGTCATCGCGCAACATGAATGGATGTTTTTTTTAACATGGATTTGCTCCTCGTGGAGTCTAGAGCTTTAAACAGCAAAGCGCAGTCAATGGGGAGAATGCTGGCACCCAACGTAAGTTGTTATGAAAAAATGCTGGCACCTGATGTGTTAAGTAGCTTGTAAATATGCTTATTTGGGCTTGTTTCCTAATGTTGTTTAAACCAGTGGTTCTCAAAAAAGGACCCCCAAATTGTATTTGTCCACCAACTCCCCCATCTAAAAATATTTTGTGCCAGGGACCCCATACCAGATTTGTTAAAATGTTTCAAAGAAATATTCAAAATGTTTCCCTTTTTTCTAGAGTTTCTTTTGAAAATAGCCAATGTACTGTATTATGTTTAAAGTGCTCATGTGGCCAAGCCGCTTCTTTTGGGCTTGTTTTCATAGACCTAGTTGCTTATTCCGCTAAATCTGGCAACTCTGCTCACTGTCTGCTTCTCAGTGTGCCCTCGAGATATTAGGAAAAACTATTGTGTAAATTATTTATAATGTGTGTTGTATAGACAAACCGTTGAAGCATAAGTAATGTGGGCCTTTATCTTATTATGCAATGAATAAAATTAACTGCTCTTGACGCGGCATGTTGGCGCCTTAACTAGCATTTGGTTGACCCATAAACGTGGTTCCTAAACTTTGAACAGTCATGTACCCCCCTGAGACACTCGACATTATGCTGAGTACCCCCACAACCACTGGCCCACAGTCAGCTCACTGTAGTGCTTTTATTTTTTTGTAATTCTGCTGCATGAACAAAAAGTACACACACACACACATATTCAAACTGTATTATTGCCATGACTGTACTGTACCTGCCAGTTTGAACTGTACTTGGACTAATAGTGGAAAACCACATCTGTAAAAATGAACACACATGCAATAAAACCTATACCAGTATTGTGTAAACATCCAAAATATCCAGACACATCCACTTTACTGTATTACTATTAGAGAGGGAGAGGGAGCGCGAGTGAGCAACAAGCTTGCAAAACTATAATGATACTGATATAATACCTCTATCACAAATTACAGTACATACAATATATACATTTAGCCACTTGCAGCTTTTATATGGCTGCATGCATCTGGTCACCAACATAATTGTCATTTAAATTAAACCACTGGTGATCAGATTGTCCAGTTAGTTGGCTATTTATCACTTTTTGATGTTTGTTATTTAGCATAATTAATGGATTGTGTAGGCGTGGTTTTGTTCAGGCAGCATTTGAAAAATGCATTCCAGCACAGTTTAATGACCCAGCATGACTTGCTCACTGTCAGTTACATTGTAAACTAATAATATTCTATGAAAAATGTCCCTTACATTAGAGTAGTAGACATTGTGATGATATTTAGTTGTTACATTATGACTAGGTAAGAAGGGGTGTATGCATTTATTTTTGGTATTGAGACTGCAGCGCCATCGGCATCAGCTATTCAACAACTAGACTGTTTGAGAAGGTAAATCACAGATTTCCATGTACCCCCATGATTTTGACAATCATGGACCTATAGTATCACTTGATACCAAGTGTTGTATTTCATAAAAAGTTTGACCTTCAGTGCAGACACCAAACCTTTGTCAACATTTTACTATGATAGCATTGTGGTTGCATTTCTCTTATGTTACAGTTTTCTACATTATGTCAGAGCAGACCAGGCACCTCAACTAGACTCGGATCGGATTTACTCATTTATATTCACAAGATGTTGCTGTTCTCCCAACTCCCATAAAAACTCTCATAAAAACCTCCCAGAGAAGAAAGTGTGACCCCTTCAGTGACCGTCAGTGTCACACCAGACTGAGCCAGTCACTTAGAGAGTGGTACAGTACCCTGTGGGACGTGATAAGGTCATTCATCGCCATCAATGCTACTGGGCTCCAAGGCTGCCGTGCGACCACTGAAGCTATGTTCAGTAGAAATTCCGACCCCTTGTGCACTATTGGATGGATGAAGTGAAAAATTCATGTTTGTTGAAATATTAATGCTTCCCAGCACAAGGAATATAACGTCTGACTTAGTTTTATTATCTGCAAGATAGAGGGAGATTGGACTGGAGTTTGCACTTCATTGTGGAACTGTTGGATTTTTTTTGTGATGATTTATGGGCAGAGGGCAAGGGGTTGCTTTATGCAGCACACAGTCCTTTTTATGCCTATTGTGGTCTCTTTGTATTATTGTGCCCTTTACAACGTTACTAATTATAACAAATAGGCCCACAGAAGTCAGTAAATATTTCATGATGAATTGGAGGTTTAACTACTTGCCAAACAGAAACACTAATGCACCTGAAAGCTATAAAGTCCTGTTTAAAGGTCAGATCCAGAGGATCAGGACGGACAGAGGATAAAAGGCAGGGTACCATTGGGCTGTGGCCAATTATTGCACTAAAGATACATCCTTGAATATAAAATCCACTTACGAAGTCACCTGTTTAACCAATTTCATTGCGTCCCTATTTTGATAGCATAGCATTTAATTACAGGAAAATAAATCTAAAAACAAAATGTACACAATGCAGACATCGCATTGTGAGCATATAGACCTGCCATTTTTGCTATTCATCATACGATAACGTATAGTAGGCCTTAAGTGGATAATAGAAAATATTCCAACAATAACGTTAAGTTATGACCTTGCTGTCCTATGGTTGTCATGCACTTCACGCCACGATGCCTGTTGCACATTGTGTTAGAATCAAGGGCCCTTCATATGAATGGCCTGTAGTTTTGCTGTTTTACCCCTGCTGGTGTCAGAAAGAATGTTTCTCCATTCAAGTGGGTGGGTTTTTGCCGAACTTTAGACTTGATTTTATTACCTTAATAAACATTGTCATAAATGCTATATGCTTTCAGTCGCTAGTTTAAAGTCTTCTTTCAATCACCATGATATGCGTTTTGATAGATTATGGTCCCATTTAAAAAGAAAAATTATGATAAAGTAGGGTATGCTGTAGGAGGGGCGTGGCTACCTTGTGATGATTTGATTGACAAGCTACACAACCAATATCATTCATTCCCCACCCGCACTCTGGTGCCAACCAATAGCATTCATTTCTGTGCGCATAGGATATGGATTTGACATCGTTGAAAAATAGGCTTCATTTACGGTCTGTAGAGTCTGTGGGCGTAACTTTGTCCATTTCTTTTTACAGTCTATGGTTAGAATGTATTGTGTTATGTATGTGTAACTGTACATCACTGTTGTGTGGAATCCCCACTCAATACCTGCCTACACACATTTCTGCATTTCTTCTTGCAGATCTATGTGAAATTGGGCGCATGTTGAACATGCTTGAGTCCTCTCCCATATTTACCCAGGTTTGAAATGCTCATATTTAGATGTTGCTGCTATATAGCAACATTTAGTTTTTCAGAAAACTGTTTAGAAGGCGTTTTTAGAATCGGCCTCAGGCCTAAATGGGTTAACCTGTTAAGCATATCAATTAATCTGAGGCTAATTGTCTGCAACAACGGCTGAGAAAAGCAGCATGAAAAACAAGTGCAACTCTAGTGTGTATGAAATAGAAACCTCAATGGGGGAAGTTGAACAAAAGAACCGAGATGCTGTTTGGAAGTCTTAGCAGTGGCGTCTCGAACAAAAAGAAGAAAGAAGAGTGTCAGCAGGTCACTGCTGCAGTCAGCACTGTAAGTTCAGAGCTGCACACATTCAAAGAAATAAAGATGACATGACGGAGCCATATAACGGCATGGCCTCCCCGTCCAATCTTTAGCTATCGTTAGTAAGTTACTATGTGTGCAGTTTGTGAAGCTGCACAAATCACAATGTGGTGTTCAGTGGTGAAGCAGCACTATACAGGAAAAATCCGGATGGCCTTGTCGCTGCATTGACAAACTGGCTGCTTGAAGGCATGGCTACTCAAACTAGTATGCTGACATCTCCTTGGGCCAAAGACAATGCAATCTTTACAAATATTTCACCTATAATTACTATAGTACAATGTGCTTAGAATTTCACTTCACCAGGCATTTTGTTGTGCAGTCTGTTAACAACCTGAACATGGCATCATCCGGCATGTTGTGAGTTTCTAGAGCTGCTGTTTTAGGTGAAGAGATTTAGTGTGTAGAGGGATTGACATTGTCCTTGCCAAATGATTCTGATACTAATTTGGATCCTGTGCCTGTTTCTGGTTCTTGTTCTTCTGTGCATCAACGTTCCAGGCCCACGAGCACTTCGAGGAGCCCAAGCTGGAGGCAGTGAGAGAGAACAATGTGGAGCTGGTCCAGGACATCCTCAAGGACCTTACTCCGCTCGCCCACCGCAGCAAGACGGCAGACGAGCTGGCCCGCATCCTGAAGGAGCCCCACTTTCAGGTCTGCATATCAGGGCTTGACGTCTTGACGGATCAGGGCTGGGCTGTGAGAGACCGCCTTTCATGCCACAACCTTTCATCCCCTTTTCAAAGTGCCAGCTGATCAGCCTTATCTCACTGAGCCAGCGTGGATGTCTCTGAATTTGATCCCTTTTAATGTATTTCAAATTGTGTGTGATTCAAATAGTTGTATGAAAATGTACCGTACAGACCAAACACTGTGGCCCTCCTGTTGCATCACTGCCATGTGTGTTGATATGTACTCGGCACGACACATTCTTGTAGAGATATTGTTCTTGGTGAATAAAATATATTCTGAATCTATCATCACCATCCTCAAAAGCTCCAGTATCTCTTTCTCTTATTTTCCCACAGTCTCTGCTGGAGACCCATGATTCGGTGGCGTCTAAGACCTTCGAAACCCCTCCTCCGAGCCCCTGTGCCTTCATGGATGCAGCCTTTAACAACCAGCCTGTACCTCCTGATGCAGTCAGGATGGTGGGCATCCGGAAAGTGTCCGGGGAGCACCTGGTAAGACCCATCAACGAGTGAGAGCTCTTCTCCTCATTTGAACTGTGAAAGATTGTGCTGTGTGTACTGGCTGTTCCCCCCCTTATCTAATCTCTAGGATCACAGGAGCATGGGCTCTGGATGCACTGTGGGCCTGGCCTTGTACTCTTTAGTACTATTGACTGCTTCTTGTGTTGTGGACCTACTGTAGGAACTGAGCCTTGTTCTGTAGTTGCACTTTAAAGTGGCTGTAAAGCAGTAATTAAATCTAACAATTATTTATTCTCAGTTTGCCACATCACAGAATAATGTGTTATTAACAAACAAGCCAAATTTGAATAATGAAAAAAATTGCCAAATGTAGTCTTCTGTCTGTTCTCTCTGCCCTGTACAGTGGACAGGGGGGGTGTGTCTGCTGAATCTGGCTATATTTGCAGACATATGCACATTTCCCAGAATGCGTTTTGGGTCACAGGAAATAAGGAGTGGTTTACCTAGTTATGAATATGGGAATGCGTTAGGAGATTATATTATGTCTTCATGTTTAGTGTTGTGTCATGGTCTTAACTTGGTGATTTGTGTGTTGGTGTAAGACCTTGACTATAATGGGTGGGAAAAAATAGTCTAGTCTTCTTTGTCTTGTCGATTGTTTTCTCTTGTCTCCTTCTTTTCTCTTTCTTCGGACTGCGCCCCGTGCCAGTGTAATAACTGGATGGGGGGCGCACTACAAATCCCTAACCTATGAACCTATAATGGCTGTTTTCACTACCCTCTCTGCAATACATTATCTGAGCCTGACTGTCAACCACATTTTTTTTGCTGATTTAAATATACATGTCCTCATGCACAATTTTTCAGAATACAATAAATTAACTTAATTAATTAATTCTAGGCATAAGACATAATCCAGGAAATACTCAGAAAGATACAAAATAGTAGCATAACGGAGCTCAGGACCTAGTCAATACTATCGCAGAAAACCTTTATGATGTCACCTTTCACCTCAATGATAGTTAACCAAATCAATAATGTATTGTTGGGTTGTAAAGGTTTCGCTGCAGGCTACACACATTATCATGATGAAACTGTTTGAAATTATATCCAATGTTATGTAAGCTAGTTGGTCTCAGTATGAATTGTGGTTTATTTGGTAGCATTTAGTAGTGTGATTGATTTGAATCATTCTGTATAAAGTTGGTGTGCTATTTGATAGATTCGCCCGCTCACCTGTTATCTATCCCCGCCCCCGCCCCATCTTCTACTTGAGTGGGGAGTGGGAGAGTCACAAACTACAATCAGGGTGTCCACTCCAACAAGGTTAATTGACCCATACGGTGACGTGACTGGGTGCGATCTTGGTGCCCCCCTTCGGGATGGCGGCGCCCTATTCTGTTGTTAAGCCGTGACGTATGCGCCCCGTCAGAACAACTTCCGGGTCCAAGTGTGTGTTTTGCCAATATGCCGCAGTGCTGTGTCCCTGGCTGTTTTAACAGATCTGAGACTAAGATAACGACTAAAGTGACGTTAAATAATTTAACGACACTATATAATTTAGTCACTAAAGTATAATAATTTAGTCTTATTTAGTGACTAAAGTTAACATTTTGTCGAAAGTGACGTCGGACTACAAAATTACGTCAGACTTAAAAACCTGTATGTATCGTCGATTGGAAGATTTGTCTCTGGACACCGACACGCAACAAAGTATAAATCAGAAACACATTCTACATACTGTATGCACAGTGTAATACCACGTAATTGCCCTACAGCACTGTTCTTTCCTGTGAATCCGAATACAATGTACACTGGTCTTGTTCTGGCTGCCTACATAATATGTATGTAAGTAAGTAGCCTTGGGAATAATGGTTCCCAAGCCATGTGGACCATAAGGTCAGGAGCCTTTCTCCTGTTTCTGTAGCTTGAGGCAGTTTCATGTACAATTACACCCCCTGGACAAGACGCTAGTATGTCCAACCCTTGATGCTGAGTGCCTAACAGCGAGGCTTTGGGCACCATTTTAGTAGCCTTTGGTATGACTCGGCCTGGGATTGAACCCCGACCTCCCAGTGTCAGGGCGAACACTCTAACCACAAGGCTGGATTTCCTGTGTGTGTGTGTGTGTATGTGCAGGGTGTGACGTTTCGCGTAGAGAACGGCGAGCTGGTGATCGCCAGGATCCTCCACGGCGGCATGATCGACCAGCAGGGCCTGCTCCATGTCGGTGACATCATCAAGGAGGTGAACGGCAAGGAGGTGGGCAATGACCCCAATCTCCTGCAGGAGATGTTGAAGGACGCCAGTGGCAGCGTAGTGCTGAAGATCCTGCCCAGCTACCAGGAACCTCACACAACCAGACAGGTTAGCTGAAGCCTTACATGTACAATAGGACGGTGAATATGTTCGGTGAATAGCGGAAGTAGCTGATCCACAACATTGTAGATAGGCTATTTTCCAGCTATACTGTAAGCTCCAAGTTGCAATTGAAAGTAAGAGCACAAGTCATGACAAATCAGAGTAGATTTATTCTAGAGATAGAACTCCACCATGGGCCAATAAGAAGATCTGAATGAATATTTGTAATTTGTCTCTATCCCCCTGGGTCATTGGCTTATGTTACAGTACATGGAGGCATTAATCAAACATAATTTAAGGCTATAATCTGACGGCATAATACAAAGCAAGTCTTTTGCACACCTACACCCTAAAAGCTAAAGGTCTGACAGACCGAAACGTTGTTATTCCCATTCAAACTTTTCTTTAATTGCATTTGAAGACGGTGTGCGGGAGTTTTTTCTTTCAATAATCTGATTGCAACAGCTGCAGTCAGATCTAATTAAAGGCCTAATCCTGAAGTCCAGCGGTCATTTGTAACGTTTCAATAACAGGGTTTTTAACATCAGATCAGCTGGGCATGTCAAGGCAAAATCTTTGCGAAATCTTTTCAAAGATTTTCAAAAACATTGACCTATAAGGTCACAATGTGTGGCAATGTGATGTGTTATGAGCTTGCAGATCGTAGAGTGGCTATTCTCGCCATGCGACACCATCATAAGAGTATGCAAGTGGTTAACCACCAATAGTCAGAAACAGGATAAACGTTTATAATCCTACTGTATTGATACACACTACTGTTGGCAGTCTTATAGCAGGTAGCTCCTGCTTACCGTAGAGAAACTGTGTGTGCGTGTGCGTGTGTGTGTGTGTGTGTGTGTGTGTGTGTGTGTGTGTGAGTGACTATACTTGTGAGTACTAAATATCCCCACAAGTATAGTAGAATTCAAGAAATAGACATTGTGTAATTTTTCTGGTCCTGATAAGAGAAATGATTGTTCAGGTTTGGATTAGACATTTAGAGGTTAGGTTTATGAGTTGGAATTATGCTTGATTTATACTTAGTTGTGTGCCAGTGTCAAATGGTGTGTGACATAAAATTGCCATCAGAAAAATGTGATGTCCTCACAAGTAGTGAGGACATCACAAGTAAGTGTGTGTGTGTGTGTGTGTGTGTGTGTGTGTGTGTGTGTGTGTGTGTGTGTGTGTGTGTGTGTGTGTGTGTGTGTGTGTGTGTGTGTGTGTGTGTGTGTGTGTGTGTGTGTGTGTGTGTGTGTGTGTGTGTGTGTGTGTGTGTGTGTGTGTGTGTGTGTGTGTGTGTGTGTGTGTGTGTGTGTCCTTCAGTTGTTAACCTTGTTCACCCTGCCAAGAATTACACATCGGCTTCTGCAGCCTCTGCAAATGCAGCTTTTATAGATGGCACAGGCTATTCTGTATTAATACACTGCCTCCATTACAGTTTTGTCACTTATCCAAATATTTTTCCTGAGATCTACTCCACTAAAAAAAATTTCGGCTCATACATAATGGATCAGAGTATAAAGGACTTTGTAAGAGTAAGAAACGGCACCCAAACTCTCCCAAAAGGCAACAATTGTTTCATCTTTTTTCCGCCCACGTTCACGTCAGAAAGATTGTTTCAGTCTTTCAGTTATATCAAAGACTCATAGGTAATTCAGGATCTAGTGATACAACAGCATAGAAAAAGATTAAATGGGGACCGTCTGGGTGTTTTGCTCTTTGCAGACGATAGTACAAAGTCAAATCATCGGTGTTTGTGCACTCTCTGAGTTACAAAATGGATAAATGAACACTGAGGATTGTACTGTGTAGTGCAGTGCTTTCATCTCAAGACCCAAAAGAGTGCTGTCCACAGTATTCTAGGATAGAGTACAGTAGAAGGAGGTTGAGTAGTAGGTCGTTCCCTTTTCCTTTTTGAGATAACAGGATGGTAAAGATTGGAAGGAGAATCCTTAGTGGTGGCACAGGTGAGAAAGCTCTAGATTTGTTCCTACCTGTACATCAATGAACATACATTTAAAGCTGTATCATTGTAACTTTTTTTTGTGAACCAAATGTTTTTTTTGTTATACAGAGTAGAAATCTCCAGGTTTTTCAAACATTTGCAACATACAAATAACATGAAAAGAGCAACACTGACAATAAGGAGAAAAGAAAACTCAAATGTTATTTTGTCCAGTCTGTATGGTAGAGTATACTGTATGTTAATACAATATACAATTGGGGTGGTTGTATTTGGTCTCCCTGCTCTTCTATTGAGACATTTAGATCTTTTGACACGATCCTGCTTCTGGTATGACCCGAATTTTGAGCTCAGTGGTAAAAAAATTCAACACTTGCCCATGGGACGTGGGTTCAAATCCGGGGTAGAACAGGAACGTTACATGTATATACATGGCCTTATTCTTATTTTAATTTCAAGAAAGATTTACTCATCAAATTGCTTACTTATACTCAATTAGACTGGTACAGAATATACACATATAAAGTAAAATATAGAATATACTAGAATGTCTTGCAATCTCGATTTCCTGTAGCTCTTCTCTGCACTCCTTTGGGCTGATATACGGCCGATGAAAAGACGAACTGCAAGCAGCCAGCAGCTGCAGGGATTTTCTTTCCAGAACTGCCTTTTTTGAAAGGCTCCAGATCATAGTCCGATAGCTTCACAATCCAAGTCTTTTCAGGGGCTATCCTTTAAAAAAGTAAAACGATTATATTCTTAGCTTTGGCAATTTCACTGCGTTTCAAAAGGCCCTAGACTTCAGAGTCTTGGCAACCATTTGAGGATTTCTAAGCTAGCTTTCAGAAGTGGTACAGTGTTCCTCTTCATCTTTTCTTAGGATATTAAGCTCTGGATTTCAGAGCCTAATTCAACCTTAACCCATTAAAACCGGGAAAGCAAATGTGTCATTTTAGATTTTAGCGTTGGCTATTCAAAAATAGCAGATATACCAGCTCACAGCACGTCACTTCGCCTTTGTACATCTGCTATTTTTGTCCTTTTTTGAAAAATCTTGAAAGTTTGAGAACTACTGATTTAGAAGGCATTTGTAGAATTTGCCTCAGGCCTTAATGGGTTAATATAGGTGGTCCGTCTGTGATAATGACACGGGTGATTTGGCTCCGTATTATACTGGGAGGAGCAGTGTAGGTAGATGGTATAATGCAGTGGTTCTCAAAGTGGAGTCTGGGGACCACTAAGGGTCCTTGGGGAGGTTCCTGGGGGTACCCAGCAAAATTACTTAATATAGCATCAAAATCTGTTTAAACACTTTAACCCTACTTTGACCCATTTCAAAATAGCTGATCGACAAGCTCACAACACATCACAATGCGACGCGTTTGCAGATCTGCTTTTTTTTTATCTTGAAAAATGTTTTTTAATATTTTTGAAACATTTTAACAACACAAATCTTGTATAGGGGTCCCTGCTCCTTAGCACAAAATATTTTATGATGGGGGTCCGCGGCAAAATACGTATTAATTTGGAGTTCGTTGACATGATAAAGTTTGAGAACCACCGGTATAATGTATGCAAAGGATATTGAATGATTTCAATTGTTCCCAGAAGTGCTCTGGGCATCCAGGCTATATTTCACTGTCCTGTCTGTCTGCTACTGATGCTATGGCAGCTCTACTCCATTGACAGCTCCCTGTGGCTAGTGTGTGTGTATGTGTGTGTGTGTGTGTGTGTGTGTGTGTGTGTGTGTGTGTGGGGGGGGGTGTGTGTGTGTGTGTGTGTGTGGGATCTGTCACTCACTAACAAATATCTGTGCAGACAGACCCAGACAAGTATATGGACTCATGCATGCACACACACATACAGTAGATGTTTGTCACACACACACACACACACACACACACACACACACACACACACACACACACACACACACACACACACACACACACACACACACACACACACACACACACACACACACACACAGTGGCTTACAGGGTTGGGGTTGCAGGCATTTTTGTTCATGCATCAGTTCAGCATGAGGAAACACTGTCAAGTACAGGGGGGTGGTTTCCATGGCTACACATGTTGTCTCTGTTTCTCTCATTCACTATCTATTTATATCTATCCATCTGTCTATTCTGACTCTGCTTGTAGCACTACACTTTTTTTTTTGTTGCTATTCCCTTTTCTATTAACCCTTTCAATCCGGGAACGCATCTACAAATGTCTTCTAAATCCTAACAGTTTTCTGAAAACCAAAGATTTGCACAGATTTTCATGATTAAAAAAAATCTCATAGCTCATAGCGTGGCACTCGGTGCCGCGCTATGAGCTTGTATATCTGCTATTTTTGAATAGCCAAAGTATAAAATAATGGCTATAGCTAAAATCTAAAATGACACAGATGCGTTCCCGGTCTTAATGGATTAATCGAATAATTGAGAGAAGCGCGTATTTGTTTGATATTTTGTAATAATTTTATGTCAACAAATCAATTAACCACATTATTTCACACTTTGTCACACAGCAGTGTCATACAGAATTAGTTGCAATAGCAGAACGCATTGACTATTTTTATTTACATTGTTTGACATTTCCGAAGATTTTCGCCTATAATGACATGACCAATTTAGGGATTGATTATTAATTGATACATTTTTGTAATGACTGATTAAATCGATTAGTTCGATTAACTGTTGCACCGCTATATGAATAGAACATATTAACCTCTTTAGGGCTCTAATGATTGCAATGTTGGTCCATCTTTCCATATCGTTGCTTGTCCAAAACCGTTCCTTTTTTTTTTTTTTATAATGAAAATAGCCGTTGTGAGCTAGTAGATCTGCTTTTTTCACAACTTTTATGTGACACTCTTGGCTTGATGAAGTAGGGCATTAATGTACGAAAAAAGTTGAAATATGGAGATACAAGGTTTCTGCCTGACAGCAACAATATGTAAAAACACATACAAGATACTGTATCTGGAAAACTACTGGCTGCAATTTGCTATGCACTTTATGAGCAGCAAATAGTTTGAGAAGCGCTGCTCTAGTGCCATTATGCCAAAACCTGCACTTTCACATAAGATATCTCACAATCTGATGTCATAAAACTTGCTGAACTCATTCATGCTCCCCAGAGGATGAACCCACCCTATTGATTTTTCGTGACACCGTGGTCTTTCCTTGAGACCACAATATTCTCTGTAGTCTGTGAATTTTGTGCCATAAATCATTTTATAATAGTATTTGTCACTTGTGTCAAACATTGGATATCTCATTTTGGAATGAAACTTGGGTTATAGCACTGTATAACTTTGTTTTTACGGGGGCATTTTCCTATGCTTCATCTGTCTCCTCCAGGCATTTGTGAAGTGTCACTTTGACTACGATCCCTCTCATGACAACCTGATTCCTTGTAAAGAGGCAGGGCTGAGCTTCAGCAGTGGAGACATTCTACAGATCTTCAACCAAGAGGACCTCAACTGGTGGCAAGTCAGTACAGCAGCTCTCGCTCATTCATTAGTTCGATTAACTGTTGCACCCCTACATTCAATGATATACTGTGAGAAACTGACCTTGCCACCTTGTCAGCAAGTGTCATGAAATGTGGGCAATTTCTAGCTACACCTATCAAACGGGCTCTTTAAAGACATGTAAAAGTATCCTTTAAGGTGCACAGTTAATATTCCAGAATTGGGTACTGTGATTTTAGTCTTCACCATTGATGATTGTAGAATTTGTCCATTTTACAACGTCAAACATTGAAACGAGTTCTCTGCGAGACTTACAGTATATTTGTCTTTGATAACCTTGATCACAACACCCAGCCAAATAAACAGGAATGCCCACTTCACATCATAATAAGGATCCTTGTGTGTCCTCCTCCATAGGCCTGTCACCTAGAGGGAGGCAGCGCGGGCCTCATTCCCAGCCAGCTCCTGGAGGAGAAGAGGAAAGCCTTCGTTAAGAGGGATCTGGAGCTCACTACTACAGGTGCAGTCATGATGAGTACCAGCGTCTACACACAGCACAGAGACACTTATTATGCCAGTCTAACACAGTCAAAACCTTGCCATGTGACTGCACTACAATACCCAACTCTGCACTTCACTTCACGCACACCAGCGACAACAAAGGCAACATCTGTTCCTCTTCACATATGCAGTGTCATTTGTCGTCGTCCCCCCGTCCTCCCCTCCAGTCTGTTACTCCCTCAGTGAGTGCTGAAGAACTGGTAATGAGCATTGGTGTAAAGTAACTAAGTACTCAAGTACTGTACAATTTTCCGTACTTTTTACCCCTACATCTCAGAGGCAAATATTGTACTTTTTACTCCTCTACAATTATTTGAAAATAGCCGATCTGCTCACAACGTGTCGCAAAGCTACACGTTGTGAGCTTTTAGATCTGCTACTTTTATACATTTTGAACACTTGTGAAATGGGACATTCTACATAACGAGTACTTTTACTTTTGGTACTTTAAGTATATTTTGATGCCAATACTTTTATGCTAAAAGTACATTTTACATACAGGACTTTTTATTGTAACAGAGTATTTTTACATAGTGGTATTGATACTTTTACTTAAGTAAAAAAATGTAAGTACTTTGTCCACCCCCTCTGGTCTGTTAGACTGTTACTCCATCAGTGAGCGCTGGAGAACTGGTAATGAGCATTGCTGTGACTCAGACAGGACTGATCCAATCTGCTCGCTGTTAAGCCGCCGGCCCTTGCATTCAAAAACTCTGTCCTAGAGAAGAGATATGGGGGAGGGGGAGGCGGGGCTGCTGATTGAGTGGCCGCGATATGGTCTCCAAGGACAAAACCTTATCAGAGACATCGGCTCGGCTCTTGATGAGATGCCGCAGGAATAAAAAGGCTTAATTGCAGCAATTAGCGGAATACCACCATTTGCACGATTTTAGATTCCATAATTATACACATTGTTGGCATATAGCAGGTAGAACTGGAGGGTGGGTGCATCATTTAGTTTTGAATGCCTGTCTGCTCAAAGTCGACATGTTGAAGTTAACATTTTCAAACAGGCTTATTTAAGCTATTAAAAAAAGATAAAGAAAAAAAAGTGGGGAAAAAGGTATTTTCATATACGATGCAACAGGTGCTATGAGATAAAAAAAAAAATCAGAATCATGAATGAAAAACTATAATTGTAATAAAAATCCTGAATACACAACATTACGTACACAAATAAGAGTGCTTATCATTTTGGCATTTTATACTTTCAAAAATTGCCCATCTACAGGCTGACATTGTGATGTGTTGTGAGCTTGTAGATCTGCTTTTTTTTTAAACAATTTGAAAAAATGTGAAAGCTATTGAACAAATTAGAAACAATGGACGTCAAGGTGAAAGTGGTTAAGGACCCCCCCCCCCCTCCCCCCGGAGTCCCTGTGATCCAGGCTCCACACTGCACCCTCACAGTAGTGGGGCAAAGAACAGGTGGTGAGTCATCTCGGTCCGTGTGCCCTTGGCTTCTGGTGAAGAGAGAAGATGACGGGCCCAAACAAACAATACTGTCCTTGGGGTGGTGCTCGAAGGACACATCTGTCCACTTGCACACTCCACTCATAATATATCAGCTGAGATCGTGGTGGGAATAGTGCAGTACATTTAGAGGGGATACAATTTGGTCTGGGTTTTGCGGTTTAGAAATGATTTACGTGGGCATTTGTCACGGAATGAACAACCAAGGAGCAGGTATATTTCAACGGCTAGGAATCACGGAATCACGTCATGACTTAAGTATCATATAAACAGCTTCCTGTGTTAAACTCAGACACTTAAGACATTTCTCTGCCATGTTTATCGTTTCCTTTGTATCAGGCGCGGTCTTCTCTGGAGACCACTCTCCTGTCATATTGTAGTAGACAGCCAGACAATGACAGCCAGTCCCAGGTGTTCTGTGGCACACAGATGGAGTTGAAATAATCGGTTCATTGGGTCACAGTGCCATCTAGTGCTGAAGGTTGTGTACTGCCCCTTATGGATGTTTGATTTAGTATGTAGTAGAAGGCAACAGACCTTGCCTTGCCGGTACAGTATATCACTTTAACGCTGGAACTTTGTTGAAGTGGCTGGCAAAGACAAGTGTGCCACACTGCCACTCCATCGTTGTATTGTCTCACGCTCCGCTGCCTCTCATAGGTCCATTGTGCGCTGGGATGGGCGGCAAGAAGAAAAAGAAGATGATGTATCTGACGACCAAAAATGCAGGTACAGTGCTTTATGCCTCCAGCACGCTCCCTGATTCTCTCAGTGGTTTTTGAGAATGTAATGTTTTTTTGTGTGATGTGCAGAATGCAAAATATGCGCAGACAGACACAGGGCAGGCAGACACACACACACACATACACACACACACACACACACACACACACACACACACACACACACACACACACACACACACACACACACACACACACACACACACACCACACCCACACACACACTTAATCAGTTCAGCATGTCATATACAGGAGGGTGGTTGCCATGGCTACACATTGTCTCTATTTCGCTTTCTGTATATCGTCTCTGTTGGGCGACAACCTTGTATGTCCAAAACCGTTACTCTTCAGGAAATAGAAAAAAGAATGTGTGTTCCAATGGATCCAATGTATTTATTATTCAAACCTAACATTTTCAAAAATAGCAGATCTACAAGCTCACAATTTTTGCTATTTTTGCTATTTTTGCGTGACACTAAAGTACCCGGAAGTAGGGCATTCATTTATGAAAAGAATCATTGTATTATTGTATATTAGGCTATTCTAGCCTGGTGTGTCATAATACCAGATGGATATGCTTTGTGTATATATATAGATATCTTTTGTTTTTGTTATTTTTATTTATTCCTTCTGTTCTTTCTACTTGCTCGCCCCTCCTCTTTTTCTTTTCTCTCTTTGCTGTGACGTGACACTTATGATTCTTTCTATTCCATTACTCACAAGACACATTTTCAATATCTAATAAAACTGGATGTAAAATAACATTTTTAACTTTGTAACATATGTCGTAGAATTCGATCGCCATGAGCTGCGCATCTACGAGGAAGTGGCCAAAGTCCCGCCCTTCAGGAGGAAGACGCTGGTTCTGATTGGAGCACAGGGTGTGGGCCGTCGCAGCCTGAAGAACAAACTGCTGGTTTCGGACGCCCAGCGCCACGGCACCACCATTCCCTGTGAGTACCTCTTCCCTTAGTTTGTACTAAGATTTTTATGATAATATAACATGAATATAAAAATGTACTAGTATTTTTTCTTTACAACTTTGAAAACAATTAGTTTTCTTTGTGATGAAGATAAATAGGTACTTAAAGTATACTAAATTAGTTCCACTGGTCCAAGCCTGAACACAATCGATTGATTGATCATTAAAATGAGCATGCTCTGAAAATGCACACAGCCCACCCATCTGACCACTTGATGGGTGGGCGCAAACGCTTTCCAGATTTTCAAGTGGGCCCTTATCCAGAAAAGGCTGAGAACCACTGGTGTGGTATTTGATTCGGGTGTGCAGCACTAATAGATAGACCTTTGGCGGCACAGCAGTTAAAGTACAGATACAGATTAAGAGAAGTACTGTACGATACAGCAAGGGTAGCGACACAAAACTAGAAGTCTAAAGAACAACATCACAAAAACACCAACAATGAACTATAGTATAATAGTATAGTAACCTCACCTGCACTATGCACGAACAAATACACACACACAATCACAGTGTGGTTACGGCATCAGCAGAATACTCTGATATCAATACAATGCCAACTGTATTATCAGTACAATAGCCGTGCCCATAGTGTCATTAATAGGGCTGATCCTAGCTGTTGGATTACATACATTCCTCAGGATAGGTCAGTACACAATCAACACCAGAGCCAGCCCAGGACTACATGTGAATGTGTGACTTTTCAGGTTTAGCCACCAGTGTTGCCATGTCTGCGACTTTGGGCTTGTTTTTCTATGAAGACTCTTGTAAATATTGGTAGTTGTGGGTTGCTTCCTAATGTTGTAATTATTAATGTGTTGTGCCAGGGAGACCGGGTATTAGATTTGTGTTGTTAAAATGTTTCTAATATATTCCAAATATTTAAACAAACAAAAAAATCATGCGTTGTGAGCTTGTAGAGCTCATAAACCTGGTTGCTTATTTCTCTTGCAAAATCTGGCAACACTGTTAGCCACTTAAAGGGATATTTCACTTTCAAAAAAACTTTTGGTCATTTTATCGTCTACTCAGGCTTTTGTGAGCCCCCCAGATCGTTTTTAAGTTGCTTGATTCATTATTTAGATATTTGATATTCATTTTATCAGACACGCCCCCTTCCTATACAAACCCATTATAACTTCAAACTCCAATCTAACAGGTTAAAAATGGAGTTTGAAGTTATAATGGGTTTGTATAGGAAGGGGGCGTGTCTGATAAAATGATGTGTGTGTGTGTGTGTGTGTGTGTGTGTGTGTGTGTGCGTGTGTGCGTGTGTGCGTGTGTGCGTGTGTGCGTGTGTGCGTGTGTGCGTGCGTGCGTGCGTGCGTGCGTGCGTGCGTGCGGTGTGTGTGCGCGTCTGTGGAATAGATTCAGAATACACAGTACTGGCTGTTACTCCAGAGCTATTAATTAGACGATTGACCAAGCAGAGCAACCAACTAATGCTAAGCTAACTGAGCTCAGTGGAAGATGGTCCTTTAATTAGGTAGATGCAGTACAACGGAATAGGCATGATGATAGTCATACAGAAGGCTTCAAACTGTGTCTAACACGAAGCTGGTCAAACCGCTATTGCTTGCAAGTTTAATTTGCCAACATGGTATAGAAAATGCATCTTCTGAATAGTTCCTTTGACCTCAAGGCGAGCACCAGTGCAGCAGTAAGACAGCAAACATGGCATGAAATATTATGACATATTTTGGTAGCTACTGTATGGCATGCATGGTCATGGCCTTAGAGCGGGTCCCTGGGCGCTGCTCAGTGGCTGCCCACTTCTCCTAGTAGTTAGGATGGGTCAAATGCAGAGAACGAACTTCCCCAAGGGGATCAACGAAGAATAACTCCTCTTTTATTGCCTTTAAATGGCTGTATAAGAAGCGGGGGCAGGTCTGTAGCCAGTGATTTAAGTGATGTGGCAACACAGAACTAAAGGGCCAGAGGATTTATTTTCTTCTTATTTCTTCCTTTGCATCTCCTTTCTTCTTATATGGTATATATCCCTTTAAATTAGTTTCCTTTAAATCTCTTTGCTCTTTCTGTTGCTGCAGGAACCAGTATTTTAGGGCCCAAGTAGGGGCCAAAAGTATTTTGGGGGGCTTTCTGTGTTGATTTTGTAGGCTATATGCTATTTCTTCCTGTCTAGATGAACTGAAACTGAATTTAGAATTGAATATCTAGAACACATTTCTAGCAGAGGACAAATGATGAAAAGACCCACAATGACCTCATGACTTTCAGGACTATGTTTGAGACTAGATTCTCCCCCAAATGAAAGCAACCTATCCCTCCACTCTGTCGTCCCTCAGTCACCACCAGAAAACCCAAAGTGGATGAGAGGGATGGAAAAATGTACTCGTTCATGAGTCGCAGTGAGATGGAGAGTGACATCAAAAACGGGCGTTTCCTGGAGCATGGCGACTACGATGGGAACCTGTATGGAACCAAGATCAACTCCATCCATGAGGTCATGGACACGGGGAAGATCTGCATCCTCGACGTCAACCCACAGGTGGGAAAAGATACTGTCCTGCCACTTACAACAGCAGCCTGCTAATTGAGCTCTGCTCTATTCCTGCCTTCTTTTCTTCCTTCCTTTCCTTCCTTCATTCCTATCCTCCTCCTTTCCTCACTACCTTCTAATTCTATCCTTCTTTTCTTTCCTCTACTATGGACAGATTGTTAAACTCTTGACACAGTGTATATACAGTCAGTATATACCTTGTATGCTGTATCACACACTTATCTCAGGTGTACATTACAACTAAGCATGCATAGTTTTGTTGCTCCAGTTTTGTCTTCATCTAGAGAACTCAGTGGCAAGATTCAGAAAATCCCATTAGCTTTGTTAGGTAGTTGGTATTTAAAACAAGGCCACGCTAAAATTATGAACAGTGAGCACAGTAAAGTCTCAAACGTATTTCTATTGTGGTCCTCTGGACAATGGTAGGTTTTGCATGTACAGCATATGCTATGGTATGGCAGGATTATACGTCATAGACTTACTGTACAGTATTACAAATATGTCTACAGTATTACACAATTACACATACACATACACAATAAATCCATAAAATCTAGAGAGAGAGAAAGAAGATATATATTGAATTGAACAAATTGGGCAGCAGTAGGAGTCATACTCACTAAAGCACACTCTGCTTTTGGGAATGTAAAAATATAGGTAATAATCTTATAAAATATTCAAACATTTAAAACATTTTTTTTTTACTATTTTTGCATTTTCAATATGGGCTATTGTCACTATTCTTCATACGAGTATATACAGTAGGGCTTACGTGGTTAACATGGATTTGACATTCCTTTTAAAGCAGTACAGAGTTATGAATGTTTTTTGGGGGTAAGAGGCAACCTATTCCACTACAACGCTTCAGAATTTGGCGCTGATCGGTCCAGTGTTTTATGAGATTAGCTTTGATTGATTGATTGAAAATTTTATTAGGCCAAAGAATGTGAAACAACACAGTTACATTTATAATACTTTTGTCTAAAAGGTCCGACCAAAAAAGTCCTTGCGGACTTGTTTCCGTTGGGGTCCTTGAATTAATTTCATAGACATATATAGTAGCAACCAAACAGTTCAAATCAACATAAAAATACAGAGAAAAAATACCACTATGTAAAAAAAAAAAAAAGCATGAACAATAAAGAATATATACAAAAAAGGGGAGGGGGTTGTCTGTCTACCGGGAAACTGGTACTACCTCCTCTTATGGCCTCCAGATAGATGAGTTTTTGGGGCTGTTTTTTTTTCTGTTGCATGCCTATTCTGGGGGGAACATTCGCCAAAAGTAGCAGATCCTTGCACGTTGTGAGCTTGTAGATCGTCTATTTTTGGCAAAGAGATTTGTCGTAGACGGGAAAAAAAGCGGTCCAAGTACAGTTATAACTCTTTTTCTAAGAATAGTGGGTTTGAGTGGCTAAAACTGAAAAGTCACATTCACATGCAGTCCTGGCTCTGGTGTTATGATTGTGTACTGAAGTATCCTGAGGAATGTAAGCAATCCAATATCTACAGTAGGAGCTTCCATATTAATGACACTATGGAGCAGACTAAGTTTTATCTGTGACACTGTTGCCTCCATGGGCAAACTGTTTAGTTTTAAGGCCACTCCAGTGTTTCCCCTATATTTGCATTCAGCAGCGGTATCCTGCCGCTGTTGAAATATGACCGCCCTGCTGAATTTTTATGTACATTTTTAGACAGAGTGACTCTAAGCTACTGTACTCTGTCTTTAGCTTACTTTTTAGATGACTAATTCTGCCTCCAAACCTCAAGGAGCTGGCATAATCAGAATGATACTGAAGTTAGTGACTAATACATCTATCTGACTAATAATTTGTTCGATAAATCCACTAGCTCAAGACGATAATGTTACTAATAAGTCACCCTCTCAGAATTATAATTGCACCCATATTTTAGCCATGTATTGCATTGCTTGAATAATAAAGTATAATAAAAATGTTTTTAATCTATATTTGTGTGGTATTATGTTCTTCTCTCTAGGCCCTCAAAGTCCTGCGTACGTCTGAGTTCCTGCCCTATGTGGTGTTCATCGAAGCGCCAGATTTCGAGGTTCTCAAAGCCATGAATAGGTCAGCCATTGAGATGGGAGTGGTCACAAAACAGTTAACGGTAAGTGTGCCTTAATTGGTTTCAAGAAAAACTTCCATTCAATCTCTTTTTGAATGTATTATTACTCAAAGTGCTACCGGTAAAGTGTGTAATCAAGAGTGACACCTCACAGCTGGAATACAGAATATATTGAAACTGCATTCAGGACAATTACTGTGTAATTTCACTTCAGCTGTGCACCCAATTTCCATGTTTACCGCATCCCTCGTTGCCAGCCCCTTCTGCTCAATTGTCTGATGATTGCATCCGTTCTCACACGATCAACTCAACTGTTATCCACATATCCCTGATTGGGACTCTGCCATTAGGACCTTTAAGCTTAATTTAGACTCTGCCGTACAATCGTATCTGCTCTTGTCGACAAATGAGGCGCAGCTCGCGGAGCTAGTTCAGGCAGGCAACTCAAGGGAGTGCGCCATCCAGATCAGGTGACCAGTCACATGCACTCTTCTCCTAATCTGGATGGTTATTTAAGCTTCTTTGCCTACCTGCTCATTCTGGCTTCTCTCTCTGGCTGCGCTGTTGTACTGCTGCTGTCATATCCTGCCGTATCTGCTGCCGTCGCTTAACTGCTGTATGCTGCTGCCCATGAATATTCTTAATCCCACCGCCTCCCCGGCATCCACCTGTAGGCTCTGTTTCTAGATCCCCATGGGGGTCTTTATTCATTCCCTGTAAATTCTATTTGGCATGTAACATTTATTAAAATGTTCATGCTTACAGGGAATGAATAGATTCAGAGCCCTGACGCCAAACTATGCTTCATGTATGCTAAATATATATTCTAATCTAATCCAAGAGTTGTCTGACTGAAATTACACCTTTGAACAACAGAGTATAAATCAGGCTTTAGAGTTTGGTAAATCCTGCCTAGGGTGCTTACACTTTCAAATTCGCTATAATTTTTCTAATTTGTGTTCTGAAAACAAAAAAATATTCTTATATTGTTCTAAAAAAAAATATTGTTGTTTTTTGTTTTTTGTTTTTTAAAATGTTCTATTTACCTTCAACTCAAATTGTTTACGTGATTGGGAAACTTTCACACTGATTAAAAGTGCTTTTTTATAGACTAGCATTTTTTATAGACTAGCTTTCCTGTGATTCATCACCAGTCTTGCTTTTCCTTCACCATTTGTTTTATTATGTTTATTATTACTGTATTTTATGCTTTCTACATTTATTTATTGCATTTATTCATTTATTGAATTTTGTTGATTGTTTTATTCACTGCTTTATTCTAAAAGCACCACGCTCACCTTGTTTTGGAAAGGTGTTCTACAAATAAAGATTATTATTATTATTATTATTATTACATGATTATTATCTCACTGCAATACTCCCGTCAGGACTCTGAGCTGAAGAGGACGGTGGATGAGAGCGAGCGGATCCAGCGGGCATACGGACATTACTTTGACGTCTGCATTGTCAATGACGGCCTGGAAGTGGCCTTCCGCAGCCTGCGGGTGGCACTGGACAAGCTGTCCACCGATCAGCAGTGGGTGCCTGTCAGCTGGGTCTTCTAAAGGGCACTGAGACATCACCAGGAAAAGGGGTGAAGGGGGGCCAGAAGTCGAAGGTTGTAGGAAGAGACGGCATGGGTCCTTGGTAGACCTTGGTAGACCATGTTTGGTTAATTGAGCTTTGCAGGTGGTCTCTAGAGCGCAGCACAGGGTTAGCGAGCCCGATTACTAGTTGGCGGTTTGAGGAGACGGGGCCAGTCCAATTTAGTGCAGTGGTTCTCAAATATTTTATTTATTTTGTATTTTAACCCATTTAGACCTATTTAAACTATACGTCTTTATGCCTTCCAACCCGGGACAGCGTCTTTGTCATTTTAGATGTTGCTATATATATATATAGCAACATTATTATTTTATTTTAAATACAAATGTTACGTTTTAGAAGGCTTTAGAAGGCGTTTTTAGAATCGGCCTCAGGTCTAAATGGACCCATATAACTCTGAGAGTGTACAAATGGAACCGCCCTTACTGGTCCATTTGGTTCCATTTGTACACCCTCAGAGTTACAGACCTGTAAGAGTTCATTTGGAACCCCCTGAAGGAACCCTGAGGGTCCTTGGACCCCACTTTGAGAACCACTGATTTAGTGCAATGGACCAGCCTCACATAGAGTGTGTATAACCTTTTAGAGCTCCTCTGTCACCCATGATGTCAAGACGTATTTCATTTATATTTATAAAAAAATTAATCAATGCTATTGGTAATCATTCAGAAGTCTTCAGAGCTGACTGATGCTTCGAACCCACCAGAAAAGCACCGGCACACGCTTTCTTATGCGCACGGGTTTGTGCGCTACTGTTCTCGCCAAACATGGCCACAGCGGGACGTCTGGTCAATATAATCCAATGAGAATGTTTGTCTGCGCAGACAAACTTTTTCTTCCGCCCAGAGCGGAAAACAAATCTTCACATGCGCGAGTGGAGCTTTTGTGGGCGGCCAGTGACGGTGTTGATTTCGTCGACTAAAACTATGACGAAACATGTTCGTCGACTACCTTTTTTCACTGACAAAAACCAAATAAAAACTAAGCTATGATGACTAAAACTAAGACTAAATAAATATATTGACAATTTCGTCAACAAATAAAAACTAGACTGAAATGTTATGGAGGGACTAGTGGAGAAGATATCCAGTAGAACTAAAATACAACATTTTATGTTTGTTTGCGCTCCGGTGTTCCACTCTGAAAATAGCAGATCTACAAGCTACAAGTGAGCTTGTAGATAGGCTATTTTCAGCGTGCAACCAAGTGTAAAATCAGCCATTACGACGCCATCACGGCACCGCCAAAATACATTTTAGTCGACTAAATCAACTGAAGTTTTAGTCGACTAAAATCTTATGATATTTAGTCTACTAAAACTAGACTAAAACTAAAACATTTCAGATGACTAAAATATGACTAAAACTAAACACAATTTTATTCCAAATATGACTTTAACTATACTATGACTAAAACTGAATCAAAATGTGCTGTCAAAATTAACACTGGCCAGTGAGAACGGCTGCATTCACTAACATGGAGCGGAAGAAAATCAGCATCCGTGGCACCGTGCGCTTATGCTGGCACGCCTGGTGGGTTTCAAGCGTGAGTTGAATGAGATATAGTGCTATAGTGTGAGCAGTTGGGCTGAGTGTATATTACTATGAGTGTGGAAGTGGGGTGGTGTATGTTTTACACACAGTGCTTTGCTGAGGGTTTAGGGGTGTCATCATCAGTCTACCTGCAGGAGGTAATTGGTTCCCAAATCTTTATGTAGTGTAATGTTTACATTGGATTGGTAGTTTAAAGACAAATGGTTTAAAGAGAGGTACCAAATGTCATATTTATATTACAATATGTATATTTATGTATATTTTACTGTTCGAACATACAATATGACTGTGTCTATGTATGTGTATATATATGTGTGTATATATTTATATGTACTGTATATGTATATACACACGATATATGTATGTACTTTTTCTTTTACTGCGTGTCCTTTGTTGGGAAAACTCAACAGCAATATAAAGAAAACACACAACGATTTGTGTTGCATACTGCACAGTGCACACTGTACATACTGTATGAACCTAATTTAGAACAATGGAAGAGTCATCTTTGTCCTGGATTACTGTTTCAGTGCACTTGTCTTATTTTGACAATACTATTTCATGTTTTATTCTTCATTCAGTGTTTATTTGATTTTGTGTACTGAATGCTATTTGCCTGTTTTTGAAGATGTGCCTCTTCTAAAGAAACTATTACTGAACGCTCATATGACTATCGATTTGTTAGCTAATACTTTGTGAAGGCCCACAGTACTTTTCAACAGTAGGCTAAGTTATGTTTTAGAAGCTGTAAAATGCTACCACCCAACAGCGTAGACAGGAATAATCAAAATACATTCCGTAGAATATAATTTTTATCCGATATGCAAGTCATCAAAGATTTGGCAGCGGCTTCTAACTCTTGTTTTGACTACCTTATACCTAACCTGTTTCAAAAGCCAAGTGTGCACTATATAATTTCTACATAATCATAGAGCGCTTCACCAATTATTCATGTATATGTTCCTTCATTATGAAGAAAGAATAAGAGTGCGGTCTATTTATTTGGATATTTATTTTATTTGTCCCTCACAATTGTAAATATTGTATTGTAACAAAAGGTATATATGACATAGAGAAAATACTTTGGTGCTTTGATGACGCTCCCAGTGTATTGATGTAGTTGAATGACTACAGAGCACTGTCATTTTTGATGTTCATAGAAAAAGACATTAAAATAAATCTAAATATTCAGGGCAATGCCTCTGCCTTCAGTTAACAGCGTAACTTTGTTATTTTTTTTGCATTTCTGTTTTATTTCGACAGTGAACCGACAGGAAAGCTGTGAGGGGGTAACAAGCAGTAAAATGTGGTACAGTATGCACTCTTATGAGGTGAGCCACCAGGGCGCACTGCATAACTTTATTTTCAATCAAAATAACACATTATACAGTAATTTATATACCTTTACAGCAATAGCAAAATTTCCATCATATTAACAAGATATATTTTTCAATAATTCCTTATTTTTCAGTTATTCCTCTAATTATCTCTTCTCTTTTGTGGTGTTGTAATTGTACAATATATTGCAAAATTAAGGATCAACACATTTTGTACCAAAAAAACTGCAAAAGTTTTAAAGTGAAATGAAATACAACTACAAATTGCCTTTTGGCCTAAAGGAGGCACTAGAGGAAAGACATGTTAAAATCATCAGGGGCATCATCTGGGAAGCATGAAGAGCAATCCAGCCAGTAGTGTTTTGAAATATGTTGTCCAAACCTGCACAGATCGACCCCTGACCTCACGAAACCTACAGAGAGTCGCTGTCGGGTGGAAAACGTATATGTCCAAAACCGTTACTTTTCAAGAAATGGAACAAAGATTTTTCAGAAATAGCAGATCTACAAGCTCCCAACGCATCGCGACGTACACTGTTGTTCGTTGTACACGAATGACGAAGTTGGACATTAAGTGACGAAAACAGATAAAAAGTTGAAATACGGAGATACTAGGTTTCTGCCCAGCGGGCCGACCAGATGTAACCTTTGTCACCTTTTTTCTGCATACTTGTTAGCCCCCCACTAGAGGACTCTAAGGATGGCTGTGTCGTTCAGTCGGTCTGTCAAACACTGTGGAGATGAGAGGTGTGGTGCCAGAGGCAGGTTTATAGGATACATCCCATAGTCAGGCGGTGGCCCCCTTGGCTGAGGGCTCCTCAGTTTAGGGTCAAACTGCATGGGGAAAAGAAGCTCATTGTAATAGCAAATAGTGTCTTTTCTGTAATCAACAATATAGCCAATCTCTTTGTCTGTCATCATCTGTGATGAGCGACTTCTACATTCTAATTACTTGTATGTTCCAGGTGTGTAGTAATAAAAATACATGTTTTTTGCTCTTTGCACGTCATATGGTTAGGGTTTCCTATCCCACAGTAAGCGCAAAATGCACCATATGAATATGGTCATGTATTACAATGGTTCTCAAACCTTTTAATGTCAAGGACCCCAGTTAGTAGTACATATTAGGCCACGGACCCCCATAACTCTGAGAGTGTTCAAATGGACCCTTAAGGATCCATTGGTTCCATTTGCACACTCTCAGAGTTACAGACCTGTAAGGGTCCATTTGGTTCCTAACTATCACCATTTAAATGGGGACCCTCGGGTCCCTGGACCCCTCTTTGAGAACCACTGAAGTATCATACCAGTGCGTATGGTGGTGGGTGGTCTACTGTGCTGTAGCGAGGAGGGAGTCTGTTGGTGTGTCTGTCGCCCTCTTCCTGCGTAACAGACAGATTGATGACACAGATGGAGGAGGGCCTGTCAGCTTGTGCTGGCACGGCGCCACGGCTTGCCCATTGCCTCCTGGCGTGCATGTAGAGGCAGAGTAGGATCATTACTATGAACACCATCAAGACAGGAAATCTGGGGGAATATATTTACATTTCAGAATCTGAAAGACTTTATTGTCACACCTTAAAAATATTTTACAGAAAAAGAAGGGTGACATTCATTTACCTGGGCAACATGAGATAATACATCAAATGCATAGAAATAGTAATCTAGGATCATAAGTAAAACCAAGAACCTATCATCAGTCTAACAGTAGGATATCCAAAAAGATTATCTGTACATTGAAACTATACACACTATAGAATGCCAGGTCAACTGTTTACATAACATGCTATCTAAATTACATTTTAGCCTTTGCATAAGCCTGCAAGGTCGGTTAAGGTGGAGTCTGAAGAGGTGAATCTTCAGATTACGGCTGAAGATTGGGAGTGATTAATTTAGAAATCTTCATATTTACTAAAGACTAAACATCACATGTGCATGTATATATGTATATATAAATGATATATCAGTGAACATTATTCCTTGACCTTATTCAAAAGTCTGATTGCTTGATTAAGTTGAGTAAGACTAACTCAAGTGATCTCCGAAACCATCTTCATTATAGTATGCATTCTAGAAGCCATTTTGACCTGTTGCTAAGTCATACTTACATGTACACATTGGACATGGCTAGACTAGAAGGTTGTTGACATTACTGAGGAAGAGGAAAAACAATAATTATAGGAACAGCGGATCCAGCTGGTGACAATTGTGACATTTTTAACAAAAGAATAAGGGGAACTTTTGGCTTCTCCTCGGTTAACTCAGTTCTCGTATCAGACTTCCCTTTGCTTTCCTTTTTACAGGTGTTTCAGATGACCCAACAGGTTTACTAACTATACATACAGTAATACTTAACTAAGCAAGATCGCTCTATGACATTGTGTCAGAGGATACATTCAGCAGACTTTGGTCAGTGCAAATGACACTGATCATCAAATGGGTGTGACCTAATGTCACACAGATCAAGACATTTCAACATTTGTTCCCACAATCATTACAAATCGGATGGCGCACCAGTTGAACTAATTGAGTGCTGAATGTGCTATCATGGCGGTTATGAGACCTTACCTGACTAGTGTTATTATAGAATTATTTAAGGAGATATTGCCCAAAAAAACAGACTTTGAAAATGACCTTCTGAATGTCTAAATCAAGACTTTGTGTGCATAAATAAGAAAGTTGGGATAAACACTACCATTATGTAGCAAGGCAATATTCACATAATAAACCATATTTCCTTGATCATATCACTATACAGCATTATACATCACACACACTTAAAATAGTGGAGAAGAGAATATGATCTACTGTATGTGCTTTAATGTTCTGTGCAGTATTTGAGTTAAATGATTGAAGTTAGACCTTAAGCCTGTAAAATAATCTATCATCCCAGCTTTAGAAAACCAAATCCTTTGAAATGACAACGGTTTGACACATGCCACAACATTGAGAGAAATTAGACAACCAGCTAATTGTGAATATATGTTTCTTCGTGAATGTAATCTTACCTTAGTTAAATAAGATCTCAACATGCACAATACGTCTCTTAACCTGAGTGAGTTTTCATAGGAACTTGAGTCACAAAGGAGAGGTTTTATAGCCTTATTGCTCAGTTTAAAGTCACAGCACTTAAAGTACGGTACTATATTCTGATATGCGGAACATTATTGGATGGAACCAACCCTCACATTCAACCTGAATGACCTGAGACTCACCTCCTGAAGAACCCTCCTACACACACACACACACACACACACACACACACACACGTCTCTTGGTGGCACGATAACAATAACTAAATAAAATGATAAGAAACAAAAATAGTGGTAGCCTGAAAGGGAAATGAGAGGAATTGCGGTTGTACTTGTAGGTCTACAGTACATAGCAAAAATCGACTATGTGCACTATTCTGTAAATTGCATTACAGTGAATGGGGTTTGTGACAAATTATTCAATTGATTTACCTCAAAGACTGCTGTCTAGAAACTTTGAAAAACAGAAAGACCTAGCTTTGAGATACAGTACTTACTCATGTGCGATCATGGCATTTCTTTCTTTCTTTTTCTTTTCTCTCATTTGAAAAATCGAGACAGAGCGGCAGAAGTTTGTAACTTGGAGATTGTGGCTAGCTATTTACATTCAGGCAGTGCACATAAAATGTAATCTAATTGCTCAATTTCACACCCAAGTCTATCTCCATGCTCGGTTGTCAAACCTATTTACATCCCATGAAGAAATAATCAGGGTGTGTGTCCTGCTGTGATTATGTGTCAGAGTTGCATAATGTCTGAGATTTTCTGCAGGTATTCTCATTGTGTGGGCACTACACTAGACTTTGAGCAGTTCTTACTGACAGATCAACACAGATGTTCAATAATCTAATGTTTAGAATTATTTTGACCAATTTTCTGATTCAAATTACCTAAATTGGGCCTAATATTGTAACTACTGTTGTAATTGTAATATTTTTGAGAGGCTCAGCTTGTTTGAATATAAACATATTAAAAAAAATCAATTGTGCTATTCAAATCGTGTTTGGTTTGTCTACAGTAGTAGGGTAAATTGCTACAGTATTCTGTTAGATAGAGGTTATCTTAAAGTATAATCTGTATGGTGTAGTTGAGCACAATTAACTGTCCAATTATGAGTTTCCTGTAGGGCCTCTCAAATAACAACTATCTCAAGACAAATATGCAACATGAGGCGTTCCACAGCCAGTGACCTTTTTAAAGTAGCAGAGCTTACCTGGGTTACGGTCAGTGACGCAAACAACTTACAGTATCATCAACACTGTTTTTGACACAGTTGGACAGTTGGGAGTGTGAATCACAGTGTTGAATCACAGGGGCCAGAGCCAGGTGAAAAGCCTTTGATGGGTATACATTAGGGGTAAACGTGATTGTCAATAAATGTGGTGATAAAACGATAAATATGTAATGACGATGCGAAATATCATTACCAACCATTGCAATAAAAAGGAGAGGAATAGGGGGGTAATCCACGTTTCAGCATGTACTGTAGCTCAGGAATGCAGCCTCAGTGCTGTTGAAACATGTAGAATGGAGCTCTCTGGCTGCACTCCATGCATAGGAATGTTGACTTTAGAGGGGAGGTGGGGGCGGCACTGTGCTTTGCAGAAAAACGATTTGCCCGAATTAATACTTTGATGCCCGTTTCATGCAACAGCAGCCCAATACGACACCTCTTCATACACAAGTTATTTTATTCATGTTTAGCAAAGTATCTCTCCGCTATTAAGCCTGTACCTGTATGTTTCACATGCCGCTTATACAGTACAATACAAAGCCATTCTATGGCCAACCCAACCGCAAGCACGCTCATGTACACGGCTCACACGGTCAATGTAATGCCTGCAGGAACACATGACGAGGTTAACACTATAATGTTCACTATCGTAGGACCGGTGGAGGTGGAGGAGGTGGTGGTGGAGGAGGTACACCTCCTGATGAAGGAGGAGGAGGAGGAGGAGGAGGTGGAGGAGGTACACCTCCTGATCCAGGTGGAGGTGGTGGTGGTGGTGGAGGAGGTATACCTCCTGTTGAAGGTGGGGGAGGGGGAGGAGGAGGAGGGGGGACACCTCCTGATCCAGGTGGGGGTGGGGGTGGAGAGGGGAGCCCATTATATGGACTGATGGGTGGTGGAGGCGGAGGTGGTGGGAGGCCGGTGGGTGAGGTCATGGAGGGGGGCGGGGGGAGGCCACTGCCCACGGAGGGTGGAGGAGGCGGAGGGGCAGGGAGGCTCGGGTCCAAGGCGGCAGGAGGAGGAGGAGGTGGAGGTACGCTGGAGGTGGATGAGAAGGTGGGCACGGACGGTGGGGCCACTGCTATGCCATGACTGGATCTGGACGGATCAAATAAATACACTGTCAACACCTATGAACAGTTGTCCAAATAGCATTACTGCTTGCATGTAATGAACCTACTAGGATGTTTTTTTAATGCTTTAATTGAGGTGGAATTAAACAAGCATATTTTCTTGTACGAACATATTTGACAATAATTCCTGATTGTGATTGGTTAAGTGCAACAGGGAGGAGCTGTTCTTACCCGTAGCAGTCAGTGAAGCTGGACATGGACTCGCCAGGCACAGAGGGAGGAGCCACAGGACAGTCCACTGGCTCTGGAACTCGACTGCTGAAATGATGGCAGTCAAACGTCAACAAGTGATCCACACACAAAAGTCAGTTCAATAACAGCTTTATTCCTGGAAAACAAAGGTTACTGGTACACCCTCAGGAAAAGGCTTGGGTTATATTGGCGTATAAAAGAATCTGAAGACAACACTATTAAGACCTGAGGCCGATTCTAGAAATGCCTTCTAAATCAGTAGTTCTCAGACTTTCAAGATTTTTCAAAAATGTTCAAAAATAGCAGATGTGAAAGCTCTGCGCTGTGAGTTTGTACTTCTGCTATATTGATTATCCAACACTAAAATCTAAAATGACACGGATGCTTTCCTGGTTTTAATGGGTTAATACAATGCTCTGTGTATTACCCAATTAATTTACAGTAGTAAGTAACACTTCATGAAAACACCTAATACAGCATGTGGGGTTCACAGATTTGTAATTCAAAATTATGAGTGATTATGATACACAAGTATTGCAGCAGGTACAACAGTGTCAGAGTATCATCTACAGTCCACCATGAAGAAAATATTTTGTATTTTTAACCGGAGAAAAGCTGAAAACAGACCCTCTTATAACCCATGCTAGCAGCTTTCAATATCTTACAAAATCCTTTTAATGTTTTGTGATGTTTTATGCATTGGTTGGCTGCTGTGGGTATTGTGTGCACGGCTGCAAACCTTATTTCCTAATTCCCATGGGGGAAGAATTAAAACCTTGAAGTTGAACATACCCGGCGTTGCTCCCGGCACTCTGCGTGCTGTCTGTGGTTCCAGCTCTCGGTCTGGGCTGCTGCACCTGGGGAAAAGAAGATGAATGGAGGTAAAGAGACAAGCCTGATCTATCACTATGCCAGAGTCGGCCATATATCACGTCACAAGTCCAACTGGGACCGCGGCGTGGAAGAGAGAATGCATCATGCATATGGATCTTATATCTAGTGGGAAAGTATTCCGATGATGAAAATGAATGTGAGCATTAGTTTGATGTGGAAAGTGGCACCATCAAGGTTTTTTATGGAGTTTGTTTCGTGGTGATATACGTTTTAATATAAGAGACATTTTAAATCTCACCAATAATTTGTTTTTCCTCTACTACATCTACATCTACGATGTGGGACTATAGAGGCCTAATAGCGGTCTAGAAGAGAGTGTGTTTGTGTGTGTTTTCACAGTTTTTATCGGTTTTAATCACTTGTTGTTATTAACTATTCTAAATATTCTATTAAATAAATTAAACTTAAACCAAGGACCTGGCAAAATCCTCACCTGGTGGAAGCAGTGTCCGATGTTGTCCAGAATGGTGTACGATAAGGGGACTCTTGCGTAGCGGCCATCTGGCTCCGTTCCAGATTTAGGTGGGACCATACACTTGGTGCGAGCCACCTTAGACACAGTAGTGTTGGCTCCAATCTCTCTCCTCGCCACCTTTTCATGATGTATAGCTACAGCCTGGTTGAGACCACAGTTTGAATCATCCTTACTCCATTGAACCAACACATTTTCACTCATATCAGTGGTGGAAAGTACTGTAACTAAGTAAGTAAGTACATGTACTCAAGTACTGTACTTAAGTACAATTTTGAGATACCTTTACTTTACTGGAGTATTTCCAATGTTCTATACTTTTACTTTTACTCCACTATAATTATTTGAAAACTTTACAAAGGTTTTGATTATTATTACAAAACGTACATTAACCACTTCAGCCCTATTTGAACTTACGCTATTTGAAAATAGCCGATCTACAAGCTCACAATGCTTCACTACATATCATAGGCAAATATCACTTTAGCTCCAATACAATTGTTTGAAAACTTTAGTGACTTGTTACTTTGTAGATTTTGGTTATTATTACAAAACATACATTACCCACTACAGCCCTATAGCCTATATATTTCGGCCTATTTGAAAATAGCAGATCTACAAGCTCACAATGTGTTAGAGGTAGACCATGGGAGTAGAGTAGCTCAGCTGGTGACAGACTAAATGTGGTTGATGACCTATTATACAGTGAGTTATGCTCACTGTAGACTACCTAACCTGCCACTGATAAATACAGTCATTTTCTGACCAACAAGTTGGCTGCCGACAACATGTCATTATAACAATCATGTTCTTCTTGACAGACATCTATTTGGTATTCCTAATTAGTGTGTTTTTCTTTCCCTTTTAACCACTTTCAAGCTGACATCCATATTTTGGGCATAGTATAGGCAATTTATTTTCCAAAATATTAAAAGCATTTCAGAATTGTTCAACATAGCATAAATAGCAGATCTACAAGATTGTAGATCAGCTATTTTCCCTGTCATATGTCTCTAGCTTAGCTATATACTGTAGGGCGTAAGTGGTTATAACCACAATGAACATCAGGAGTCTGGACCATGGTGAAGAGCTTGAGAAACAGTTGACATAATCGAGCTCAGATGTATTTAGGCTGTGAACTGATACAGTGGTAGGCTCCACAAAGCCATGGCTCCTAACCTAAAAATAATAATACAAACTTTTGACCAGTGGTGTAAAGAAACCAAGTACATTTACTCAAGTACTGCACTTAAAGGAGTAGTTCACCCCAAAGATTATCAATTACACCCCATGAAGCCTTGAATTCATGGAGTTTTTTTTTTCCTTGTAGAGATCTGCTATTTTCAAAAGATGTTTATACATGTTGTACTTGTGAAATGAGACATTCTGCACAATGAGTACTTTTACTTTGGGTACTATAAGTATATTTTGATGCCAATACTTTTGTGCTTTTACTTGTACGTTGCAGTATTGATACTTTTACTAACTAAAACATGATGCGAGTACTTCTGGTCCTTCTGGCCGATCCACACGGTCACGACTCTTTTCTGTTCTGGCCCCACAGTGGTGGAATGAACTTCCCACTGATGTTAGGACAGCAGAGTCACTGCCCATATTTCGCCGCAGGCTGAAAACCCACCTCTTCAGGAAACACTACCCTTCCTCTCTGTCTGACCTACTTGTTGTTAACTAGTTGTACGAACGCTTGTTTTCTATTGTTGTATTGTTTATTGGATCTTGTTTAGTCGATACACTTATTTGTTTTAGCTCATGCTCATTTGATTTAGCTATTTTGTCTCATCTGTTTAAGGAAATAGGTAGCTGATATATTGCACTTTTACCTTAGCGCTAGGTATACTCTTGGTTGCTTGTTTTTGCAGAAAATGCACTAAAGACTTCTGGTGATTAGTAGTTTTCGTTCCCTACCTATGTTGAATACACTTATTGTAAGTCGCTTTGGATAAAAGCGTCTGCTAAATGACTGTAATGTAATGTAATATAATGTACTCCTTCCATCGCTGCTTTTGACCGTGATTGCTCACCAGTGAAAGCAGATTGACGGAAGACTCCATGTGTTTCATCTGCACGGCCTGTGCATCCAGTAGCCTGAGGTAAGCGGTGGCCAGGCTGTTGATCTGGTAGGTCACACTGGCCAGTGACTGGGTGGTCAACGCCTTGGCCTCTTCAATAGATGCGTTCTCTGCCTGGAAGAGTTCCACGCAGTACCATTATGTTATGCAGTGGTGGAAAATGTACTCACTTTTTTTTTTACTCTAACACAGTGGTTCTCAACCAGTGGTCCGGGGACCACCAGTGGTCCTTGAGGGGGTTCTAGGGGGTCCCCAGCTAAATGATAGATATTTAGGAACCAAATGGACCCTTATCATAAGGATCTTATGTGTCTATAACTCAGAGAGTGTACAAATGGAACCAAATGGACCCTTATCATAAGGGTCTTATGTGTCCGTAACCCAGAGAGTGTACAAATGGAACCAAATGGGCCCTAACGGGTCCATTTGGTTCCATTTGTACACTCTCAGGGTTAAATTAACATTGATTTTACAATATAAATTGGGGTCCCAGAGATAGAAATGCCATTAAATGGGGGTCCGTAGCCATAATGCATGTCACACTGGGGGACCTTGAGTTTCAAATGTTTTGAGAATCACTGCTAGAACCGTAAAAGCCTTCTCTTATGGGGGTCCCTGGTAAATCTTTTCAAATGGGGGTCTGCAGGCTAATAAGTGTCAATTTGGGGGTCCTTCACATGAAAAGGGTTGAAAACCACTGCTCTAACACAATCGCTTATATTCAGCTCTTGAGGCAGCACCTGTTTATACAGGGCCATCACACACACACAATAACACACTAGAACTGATCATATGAGCCAGTGGTGGAAAAAGTAGCCTAGTACACATTTTTACTGAAGTGTAGAAATACTCTGTTACAAGTAAAAGTCCGGAATTCAAAATGGACTTGAGTAAAAGTACAAAAGTATTGGTATCAAAATGTACTTCAAGTACAAAAGTACTCATTATGCAGAATGTTTCATTTCACAAGTTTTCAAATGTATAAACATTTATACAATCTTTTGAAATAGCAGATCTACAAACTCACAATGCGTTGCATCTCGACACATTGTGAGCTTGTAGATCTTCTATTTTCAAATGGCTGAAATATATAGGCTATAGGGCTGTAGAGGGTAATGTATGTTTTGTAATAATAATCCAAATCTACAAAGTAACAAGTAACTAAAGTTTGCAAATAATTGTAGAGGAGTTAAAGTAATATTTGCCTCTGATATGTAGTGGAGTAGAAGTAAAAGTACAGAAATTGGATATACTCCAGTAAAGTAAAAAAATACCTCAAAATTCAAGTACAGTACTTGAGGAAATAGTCTTAGTTACTTTACATCACTGCAAATAGACCTGCATGGACATTGGACCCCACTTTGAAAACCACTACAGTGGGTATAGAATAGCAGATCTACAAAAGCAACACATTGTGAGCTTATAGATCTGCTATTTTCAAAGCATTTTTTACACATTTGGAAACTTGTGAAATGGGACATTCTGCAAAATGAGTGCTTTTACTTTCAGTATGTTTGAATGCCAATACTTTTGTACTTTTACTCAAGTACATTTTGAATTCCGGACTTTTATTGATAATAGAGTATTTCTACATTGCAGTATTGATAAAAAAAAACGTGAGTACTTTTTCCACCACTGCTGGTGTGTATTCTCTCAGTCACTCACCTGCAGGTAGTTCTTCTCGCAGTAATCTGCCACTTTAAGCAGGTTACAGTGGTTCTCAATCAGCCCTTTCTTTGCAGCTGGTGCTTCTTGTAGTATTTGCGAAATAAGCTCTGACAACTTCGTTGGGTCCGCCATTTCTCCCTGTAATCTTTGGTAACAACTTTAAAAAAAGAAAGAAAATAATGATGTTTATAGCAGCTGCTGAGTGAGTATAGGCTATTACTAACCTATCTCTATCTCCGCCGGGAGGGTGAAAAAATTACTTCGGGAAATGTCAGTCGGTCGCAGCGTTGCCATGTCCTCTTAATATAAGCGACTTTGGGCTTGTTTTTCTGTGAAGTTGCTTGTAAACATTGGTAGTTGCGGGTTGCGTTTTGTTTGGGCTTGTTTCTAAAAGTGACAGTGTAGTTGCTTCTTTGGGCTTGCTTCACAATTTTTAAATAATTTCAACTAGTGGTTCTCAAATATTTTCATGTCATGGTGGACCCCCAAATTAATATGTGTGAGGGCCGGGGCAAATACATATTAATTTGGGGGTCCATGGTTAATAGGGGCCCCGCCCTATTAACCCTCATCTGTAAATATTTTGTGCTGCCATAGGGAGCCCCCCGCATACCAGATTTTTGTTGTTAGAATGTTTTCAAAAATCTTTCCAAATATTACATTTTATTTAAAGATTTTTTGAAAATAGCAGATCTACATCGCGACGCTTTGTGAGCTTGTAGATGGGCTATTTTCAATGTATACACTATACAGTTTACGGTTTAAAGTGCTCCTTTTGGACTTGTTTTCCTAGACCTGGTTGCTTATTTCTCTCACGGAGTCTGGCAACACTGGTCGCTCGTAGGGAGGGGCCGCTGCTGAATGCG
Organism: Gymnoscopelus braueri; assembly: GCF_963280865.1. NCBI lineage: Eukaryota > Metazoa > Chordata > Actinopteri > Myctophiformes > Myctophidae > Gymnoscopelus > Gymnoscopelus braueri. The sequence goes on from NC_137617.1 coordinate 23,162,146, forward strand.
GAATGACCGCAGGCTACGAGCTTTAGCCTCTCAGGTGAGGAACTACCGTCAGTGGTGTAAAAAGTATTCACATTGGTTTCTTAAGTAAAAGTATCAATACTGCACCGTATAAATACTCTTTTACAAGTAGAAGTCCGGAATTCAAAAGTTACTTGAGTAAAAGTATAAAAGTGTTGGTATAAAAATGTACTTAAAGTACCAAAAGTAGAAAGTAGCCTATACTATGTCCCATTTCACAAGTTTTCAAATGTATATATAATGTATAAAAATCTTTTGAAATAGCATTGTGAGCTTGTAGATCGGCTATTTTCAATTGGCCGAAACGTATCTGGCTGAAGTGGTTATATGTATGTTTTTTTGTAATAATATAAATAATCTACAAAGTAACTAGTACTAAAGTTTTCAAATAATTGTAGTGGAGTAAAAAGTACAATATTTGTCTCTGCGATGTAGTGGAGGCGCCAAGTACTGAAATTTGGAAATACTCCGGTAAAGTAAAAGTACCTCAAAATTGTACTTAAGTACAGCACTTGAGTAAATGTACTTAGTTACTTTACATCACTGCAAATAGACCTGCATGGACTTTGGACCCCAACGTGCATTCTACTACACCCACTTTATGATCACAGCAGGTCCAATTTGAGCCCTGCTCTGCCTCTGCATGCACAATTAAGACGGCAAGTTCACTTGAAAGATTAAAGTTAGAATAGTTGATTTCATTGTACATTGATGGCTGTATCCCACCGTTAACTCGGTAGGCTGATTAATATAGTACTTTTATGTCCGAAACGAGCCAAACATGAAGGGTAATAAACAGCACATTCGTCGAAATAAACATTTCATTTCAAATGCCACTAGAGGTCAGTGTAGCCAAATAATAATCTGTGGCGAGGCTTTAAGCAGTTTGTTTTTTAACTGATACATGGGTTTCAAAGTGTGATTATGATGCTGAATCATTGCTGATCAGTGCATGGTGGCCTTGGCCAGTAAAGAAGTACATTTACTTGAGTACTAAGTAATTTCTTTTGAGTATGTATGTGTAGCCTACTTTACTTGAATTGTACTTTTGACTCCACTACATTTCTAAGAAAGGAAAAAAAGTAGGCTACATTATGAATGAACCACTGAAGCTTTATTTCAAATATAGTGAAAATAGCTGATCTGCATTAGAATGTGCTTCTAATGTGTGATGGGGCCGTGATTTTTCTATTCTTTTCATGTTTATTTTATTTTAAAAAGTGAAATATCCCTTTAAAATTTTAATTTACTTTGTAATTTGTACTTTTTAATACTTAAGTCTTTTAAAAACCATGCACTTTTGAATAATTACATGAAGTTATTGTATAGTTATAGTACAAAGTATTCCTGTATGTTAAAAATACAAATTTAACTGAGCAACGTTAACTTAATATCTGACCAGGATCTATACTTTGTCTCAAGTACTGGGGTTGAGCGAGTGCTTAGTCCACCACTGATGATGATGATGATGATGATGATGATGGTGGTGGTGACAAGGAGGAGGAGGATTATTAGTACAGTACAGTACAGTACAGTACAGTACAGTACAGTACAGTACAGTACAGAACAGAACAGAACGTAGTCGGATAGATTTAGAAGTTATGCAGTGAGATGGCTAATTATAACAATCTCAACAACACTGGTTTGCTTCTAATTTTAAAAAATTGTGTGTGTGTGTGTGTGTGTGTGTGTGTGTGTGTGTGTGTGTGTGTGTGTGTGTGTGTGTGTGTGTGTGTGTGTGTGTGTGTGTGTGTGTGTGTGTGTGTGTGTGTGTGTGTGTGTGTGTGTGTGTGTGTGTGTGTGTGTGTGTGTGTGCGCGCGTGCGTGCTCGCACGTGCAGGGTCGTCACTACCAAACTTTTCTCAGTTGATCCTGAGGTAGTCTTTGACATAGAATCAATTTCAACTTGGGCCATTTTTGTGTTGTGCATATTTAATTACACAATTTGCAGATCCAACTTGTATTTTGGTGGTTTTGTGGTAAATTAATGAATATTGTCATTCAGGTATAATAATATTTGAAGTGTAACAATTGGGCAAACTGTATGTCCATACCAATGATTGCAGTGTATATCATTTATTATGACTTCTAGACACTAGAAACCAATGGTCACTAGTCACTACCAAACGTCATTATTTTTGTATTGTGCTTATTTAATAAGGTCATTTGCATATCAGAACAAATTAGTGGGAATAATTCATCATCAATTCATTTTTATAGATTGGATAATGATACAACATTATGCAAATTAGGTAACCCTAAAATTGCCACCCTATTGTAGGGTGTGCGACGATGGATAGGAGAGAGACTTAACATGCTTGGGGCACACACATAACGTCTATTGTAGGCTACTGTTATTTAGTTGTGTTTTCTAATGGGAAATACTGTTGGAAGGGATTCATGTTTTTTGTTGTATCGTTTATTCTACATTTATTTTATGTGTGTTACAGTGACAGGGATAGTGGCCCCCTGCCCTGTTTCCATGCAGAGGTGAGAGAGTTGGTGTTTTGTGGGCCTTACCACCACAAAATAAAAAGTGTTCCTATGAGAGAAACTGTCAGTGTGCTTGAATTCCATTGGTCATTACAGTGGTGTCAGAACATCGATGAAGGAAATCACTGCTGCCTTCTGGCCAGCAGGAAGAGACAGAGAAAGAGAGAGAGTTGGATGCCAGGGAGCAGACACTCACCACCAGGTAGTGAGTGTCATACCGCAGATGATCCCCTCTCCTATTGGCCAGAAGACACCAGTGAAGCCAAAGAGTGCTGGCAAGAGCAGATTATAGGCAGCAATGACTGTGCATTGGGAATCACACTGCAGCTCTAAACACCTGCGGTTAGTGGCCGTACAACAGAGATGGGTCTATTGACTATCTATTGCCTCCAGGTTGAAATAGTGGCTCAACTCAATTGCTGGTCTGACAATGAAACAACTGGCCTTGCCGTAAGGTGTCGTACTCGTAGTGGGGGCCAGCTTCACTGTAACAGAAGGTCAAATCAAGTTTGGGTCTTCTTGCTGAGTCTGACCTACAGTTGAACATTGGAACATTAGGAATAAAATTACATGTATGTTTGGCTTTTAGGCTTCGTAAACAAAAGGTGCACAGGGCACATATGACCAATAACCTAATGACTTTATACTTAACTTTATTTATAACTTCATAAAACATGAATAGTGGAAATAGTCGATCTACAAGCTCAAAACACGTCACATCGTGACACGTTTGGAAACATGTCTTAAGCTGGATATAGATTATCCTCCCACACCAGAGAACAATGGCTGGCAGCAGCAAATTATTCCATACACAGACACTTCTAAGAAGGTTAAACACAGTAGCTATAGTCTTGGACATGTTTGTTCTTGTGTATCTGTTTTGATATTTCTTAGTTTTACAGAAAGTTCAGCATTGTTTTCTGTCCCCCTTCCTCGCCAAGCATTACCTCTCCTATCCAATGCAAACCCTTGGACCCTACTATATTGAGGCAAATTTATGTAAAAAAAATAGATTTGCTTTGCAATGATCTTCCCATTGCATTAGCAATAAACTTAAAGATTTAAGAAATTTGCATAATGTATCTGCAAAATACTTTATAAAAATTTGAATATTTTGTTTGAAAGATATTACTCTACTGTCTACATGCAGCCACATTATCTATACATGTATCTATTATGTAAATATTTACCCAAATGTGTTCAAATATGCAAATCATCTCATTCAATTTGCACATAAAAAATGTCCTATGCAGAAATGGATTCTACAGGAAAAAGTTCTTAAGGATTAACATACAAATTTGGTAGTGACCATTGGTTTCCAAAACATTTGTCTAGAAGTCATAATGAATGATATACACTACAATAATATAATTATATAATAATTGTATTACATGGACAAATAATTGGGATATTTACTAAATGTCTGTAGTGATGAGTTATACAAGTATAATAATGTTTGTAAAAATAAGTTCTTGGAATAACATAGAACAGAATATGACCATGTGTTTGCTTTGATTTGTTACATACTTATGCATTTAATTTAATCTATTAACCACCATAAACATGCCCAATGGTACCACTGCAAATATTCTTACACCTGAATGAGATAAAATATTGTGACGATTACCAAATTGTTCTAGGATTTGCCGAGTCTATTTGTATGCGGGTGTAGTAATATCAGACAGACTCCAACATCCCTAGAGAGCTTTTCCCTGGCTGCAGACAGTGTTTACAGAACTAATGGGATCACATTCTTTGCGTGTACACAACATTGGTATGCATCTATTCTGTCATCAGGCTAATTTTAAAAATGATACCACCTTGGGGACACTCATTACTAAAGCACATAAGGGTGTCCCTTTCCTGCACATTGTACGGCTCTTCCTGTCAAATAGTGAACTATCTAGCAGAAAGCACTGCTACAGCTTTGATATCTGTAAGGCTGATAAGATGGTTGTGAGCAAAGTGTCAGCACCATCCTTGATCATTATTCTCTTGTTCATGCTGTATTATCAACAAGACTGTAAATCACACGTGATAATGGCACCTTTTGCCTATTATGAGCCACCTGGTGAGTTGCTCTCTGTACTTTAGTACCCTTTAAAACAACAAGGCAATATTCATTTGTAAATTAATTAATGGTCGATGGACAAAGTACCAAACGTCATTAATTAAGTCGAAGTATAGATACTGCTGGTCAAATATTACTCAACTAAGTGTACTTAAGTATAGCCTACTTAAGTATTCAAAAGTACATGCTTTTAAATGCGTAAATATTAAAAAGTACAAATTACAAAGTATATTTTCTTTTTAATATCAATACATTGCTATAATTAAATGAGACATTTTCCCCCCCAAAATTCAAAGATTTAACAGAAATGTTACAAAATATATAAATAATAGGGTTAGCGATGCGACACAGCGTGAGCTTGTACTGTAGATCAGCTGTTTTCACTTTATTTGAAATAGGGCTTTGAGTGGTTAATTGTCTCCGCCAGGGCGAAAAACATGGCCGAGACTATGTTTTGCACCCTGTCCGTCCGTGTGTGTGTCCGTGTGTGTGCCTGTCCGCCCGTCCGTCCGCTTGATCGCAGCGAAACTGTGCACACACTTCTGAATGCCAATTCAGAACCTCTGCCCCAAATATTTCACATGGTCCTGTTATAGCGCCACCAGGAGGCCGCTTTTTGCAAAACCCTTTTTTTTTTTACAATGCTCCTACAGATTTTGTCCCAACATCACGCAAATTGGCACACAGTATCTCTATAGTCATGAAACGAAACCGGTCTTTCCGATTTTTCATGTTCCATCCTGATTGGCTAAGAATGGCTTCCAAAATTTGCAAGAGTGCTCCATTTTGAACAAAATGCCTCAAATCATGAACACAGCGTGCAAATTCTCACTAGGCAGAGGAAGAAATGCCACTTGAAATTTTACAAATCAGCCTCATGGTGGCGCTATAACAGGCCGATTTGTGTTTTTACCTATAACTGCACCAATCTGTGTAAAACTTTGTATGTGCACTCCCTAGAGGCCAAGGAAAAACCTTTGCCCTGCATTTTTTTTCACATCTGGCTTTTATAGCGCCACCAGGAGGCCGACTTATGTAAAACAAATTTTTCACATTCCAGCCGAACATTGCTGGCCCACACTAACCTGCTACCTGACCTGGCGGAGACCTGTGCAAGTATCCAAAAATGCAAATGCTGAAGTAAAGTAGATTACTGTACAGATACTCAAAACATTTATTTAAGTACAGTAGTCAAGTAAATGTACTTTGTTACTGTCCACCACTGGTTCAGTGACACAGGTTACATTCACAACATAGCTGGAGATCAACTCCTATAATGTGTGGACGTACAGTTTTGTTAAATGTTTAACATAGTCAGTCAGATTGATGGCTATTGCCTGTATAACTTTATGATTGGCTTGGATTCCTACAGAGCAGGTAAAAACTAAGAATGAGAAATATCTGACATTGCCATTGGACTTGATACATGCTTGTATCCAAAGCCTTTTTTGGAAGGGAATCTATTACTTTAGTAGACCTATCAGTACGTATGTTATCATCAGCCATTTAGTTTATCTCTGTTTACGACTCATATTAGAGAAGCATCAAGATCTTAAGCTGTTCATTAAAAAAAGGCTTCCTGCACTTAGCCTTTTATTTGTTTATGGTGTGTTCATTCTCTCCTCTTGCTCTGTCATCCAGAGTCGTATCATGTTAAAGGTCATATCATTAGCAATAATGGCATTGTTTGTATGAAGAATAGTTACATTGCAAAACTGCTGTTCATGAACAAAGTTTGAACACTAGCACCAAACAGTTTACTATATTCATCTTGTACAGTTAGCATACTGTTTATACAGTTTGCAACATAAAACAATACCCAAAGCATTTTAAGGTTATAGCTTAGTTTTGTTTATGAAAAATCATTTGTGTATAAAGTAGGATTGATTTGCACTGCGTGTACACATATTAATTTTCCTTAATAGTGTTGTAATGCATGGCAATAACCCAAACCACCTGTACCTGGCAATGATAAATCATTGTAATTCATTTTATAGTGCTTTCTGTTCTGCATGATTTGATATAGTTGGTAATGTATACCTATAAAGACGCTAGCAGGATACAGTATGCTACACACAGGTTGAAATAAACATGACCTTATTATGAACTATAGGCACTCTCTGCTGGGGCACAATATATCCACTTTAATCTGCTGAGGAGACTGCGTAGCCTGCAATGTGTTTTGTGAACAATAAGCTAAGCTAAGGTTGGGCGACCTAATAGCTGAGTTGTTAGGGCAGTGATTCTCAAACCTTTCATTTCAAGGACCCCCAGTTTACTATGCATTAGGCTTTGGACCCCCATAACTCTGAGAGTGTACAAAAGGTCAACTCTCAGAGTTACCAGTCATTTTGCTGGGGACCCCCTGGAACCTCCTCAAGGACCCCTGGGGGTCCCCGAACCCCACTTTGAGAACCACTGTGTTAGGGCACATACTGTACCATACGGACTCTAATGCCTGACAGAGGTCCCGGTTTGATTCCCAGCTAGACAGAACATTTTGCTGCATGTCACTCACCTACAGTTCTCTTTCTCTCTCTCTTTCTTTCTCTCTCTCTCTCTTTCTCTCTCTCAGTTTTTTCTCTATGTCTCTATACATGTAGGCCTACAGTAAATCAGTAAATATCAAATATAGGCCCAAAAATGTCCCCCAAAAATAACAACTTTAACCATATGAACCTTAGCATCCCCATTTTGGGCACAGCAATAATAGGCGAACATTTGGTAAAAATAGGCATGCCATGGTTGAGACTGTGTCAGTTTGAGCATCATTCATTGTCTTGTCTAGGTCTTGTATTTCTATTTATTATGTTCCCTAGTCCAGTTATCTTAGTTCTATGGTGCTGTCTGCCCCAGCTGTATTGTGTTTGTAATCACTCCTCGTGTATATGAGTCTTGTTCCCCAGTCATTCCTTGTTGGGTCATTGTTTTGTGTTGCATGCAGGGGTGGATTACTGAACGAGCCTATTGGGCCTCTGCCCAGTGTCCCGAGAGCTCAGGGGACATTGTCATTTGTCATGGTTATTAAATTTACGTTTCTTGTCAAAAGACTTACAGTATAGTCACTCATGTCAATAAGAGCCCCAAAAGCCGTACTAAAAACTGAAGGAATAACCCAAACATTGACTTTGAAGATGTCACAAGAAACAAACCAACATGATACCATTCAAGTGAGTCGTAAGTCATACGGCGGTGTCACTACGACTATGCGTCAAAAATAGCTGTTTACAAGCTCACAATGCGTTGAATGCACAAGGTGTTATGAGCTTGTAGATCAGCTGTTTTTGGCATGCGACAAAACATAAATTCCATATGAGTTCATATGATTTTGCAGTTAATTGTGTCTATGTGCACTGTTGATCCTGTTGACGTACAGGTGAATGTAGTTATTCTCCTCAAAGTTATGTAAGTGCTGACTGTCGTTGCTCCGAAGTACCATTGGTCCGACGGCCCCCATTATAACTAACCCAAACCCTAACCTCAAACTAACCTATATAACGTTTGTCGGACTACTGGGACGTTGGATTAATGGGCAGTTCCCGGTCCAAGTCTCAACGTCCCTTTCCTGTTCCAGCAGTGGAAGAATGTTGGAACAGCATAGATTTGGTATGTACAGTACAGCCTCCTTGCCCTGTAGGGCCTTGTCTCAATGTCTCTTACCTGCCCCAGCAATAAAAGAAAGCTTCAGGGGGTTTCAGCCCCTTTCTATGACTGCATGTTTGTGTTACAGTACCTGTACTCTCAATTCCCTATGATCCTCAAGCCCCCTTCCTCGTGGACATTGTGGGATGTCATCAGCCGTCCCTAGAGCTAGGGGTACTGTCATGGTTGAGACTCTTGTGTCACTTATTTCTATGTACTGTATTATCTTAGTTTTATGGTCCTGTCTGTCCCAGCTGTATCTTGTTTGTATCACACCTCATGTGTACTGTATAATCAGTCTCTTCCCCAGTCAGTCCTTGTTGGGTCATTGTTTTGTTTTGCGTGCGTTAGTTTATCTTTGTTATTAACCTGTATTTGTTAATACGTTAATCCGTCACCCAAACTTGGGTTTTTGCCTTTGCCTGCCTCGCTGTACTGCATTTGGGTTCTCACCCACACACCAACATGTGACAAGGCGAACATTTTCCGAAAATAGCAGATCTACAAGCTCACAATAGATCAGCTATTTTCAGTGAAGAGGTTTGGTCTAGAGGAAAAAAAGAGTGGGCCAACTAAGTATATAGGGTTTAAGTGGTTAAAAGAAAATGTGCCTGAAGGTAGCTATTCAACCTTTCTCTCGCTGTACTAGGTCTGACCCCCTAGCTATTACATCATGCCTCGCTCTGAAAGACTGAAGTGCACACCCGCAAGCTTTTGTAACCATCAATATTCAGTCATCGTTCCACACAAATAATGATTACTGCCACACACTTTATCTGCTGCGATGTCAACAAGGGAAAGGTCACTTCCTCTTTGAGTAAGTTCCATCATTCGTGAATTGTATTTTGTTAAGCCATAAACAAATTCAATAACATTGTGCCTGCAGGGGCTAATAAAATCCAATATGACCCCATCCACCCCTGACCACCCTGTCCCCCAGCAACCAAGGAACTTATTTAAGAGGGAACGGACATCTACATCACTTTGTCTGTCCAGTAATTCAGACTGGCAGATTTGTGGCACTGGGAGGCAAACCGTAGCCTTAAGTTGGAATGCATAGAAGTAGATGAGGGCCAGGTAGACAAGCTTATGAATAAACACTATTTCTGAATGATTAATCTGTTCAGGGAAATAATATACATATCACACGTTGTTTTCTGCTGTCTTGGTTGTCAAAGTGCACAGGGTATCTAAAGAACACAGAGCACGTTTCTCTCCAATGGGCTGTTATCGCAAGAATGTCAGTCATTAACAGTTTGTCAACCTATTCTCGTGGTACTGCTGATCACCGGTGCTATTTAGATACCTCAATGAAATTGCATGGTGTGCACATCAAAAAACAAGTGATCAGAAAACGTGTGATATGTCTTTTATTATATGACAAAGGTTGCACTCATTAAAGAATATTGTTTGTTCATAAGCTATTCCAACTGGCTCTCCGGTTCCAGTTTGCCTCCCATATGTGTCAATGTGCATGCCTGGCATAGAACGCTTCCCTTCATTTAGAAGTTGCCTGCCAGAAACCAGGATCAATCACTCACTTGCTTGTCACTCAGTTAGAACTGATTATATCCTCTTGGGGCATATTTACAGTTCCTGTTTTTGTGACACCATTATGTGAAAGTAACATTTTGTAAATGCTGATTCTTAATATTAGGCTCAAATCGCCTGAGAACACAGCTTATGAAATGAAATGAAGGCATATTGTACTGTATCATTGCACCCCTGGCAGAAACATAGTGCACTGCTGTTTTATGAGCTTGTTTTTTCAGCAGAGCTTTGTACTGTAAGTGCTTAACCATCCATTTGACTTTGAATGGCCTCACCTCAATTATGACTTCAAGTAAAATCACAAAATTCTCATAAGCCAGGGATGAATTGCCTTTTTAAATATCACTAAAATGATATTGATATACTGTATAAATATGAACAACAAGTTGAACAATAATAGTTGTGTATTGACAGCCTAGTTATTCTCTTCTGAGATACCCCACGTGTTACCTGATAACTTCCTCGTAATCCTTTGTTTACAACTAAAGCCAAGCTCCTGGTCTAACATTTCCTCATTAATAGTTGTTATGTCATATAATATAACGGGGTATATACAACAAGTTGTTTTTGGAAGGGATACTCATACCAGTTGATTAACATGATTGTATCAAAACGTGTTAATGGTTAATGTACGTAGATCTGCTATTTTTGGGAAGAGGAACGAGAATTATGTCTAACTGATTTATTCACTGGACCGTTGAGTAAAGGAGGAAATTGTTAGATTTTTTTATTTTTATTTTGATCCATAACCCTAAAACCTGAGTATTAGGGTTAGGGTTATTGTGTGCTGGTGTTGTGCACCAAAAGAAGTAAAGAAGTTCACACGCTTTGTGAGCTTGTTAAGCCTCACTCCCCCACCATAAAACAACCATTTCCTTTGTAAGGACCAGGAATATTATTATTTGGCCCTCACAAGCATAGTAGTAATACAGTACACTACTACACTGTCATACTGTATGCACACATTTTGACTCACAGCACCCACATCCAGTGGTGTGCAACATATGCCTCTTTTATCTGTGGAGATTGGATGCTGTAGGCCATCGCAGCTTCACCACACTTCACAGACTTCCATTACAGCTGCCGAATTCAATTACGGTGCTGGAGTGTGCGGGAAGGCTAAACTGCACTCCCCTACTCACAAACATGAGTGCACACACGTGCGCGTACACACGCACACACACACACACACACACACACACACACACACTCAGCAGCACACACTCATGTTAACTCTTTTATTGGCTGGAACCAAAGACTTTGGAACCAATTCCGAAAGTCTATTAACACATTTACAACATTTGCTGCTTCAGGGCTTCAGACAGGGCCCCTGTCATATTCTTCTCGACCTACTGCTGTTGGTCATTTTACGATCAGCTAAGTTTGTGAGGGGATTTGTGAGACATTTATGAATCATGTTTTGGTATGAGACATTTTTTTTCTTCTTTTTTTTCTGTCTGAATTTCCAGTCTGAACCAGGCATACAGTATAGAAATGTGAAAATGTGTGACCTTTTGATTTAAGGACATATTCCGATGATGTTTTGATTGTTTCTATCATGCAGTAGATAACAGATAATTAATTGAGAGTTCATGGTACATAAAGAGTCTGGCTAATGATGATGATCGATCAATAATTAACCACCTGGCTTTCACTGGTTCATGTGTGTCAAGATTCTGAGGCCATAAACAAGATATCAACAAGCTGTAATGATAGTAATTACAGCTTGATTGATTGATTGATAGATTGATTGATTGATTGATTGGCCCAATAATGATCCACAGAAAATGTAGTAGAATTCAAAACTACGGTTAGGAAATGTCAGAATTTTTTTTTCAAAAGATTCAAAATGTTGGAAAATCTAGTCAGCCGGGCATTAGCATTCCTGGGGGCCATTTTTAGAGTGAGGAATGAGTATAGATGTAGCAGGTTTTGTGTCATCTGTAGCAGTCGCTGTGTAGGAGTTATGACTTTTCAAAGTTCAAAATGTTGACCTTTAATTATAGCAGTCTCATCAGGCTGATTGGGGTCATATTTGTTGTGCAAGTCATGCACACAACTTCCAATCATTGATGAAAATGTCATCCCTCCACATTTACCAACTCACAGGAATTTGCTAAACCATGGCAGGAGGAGAAAAATCATAATCCAGCACGATACAAAAACTATGGTTTTTAGTCCTTCGGGGTTGAACAGCTAGATAAAAGAAAATCACGCAGTAAGGGTCTCAGATATAGGCCCAGGCTTACATGGACATTTTTTATTTGTTAATCTAAACGTTTATGGGTTTCTTAATGTGCACGTTTGAATATGTAAGCGTAAGACATAACTTCACCGGATATGTAAGTATTATGCAAACCAGGGTTATTAATGTAATCACACTAATGCTATGCATGCAAAAGCATCAATCGAATTATATCATAACATGATTGTTCCCAGTAATCAGGCTATTTGTGTGCATGTAAATGCATGTGATATGACAATGACCTTGGCTATTAGGACTTGAATAAAGAATCGTTCCGTTGAATGGAGTTGTCGGTAATAGTCACATTATTCACACTAAAAAGACTCACCACCCTTTAGTTTACACATTTATTTTTAAATATGCATCATTCATCTTTCCAATCATTAACCACATGAACCCCAGTGTCCCTATTGCGGGGGCAAACATTTGGCAAAAAATAGCCGATCTTGTAGATCGGCTATTTTTGGCGAAGAGATTAGGAATAGAGAGGAAAAGGAAGGGGCCTTGTATAGACCATCGGGGGACTCCAGTCAATGAAGTATAGGGTTTAGGTGGTTAATAGATTTCATGGTGTGCACTGCCACATGTTGCAAGGGTTCATAATACGATTTGGAGCAAGAGCCACTAGTTGTATAAAGTCCAACAACAACAAATAACGAACATCGGCATCATCAAAATGACATGTTTATCAGATGGAGAAGTAGTCCTTATCTGCAGTGAAACCAGTGTGAGGGGCCCTTGACTGCCAGCTTCCGTGTGCTTACCTGTACTTTGTCTTTCAGGATACCTGGTAGGCAGGGCAGAGGTCGTCAGTGCCAGCTGGGAGGACCCGGGTCTAGTGCTCAAGAACAAGCCACTCCAGTTCTCTCTCTCTCTCTTTTGTCTTGGTTTGTTTTTTGTTATCATTCTTTTTACTGTTACACCATACAACACTCCTACTGTATGTCACTCTCTTTTATCACCTAGGACAAAGGAAGGAAACACAGCAACATTTAAAGGATAAGACTTTTATTAAGTAAAACATAATGTAGCAAACATAAATGCATAAATGGAATTATCAATACCATCAATAATGTAGAGAAAGATGCATGATGAGATCAAAATGTGAATCATGTGGGTGTTGTATGGTATAACACAAAATAAGGATAATAAACGCCAATCACAAACTAAACCCAAACATAATGTCTCACTGTGTCCCAAAAATCTGCCTGCAAGTGCAAGGACAGCATTTGAATGCAGGAAGGCATCAAGGCCTGTCCCATTCAGAAGTCATTCAAGTCAACATGAAATGCTGACTGCTAAGGTGCCAATTTTGAAGACAGCATTGGAGTACGGTTCTCAGGGTAGGATATCCACAGTTACATGTAAAATATAATTTGTTTTAGTTTTTTTAGCTGGAGGGCTAACTGACTCAATTATTGGAGTGTGTTTGACTTTGAGTTTTGTTGTACTGTACCAATTTCATAATCAAAATGTGCTTTATTCTTTTATATTTCAGTGTAGTGAAAATGGGTCGGCATATTGAAAATAATAAAAGTTTCTTTAAACGTATTAGATACAGTAGCTGTGTCTAACGTTAGCCTTTAAGAGGATGGCTTGATTATGTAAAGAAAACAGCTTTGACTGGGTGTAAGTTGTGAAAAAGTTCATGATGAGCTTCCCTTCTTGGAGGCCTGTCTCAATCACAATAAATTCCATGTACCTCCACTGAGCCCTGCACCTCCTCAGTTGGCACGGAGGTGAGCAGCTGTGGCTCAGGAGGTAAAGTGGACGGAACCGGAAGCTACCAGCTAGCTAGGGGAGGTGCCAAGCTACCTCGCTGCAATGGAGATGGGTCTCCAGACATCTATCTTGCCCAGACAGCAAGACTGCCCTTCATATTGCTCTGGCAATAAAGTTGCCACCGTAAAGACTTTGAACGTATCTGTTGACAACCGTTGTAAATCAATGTGCTAATAGTCGTACTGGAGCATCAGAAAAGGGAAATATGAGAAAGTGATCACTCACAGTGATGAAAACACAAAGCTGTTTTCAACACGGGATGGGTCTTCAACAGGGGGTGCGGAAATACTACAGGGGGGGCCACCAAATGTTTGTGTGATAGGAACTTTTCTTTTACATTAACCACTGAACCCGAGCATTCCTATTCTGGGGGAACATTTGCTGAAAATAGCAGATCTACAAGCCCACAACGCGTCGCAGCTTCAGCGTGAGTAGATCGGCTATCCTGCAAAGAGCTTTCTAAAGTTTTCTAAATATTGAGGGTTTAAGTGGTTATGTCTGAAAGTACACATGAATATGAATCCAACATATTAATAGAAAAGATCATGTACTGTATAAAAAAATAAATAAAAAAAAACATACATTTACACAACACTGATGATAGTGCTATCAAGTCAATGAAGCTATCTAGGAAATCTATGAACAGGTTTAATCTGCACATCATTTTATACAATATGTAGTGGGGGTTACTGCTTCATCTCTCTCTCAGTGAAGGGGTCCTTGGCCTGAAAAACATTGAAGACTCCTGATATAGGGATCAACCTTTTCAATATTTCTTATCCTGTTTACCTCTTTCTACAACTTTCTTTTTGGAACAAAATGCTCCTGATGCCAAATAACTGGAAGTCTGCTTGTGATTATGAAGTTAGGTTAATAATGTAAGCTCATTTCCTTTGCTAGCTTTTTTATTTTGGTATGACTCATTATTTTACTTACTACCAGAATGGGAAGCAGCACAGATATCAGGTTGGGTTAGAACAATATGTCATGGAGATATACAGTATATACAGTATATATTAAATAAAGGGGGGGGGGACATCCTCTCATAAAAGAGTGCTTCGTTATTGTGTGGATAATTTCTCTGGTTTGTCCAAGGAAATGTGCTGTTTGTCAACTGAACCACCACAATGATTTTCCTTTTACAGTACCTATATGCTGCCAACTCTACCTGACTTTCAGACCTTGCCTCATCTCCCCACTCTTGTTCCAGTCGGACTCTTACCACTGGAATGGTGAGTAGTGCAACAATACTTCAAAAATTATCTTGAGACAGAAAGAGATGCTAACTTTTAAGAGTGTGACTTTGTCTGACTGACTACCCCTGTCACTAAGGGTTTCTCCTGCTGTAACACACATAAAATAAATATAAAATATAAACAAAACAACATAAAACAACGTAACACATGAATCCCCTCCAACATTCAGTATTTAGAAACCACAACTAAACTAGAAAAGTGTGCTCCTCGGAGCACAGGTCTCCACCAGGGCCCACAAATGTTGGAAGCCTGGGAAGCGAATGGAATATGAAAAATCTGACTGATACATCTTGATCACACGATGCCACAGAGAATGTGAACCGATTTGTGTTAGTTTTGGACAAAATCTGTAGGAGTAGTAGCAAAAAGTGTGTAATGAAGAAAATACAAAATAGCGGAACATCTTGTCAGGCGGAAATAGGTGTGGCCTACAGTACTATGTGAAGTTGAATTTTCTTTTTTGTACGACCAACGGTTCAAGAGTTATAGGCCAAAATGTGAAGGTGTCTGTTATAGTGCCACTATGAGGCTGATTTAAAAAAATTGGGGTGGAGATTCTTCCTCGGCCTGCTGGGAGTGTGGTCCAGTGGTGCCTGAGATTAGCTGCTCACAGACACACAGACACTCGGACAGGGGCAAAAATATAATCCTCGCCATCTGGCTGTTCCGGCCTGGCGGAGATAATAGTATATCAAACCTGCCATTTGAGTGCCGCCCAAAGAAGTTGCATCACACATACAGTACAGTACTGTAATGAAACCTCTCTGAGTCGAGAAGATTCCTGTGGGATGACATACCATACCATAGTTCATGCCAGAATTGAGAGCAACTCAACGGATTTGTTTCGTTTACTCAATGATTATTACTCCAAATCCCTATTCACACTGCACACATGTTCCATATTGTTGCTGTCAAGGCAGATACAAGGCAGAAACCTTGTATCTCCGTATTTCAACTTTTTAATGTACTTTTTCATAAATTAATCCCTTACTACATTGTCTCTCCAAAAATTGTCGATCTACAAGCTCACAACGTGTCATGATGATGCATGTACGTTGAAAGCTTGTAGATCTGCTGTTTTTGCTAATTTTTATGTTAAAGTAAGTCTGTCTGTGTGTTTTATAAATATTGAACCAATAAAAAGTATTAATAAGGCTAAATCCATTGCAACAAAGGTTCTTTTAGTCCATGTCCTGAAAAGTAACAGTTTTGAACATACAAGGTTTCCACCTGGCAGTGACGATATTTCCATGTTGAGGCTCTATATCAGGTCCATGGAGCACAATATACCCACTTCTAACACTCAAGCCCTCTATTGATTGAGTAATACGTTCTTTTTCTTTTTAGAGTCTCCCCCCAAGGAAATGGTGTGCTGGCAGTTGCCGTGCAACAGCCAATGACATGAGGTTCAGCACATGCAGTAGTGCAGTTTGGATGACAACCATCTACAGTGCAGATGGTAAGAATGGAGACAGAAGAACAAAAGAAAAAAGATCCAAGGCACTCTTCTGGCAAAAAAGTAACAAAGCCTTTATTAATATGTCTGTTTCATGGTGAAAATATCTAAAACAATAAATGTGCATGTTAAGACATGTCACGCCCTGCTACGCGTGGGCTGTAACCCAGCTCTGTCTTAAGATGCTCATTTATTGTTTTTAATATTTTCACCATGAAATAGTAAAAAGGAAAGATCACTTTAAATAATAACGAAGGCTTTTTAACTTTTTGCCTTAGATCTTTTTTCTTTTGTTGAACTTTTGTATTTCCTACCACCTTCATCATGCTTATTTGGACTTCCAAGAACACCAGATCTTTTATAGCTTGTTTTCCTTTAGAATGGAGACAGCTTGTAGATCCCTACACTATTTGACAGTTTACGCACCTCCCCTTCCTATAGATTAAGGACTGTCAACGATCTCAGCTTAAAACAGCAATGGCTGCAGTTTCTTTCTTTTTTATCATTTGGAGGGAGAGTTGGCTGAGTTGCACTTACCAATAAATACTCTGTCCATTTGATGAGATAATCAATCTTCCCTCAGATGGAAGACAGAGACAGAGTGAAAGAATGAGTAAAAGTGTGGTTTCAGCAAAGATAATTCAAAGACGAGTTCCTGCCAGGCTTACTCTCCTCTGTACATCTGTTTCCCTCTGCCAATTTCTCCTTTCCCTTCTCTCTGTCATTATGCCCGCCCGGTCTGTCTAATTCCCCCTTCCCTTCTCCGTTCTCGCTGAACCGAGGGAAGGAGCTGGGAGCGAAGTGCGCGGAGTGCCTCCCTCCAGATCCCCCCCAGTGCTGGTGACTGGGGAGCTGCCACTCTGCAGCCAGGCAGGCAGGGAGCGATGTTGTGTCACTGCTTCTCTCCTATCAGCCACAGTATTGCAGTTCCTGAGACTTGGATCTGATCAAAGCTATCGCTGACCAACCAAATCCTGAGACGAGGAAGGTAAAAAAAATAAAAAATAAATGGGGATAAGGAGTGAGTAAAGAAGGTGGAGAAGGTAGGGGTGGACGTGCTGTGCTGTAAAGTGGTCAGGGGAAGGCTGCAGAGAAGTGTGGGCTGGGTTAAACTGGTACTGTAGTTTATAAGGAGCTGGCTGTGACTGCCTCTGTCTGTGCAGTTGAGGCTGGGAGGGGAACAGTGGAAGAACAGCCCCAGGGAAAGTGATCTCTCACATCACTGGATAAAGTGTATTTTTAGTCCACTCCTCCAACTCTTTTTTTTCTCTTTGTAGTTTATTTTCCATTTCTCGGGTTGGAGAGAGAGAGAGACACACACAAGGAGGAGCAGAATGGCCAGGTTGCTGTGGGCAGCTGTGCTCCTGTTGCCAGTCCTGGAACTCTGCGAGGCTCTGCCAAGCCACTGGCTTCCCGGGCTTTACAACCGCACCGCGGAGAACGCAAAGACGTTTGTTGATGACTACAACACCACGGCCGAGGAAGTCCTCTACCACAGCGTCTTGGCCAGCTGGAACTATAACACCAACTTGACGGACCACAACTCTGAACTCCAGGTGGGTACAGTGGGACAACAGCTCAGCAGAAATTCAGAGTGATCGGCTTAGTCTTGAGTGCATACAGGTGCGTCGCATGTGTTGACATATGCTGATGAAGTTGGCTTGCTCAGAGCGGTGTGGCGTTTAGTTATTAAGAGGAGCGCTTGCCCGGACCGAGTCCTTCTGATTGCAAACACACGCGTGGTCGGGGGTTTCTGTGGAGAGCTAGGCCCCTGCTTGACTTGGAGCTCACCCCTATTCAGCCCCATCCAGAATTACTTGCCCAGCTTCCTCCCCAAAGCAGCCAACTCCGCTTGTGTGTTTCTGGAAGTAAGGAACGGAGCCGAAAGCCCGTGGCCTCAAGCGTCTTCGAGTATTGAATGAATTCCCCGGGGGGTTCTCCAGAGCTATTCTGTCGGCTGTCTATTTGTTCCAGTGCCCGATTGAACAGTAGGCTACTTTACACCTCATGCTGAACACGAGGAATGAAAATGCCATTCCTACAGATTGAGACATTAGTTTTAACGTGCAATGTTATACACTGATACCCCTCTTGCTCTAATGGCTTAAGCCTAGAGATGTTTGAAGTCAAGAGTGCCTCTTCTTGCTGCAATCAATGTAAATATATTTTTCTCAGAGGCATTCCATGACCCATAAACATGCATGGCAGATGGCTTCAATTTTGCAGTCATGCTTGAAGTGTGTTTAAGTATATCCATAGAGAACCAGGAAGATTTGACACAGACTGTAAACTGGCAGTTGGAGGGACCAACAAAATTGCAGTGGTGTGCAGAGTGCTGGCCTTGGGACAGAGAGGAATGCACACACGCACACGCACACACACACACACACACACACACACACACACACACACACACACACACACACACACACACACACACAAACGCATGAATTGTCATTAACTCATTTACGTACACATGAGATACCCATATGTACAGTACTCACACTTGCAGGCACAAAGGCACTAACACATAATGTATACACATGCACGCACGCACGCACGTACGCACGTGTCATGAGAGCAATTTCTCAAACAAACATGTACACAGTTGTTAGGGCGTGTGTTTGCATCGACAGCTGTCTCAACAAGATTTCAGTACACTAGCCAAGCTCAGGGAGGCAGACTCTAAACACATGCTGAACACAACAGGTGTAACCCTCTCACCCCCCTGCGGTGGCAATATGAGGAGGGCCAAACTGTAGAAAGCGCTGCGCTGTCCAGAGTACATCCAGGATGCGAGGTGCAAGACAAGCAAGCT
This sequence comes from Gymnoscopelus braueri, assembly GCF_963280865.1. Taxonomy (NCBI): domain Eukaryota; kingdom Metazoa; phylum Chordata; class Actinopteri; order Myctophiformes; family Myctophidae; genus Gymnoscopelus; species Gymnoscopelus braueri. The sequence continues at coordinate 23,181,478 of NC_137617.1, forward strand.
CGAGCAGGCTGACGTGTACGCTGCCAGTGATGAGCGTTATTGTTCCAGACACTTCAAAAGATTTGATCAAAGAGAAGCCAAGTGTTGAACCCTATTGGCTCTGGCAGACAGAGTGAGCACACGCTGCGCCGCTCAGCAAGACCTGACACCGAAATGAGCATGAGACCACTACAGTCACGTCAGTATTCCAATCAAACCTGCACTGCCAGAGATAATTATCATTACCTGTTAATGTAGGGTTTCATCCTTCCAATTAGCCCGGTTTAAAAATCGATTACAGTTTGCACGGGAATGATAATGTTAGTGAGAGAGAGCACTTGGTGCAATGTGCCACCACACACACGCATGCACGTGTGCACACACACACATGCACGTGTGCACACACACACACACACACACACACACACACACAACACACACACACACACACACACACACACACACACACACACACACACACACACACACACACACACACACACACACACACACACACACACACACACACACACACACACACACCATTAATTTCTTCTCAGTGCAAATGAGGTGCTCGGATCAGAGCCAGCAGAGGAGATCAAACAGCATGGCGATCAGACCACAGGCCTCTCATCAGAATGGATAAAACCAAGATGTGAGGTGGGACTGGACATCCATTAAACCTCAGGACAGAATGCCAGTCAGATCCAAGCCCGAGCCTCAGTTACCTTCAAAGACACTGATTTCAACATTCATTACACCACATAGGGTTTATTATTATTATCATCATTATTTTATTATTATTCAATAATTTAGCCCTGTGGGGAGTTCAGATGTAGTTGCCTTAATTACAAAATGTAATGTAGTATTTTATGGTGCATGTACAAGCGTAAATGGATATAAGATTCCAACAGAATTGTTAAAGGAGAGATTAAATTTAACACTCTGGCCTCAGTACAAATTAACGTTATACTGACAGACGGCTGAACCTTGTAACCTTGTTGAAATGTGTTGCAACTTATATAACAGAGAAAGACCTTGGGAGAGAGAGAGAGAGGGGGGCAGAGAAGAGATGAACAATCCTTATCTTTATTGTATGTGGAAGTAAAGTGAGAGAAAGCATTTATGATAATTTGGGTGGAATGACTAGGATAGACGAATGGCAGGAAAAAGGTTAGGCCTATAATTATAGAGGAAAGACCAAAACTGAGAGAAAGAGTCACCAGGTTTCACCTTAACTCCCTTTTAATTGTAATCAGTGGATTGAGGGAGTGTGACAGATAAACAGAGTACTCACATATTTGACTGAAGTAAAAGTAGCAATATGACGGTGTAAACATACTTTGTTACAAGTAAAAGTACTGCTTTCAAAATCATACTTACAGTACAGCACTAAGGTACTAACTAAGGCTTCGCGCTAAGGCGCTGTAAGTGATTGTTTGGTTGAAACGAAATGTAGTTTTTTTTTGTTTTGTTAAAGCTCTTTATTCCAATAGTAATCATAGATATAGAGTGTTTGTTCAGTGACAAAGAAAGGCAGATATGGGTAAAACCTCTAGACGCTATAGGGAATGTGCAGAATGTGTGTGTGTGTGTGGGGGGGGGGTATCTACTATCTGGATTATAGAGGATGTGCAGTAAGGTATGCACACTGTGTGTACAATATATAAATACACTTATGTGTACATTAGTGCAAGTAAACCGTGTGAGAAAATCTGCAAGGAGATTCATATTCATTGTGTGCTTGCTTTTTGTCCATGTCCTTGTTCAGAGCCCTGACAGCCTCTACGAAAAGAACTCTTACTGAGCCTTGAGCCCTGGGCTTTGAGACACCTCAGGCACTTGCCAGTCTGCAATGGCACAAACATTCCATTGCTGGGGTGGTATTTGTCCTTCATGATTCTTTCTGCCCTGCTCAAACACCTGCTGTCATACAGTATGTGTCCTGCGGGGACGGGAGGGAGCTCCCTGTGGTGAGATTGACTGACCGCACCGCCTTCTGCAGGGCTAGCAGGTCCTGGGAGGTGCTGGTCCCATACATGATGCTCTGGGTGACAGTACAATTTCAGGACCTTCTCTAAGACCTTGAACTTCCTCAGCTGCCTGTGGTTGGTACAGGCGTTGTCTGGTGGTCTTTGCCACAGACTTATGTGCATTCTTCATGTTAGGCCCTCTGTGACGTGCACACCAAGGTACTTGAAACTGCTTAAACAGAAAAACAATAAAGTCTGCAACACTGGTATTATTTCTCAGCTCCACTTGTTTATTGTATTGTAAGCAATACACAAGTGGAGCTGAGAAATATACCAGTGTTGCAGACATTATTTTTCTGTTGAATCGCTGATTGCCCAGCACCTGGGTGAGATTGGATGTGCATGCACTATTGCCTTTGTCACTTGAAACTGCTTAACCTCTTCACTGGTGTCCAATTCACTTCGTTCATCTCCTTGGTCTTTCTGATTTTCAAGAAAAGGCAGTTTTCCAGGTACCACTGCGACAGGTCTGCCACCTCGTGCAGAGAGGCCCCTTCTTTGTGATTCGAGACAGGCCCACCACAACTATATGTCATCAGTAAACTTGACGATGGTGTTTGAGCTGTTTCTGACCACACACTGTGTGGCACACAGTCATGGGTGTACAGGGAGTACAGCAGAGTGCTCAGTACGCAACCCTGGGGGACTCCAGTATTGACTGGGTGGTAGAGATGTGACTACCCACCCTGACCACCTGGGGTTTGGCAGACAAGTCCAGGACACAGGCAAACACCGCCGGGTTCAATCCCAGGTCAGCCAGTTTGCTAGCTAGCCTGGTGGGGACTGTGATGTTAAATGCAGAGCTGAAGCCAATAAATAAATAACAGCCTAAGATAGCCAGCCCCCTTCACTGTTGTTGTCCAGGTGGAAGAGGGTGGTAGCCTGTCTCCACCCCCTGAATCGCTAGCCTCGCATTCAGGGTCTGGTGACGCTGTCGAAGGCGGGGTTTTCTCGGTTGAAAATCTGTACGGCGAATCGGGATCGGGATAATCCAGTATGAACCAATCGCCAAAGAGTCCAACTTTGGCCACGCCCCCATCTCAGAAAACGGCTGCACTGAGAGGGCTTTCAGACTGAATAATGGAGTGAAACGAAATGAAAATTCAGGCTGAGTGTCAGGCTAAGAGGGTGACGTGAAGTCTGCAAATAAAATTGTACAGTACTTGAGTAAATGCGCTTCGTTGCCTTCCACCAGAGCCGATAAGCTAGGCATCAATGAAAACACCAGAGAAACATTCTGACAGTACCCAAGTGACCTCTATTTCCTGTGGTCAATATGATGTCACAGATCACTCAATTTAATAGAGCATGTTGATCACATACAGTGATGTGCTTGCACATGTTTTAACTTACAGTGAGGATTCATGGTCAAGTCAAGGTCAAGTGAGGTGCTGAATGTAATGCAAGTGTGACCGTCCTCCGGGAAACTACATTACATGGATACGACAGTATCCACGTAATGTTCTCCCATTGACCTTGCCTCAGCACATTTATCCAACACAACATTTATGTAGTGAACAGGCCACAGATAAAGAAAGGTAGCGTACACGTGCAGTATATTGCTGTCCCGTGGTTTATTAGCACCTATTCAAAGACATGTTTTGCTCAGGAAGGGCTTCATCAAGTTCACTCACAGATAGCCATGACCTTTCAAGATGCCATAAAGACAAGCTTTTAGGCCACTGTCGGGTCACACATGTTTATACTGTATGTACTTCAGAGTCATTTCCTTGGCTACTATCCTTGAGCTCTGGATGATGTTACGGACATGTTCTGGCTCAAGTCTCTTTCCTACACTTGACTCTTTCTTCACCCCAGAACTTGTCAAGATAACTGATGTGCAGTGGTGTAAAGTAGCTAAGTTCACAGAGAAGATTGTGAGCACATCTTATGCCTGTATTTAGGCCAGGTCAAGGCATCAAGGCGAGAATCAAGGAGAAGATAAAAACATCAGCACACTGTTTTTAAGCTCCAAATACTTACTTTTATTTACAGGTGCAATTTTTGACCCTTTCAGGTCTTCGTCAGGCAAATATTCTATTCATTATTTTCCTGATAAAAAAAAGTAAAGTAGCTAAGACATGTACTCAAGTACTGTACTTAGGTGCACTTTTGAGGATTTTTTTGTTTACTGGAGTATTTCCAATTTTCAAAGCGACACGTTGTGAGCTTGTAGATCTGCTATTTTCAAAGCACTTTTATACATTTGGGAACTTGTGAAATGGGACATTCTGCATAATGAGTACTTTTACTTTGAGTATTTAAGTATATTTTGATGCGAATACTTCTGTACTTTTACTCAAGTAAATTTTGAACACCGGACGTTTATTTGTAACAGAGTATTTCTACATTGTGGAATTGCTACTTTTACTGAAGTACAGGTGTAAATGTGAGTACTTCTTCCACCACTGCTAATGTGCATAATGGTAGTTAGTTTTTGTTCTCTTCCAACGGCGCTGCTGCAGAGTGCCACTGTGGACTATCAGTGGTAAAATTGTGGCCATTGACTCATTCATTCACTCGTGGGAAAGTAGGTGGATGGTCAGCAGTTGTCCAATCACTTGCCTGCATGCAAATTATGGTCGGTGCTTGTCCGTTGAGAGTCAAATAGCCCGGAACATAAATGTCTATTTATGTTCCGGGTACCCTTTCCCCTGGCCTATATAAACACTTTATGTCTTGAAACAGAAATACGCATTAACAGGTGCAAATAAAATCATTGAAAATGTTGACCTACATTGACATGAGCAAAATAGAGATGCCAGGTTGAAAGTGGTTAAATACAGTAGCATTTAACTTTTTATTTATTTAACTTTCCTTTTGGTATTACTTGAATTATGTAGTTTTTTTTTTTATATTGTGAGACTTTCTTTGTTAACTGTATAAGGAACTGTACCAACAGTCAGTTAAAAGTCAGACTGACTGATTGACTGGTTTTGTTGATGTAGTCGTGTATGAATGGTGCAATGGTGTATGGTGCAAACTTGAAAATGAGATGGGTGTGCAGTCTTAGTGGCTCAGTGTGTTACTTATTTTGGAGATTTGAAGATTGATCTATGTCAAACAGAAGATCCCCCAAAACAGCCATGGTACCTAACAGGTTTGAAACTAGAGCATTTTGTTGAGGTAATTACATCATCCAGCAAAATAAAGAAAAATACAGGGTGTAGTTTGATGGCTTTATGTATCTATTCTAATGGCCATATATGGTGACAGCCCAGAGTGGTTTTATTTGTTTTTATCATGTGTGTACATATGTGTGATTATTGAGGAAAGGGTTGCAAACAGCCCTGAGCAATGGCAAACAGGCCACACATACCTGCTTAAACTGGTTCTCACATAAAGGCTTCTATTCACTGCCTTTATCCAGTAATATCAGTGATTTCACTTAAACGTGCTATAAGTGATTACTTGATTTAAACTAAATGTTATTGTTCAAACGTTAAAGCGTTCCAATAGTAATCATTGCTATAGAGTGTTTGTTCAGGTGTCCGGCTCTTTAATAAATAGAAAATACATTTTCAGGTGAGTCACCCATTTCATCCAATCAGAAGAAAGAACCTCATAGAGATCACGTATCAGCTTGTGTTCCAACATCAAATTTGTCTGCTCATTTATGTTTCCTCACTGCCAATTTAATTTATTTTTCCTGTATGAGTTCTCTCTCCTGATTGGATTAAATTGGTTTTAAATATCTGAAAAACTACAAAACATTTCAAAGTAAAACGTTCAGGCATGTGTGTCCATAGTAAGCTGAAAGTTTCTAGCCTAGGTGAAAGTATGAAGGAGTTGTGATGTACCAAAATCTTCTATTGACTTCCATTATAATTTTCTGAACTTTTAAAGTGAAATATTTCTAAATACGACAAAACATTTCAAAGATTCATGTACAAGCACACGATTCCACAATAAGTTGAACATTTTAAAGTTTGAATGGTGTTTCTAGGTGTAAGCATGTAGGACTTCGAGGGCAATCTTTTTTTTTTGCACTGGCAGATTCGTCTGGTCCCACGCTATGTAGAACTAGTAGCGTGCCAAAAATGTACAAAAGTATTGGCATCAAAATATACTTTAAGTACCAAAGTACTCACATCTTCCAAAGATTGTCAAGCTTGTTCAAAATAGCAGATCTACAAGCTCACAACGCATGACTAGTAGACCAGTCACAAACGCACGCCACTATGTGCATGACAAGATGACATCACCCCGCATGAATGAATGAACCATTGTAAAGCGCTTTGAGCACTTGGAAAAGCGCTATAAAAATGCAATTCATTCATTATTATTATCACAAAAGAGAACCAACTCTGAAACACAACCAGGAAATACCTGGTGTAAGTGAAAGTCAAGAAGCTGGATCACAGTTTTTGCGCGTGTAAAAAAAGTGAATCCAGTGAATTACTAGTTACACAAACAATGCTCTTGGGAAGCACTTGTACTGTATAAGTGAAGTATTTATAAAGATCTTTATTTGTATTTGACCAAAGACCATCACCACACTAGTCCACATGCAGCCCACTTGTTAATGTGGGGACGATGCATCCTAATTTTCCCTGTATAGTGTGGCTCTGTCAGAAATAGTCACTGAATACCACATTGTGATTTGTGCGTCTTTGTACACCAACTGCACACATACTGTAGTAACTTACTATTTATAACTAAAGATTGAACGGGGAGGCCATGGTGTTTTAGACATTATATTGTCTTCCTCCAGGTGAATGCCTCCATGGAGGAGCAGGCCTTCACTGAGGCATGGGGAAAGATGGCCAAGGATGTATTCCCTCCAGCGTTTGTTGAAACCCTGACTGACCCTGATGTCAAGAAGCTGATAGGCAAGATCAGTGAACTGGGCGCTGCAAACCTACCAGAGCATGAAAGACAGGAGGTGCGTTTTCATGTCTGGATGTACTGTATTGCTATGTCTTGTGTATATACTGTACTACAGTATGTGTAGCTTATCAATGCCAGATTTCCTTACAATTAAATCGTTATTATATAGTAGACAGATATATTAGTACTGAAGTTAAACATTGATTGCTCTCCTTTTCTATCCTTATTTCTAGTACAACACAATTCTTAGCACCATGGACAAAATATATTCAACAGCCAAGGTGTGTCCAGATTGGCTAAATGATGAGTGCTGGTATCTGGAGCCTGGTAAGTTTGATATGAATATTTATGTTTATATATTTAAAAAAAAGAAGCTAACTGCTAATAAAGTAATCAATCAAGTAACCTTCTCAAGAGGAACACAACTATTCATTTCTGAGAACCATCTCGCAATGAGGACAGGAGAGTCAGACTTCCACGTTATTGCAATACATTTCCCAGCAACTCCAAGTGCCACTGCTATAAATTGCATTTTGTGTTTTCTTAGATTTGCAGTGATAGTTGTGAAATTGCCTAAGAGGCAAACAGGAAGGGAGCATCTGTAATTTTAGCCAGTGTATCACAGATATCATACCAGAATGTTTTAACTTTTATACATTGCCATGTACAAAAAGGAGCCTTCTTCTGTACCACGCCTAAAACATATGTCTGATATCTCAGATTTGTATCTATGCAACTTTTGAGGTGTATAATAAAGTTGGTGGAGAAAATTACATCTGGAATTAATAGTAGCAGAGAGGCTATCACGACACAAATCAGACCACAACCCTTCATCAAAAGTAATATTTAACCTATTCAATCCGAGAACGCATCTGTGTCATTTTAGATTTTTAGCTATAACCATTATTTTATACTTTGGCTATTAAAATAGCTATGAGCTTGTAGATCTGCTAGGTTTTTTTTACGTGAAAATGTGTGCAAATCTTTGAATATATATATTTTTAACTCAAATCTTTGCATCTGGGGGGTCCCTGGAACAAAATATTTTGAGATGGGGGTCGGCGGCCAAATACATATAATATTGGGTATGATGGTTTTACGCATCAAAATATGTTGTTCCAGGAATCTGTATATCCTGGTAAGTTTGTCAAAGAATAATGTAGTGTATGTTCTGAATTCTGATTCAGATAATCGTCTCTGTCGGGTGGAAACCTCATATGTCCAAAACTGTTATCCCTTTCAGGATTCAAATTCAAAAGCATCAAAAGTAGCAGATCTACAAGCTCAAAAGTTTCGAGCTTGTAGATCTGCTACTTTAGATACTTTTGCGTGACGCTGTATGATCAAATAGGGCGTTAATTTATGAAAAAACACATGTTAGAATTTGGAGATAGGAGGTTTCTGCCCGACAGTGTATGAATCTTGTGAAAATAGAGTTCATCCGAAACAATAAGATTAAGCAGCATGAGGCTGATCAACAATGGCTAAGTGGATATGGGAACATGGGCTTAACAGCCCTAACCCGTGGAAAAACAACAGGATAGGAACAATTACCTCACAGATCTAAAAAGGAAGGGTTTTAGCTGTGCTTAATGGGGTGTTTATTGTTTATTTGGATCCCCATGAGCTACCACCGTAGCAGCAGCTACTCTTCCTGGGGTCCACACAGAAATAAATTACATTACATAACATTTCACATGACAGTATAAGAGAACAGTTAAAAATGTAAAATACAACCAATTGTTTAAAAAGAAATCTCAATTATATGGTGTGGTAAATCTTAACCCATTAAGACCGGGAACGCATCTGTGTCATTTTCAGATTTCTTTGGCTATTCAAAAATAGCAGATATACAAGCTTATAGCGCGACACAGAGTGCCGCGCTATAAGCTTGTAGATCTGCCTTTTTTTTCTTTACTTTTTTTTGCAAATCTTTGAATATATTTATATATTTTTAAAGCGAACATTTGTAACTCAAATCTTTGCTTCTGGGGGTACCTGGAACAAAACATTTTGAGATGGGGGGTCTGCGGCAAAATACATATCTAAAAATGTTTTCTAAATCCTAACAGTATGTTGCTATATCAGTGATGCTCCAACTTTTCCATGTCAAGCACCCCCAAAATTACTATTTTGGGACTAGTATTTGGCCGCGGACCCCCATCTCAAAATATGTTGTTCCAGGGACCCCCAGAAGCACAGATCGGAGTTAAAAATGTTAAAACATATATATATATTCAAAGATTTGCACAAATTTTCCACGATTCTTCTAAAAATTGCAGATCTACAAGCTCATGCGCGGCACTCGGTGCCGCGCTATTAGCTTGTATATCTGCTATTTTTTTAATAGCCAAAGAAATCTAAAATGACACAAGATGCTTTCCTGGTCTAAATTGGTTAATGATAATGTACCTCAACAACCATAGTTACAATTTCAGGTTTACAGGTGTTGAGAGGGAGCTATGGAAACAGCAATATTAGAAGCTCTTAACTCTTACATGCCATAACACACATTCATTGACTTCTCATTGCTCACTCAACATCCTCAAAAGTGTTTTACAAACAATGGCCCAGCTCTTTGTTACAGTAGGAGCTGATGCCAACACATTGTAGTGAACAATGCTTGCCGAAAGAACAGTGGCACAAGCTACAACACAAGGGAAAACAACGCTTTAAATTGATATACTGTAGGTATGAAAAAAGCTGCGCTGACATATAAATGGGCTTATGAACCCGAACTGGTTTCATAATCTTGCAAAGTAAAGTAAACATAGCAGGGTGGAACAGGGTAATTCTAAGTATCTCTTTGTTGCAGCCTTTCACAAAACAACCAACCACTCCATTATAATAACAAATAGAGACCCCTTCCAAAGGGGCTATCTCCTTTTCCCACCCAGCTATCAATGTTCTGTGGCCTTCGACTCTCCTCTTTCCTTGCCTTCATTTCCTACGCCCAGCCCTTTGAAGATATATGTTGTTTTAGGCCACACTGAGAATGCCAAGGCTAATCTTTTGGCCAATGTGTCGGTTCTGGTTCTTTTCCTGCTGAGAAAGAGCATTAAGTAATCTAAACACCAATGCATCTTAAACATTTTTTTGGAGGGCACTGCTATTTGTACAATTTACATTAGAATGTAGGCATTTAGCAGACACTCTTATTAAGGGTGACGTACAAAGTGCAAGATCAGAGTGAGTGGCATGTAGAACAGAGAAAATGGCATTTACTTTATTTACCTTCCTTCTACACAATCTTATTGAGGTGACTATCAAATAAAGGAACACTACCGCTTTTATATGCGTGAAAGAATCGTGTTGCATCCCTTCAAATAGAGTAAACATCCAGTAGATGCATATAAAGACTGTATGACTACATTGGAGAAAATGTATGTCTATGCTGTAGATGTGCTGAATCTGTTTTGTCAAGCTTGTGGTGTCCGAATGCAGCAGTTACCTGTAGTGTACTGTTAGTTTCAGTGTTTGAAGGTGTGATGGATTGGCTTCTTTTACCTCCCCAGAGCTGACGGACATCATGGCCACCTCCAGGAGTTACAGGAAGCTGCTGTACGCATGGGAGGGTTGGCACAATCAAGCAGGAGTACCTCTTCGGGCGTATTACCCCGAATTTGTGGAGCTCAGCAACAAGGCCTCTGTGGCCGACGGTAGGAACCATAGCTATGATCTCTGTTCCTGAAAGTACACATTTAGTGGTTTTCAACCTTTTTCATATCAAGGTCCATTATTTATTCGGCGTTTGAGCCACGGACCACCGTTTGATGAGATTTAGACTCTCAGACCCAAAATTTTTAATATTTTGTTGTCGTTGGATACGATTTGGTCCACAATTCCATGCTGTATTGATGTTGGTACCATAGGAGAGATAACAGGCGAACGTTGATCAAAATAACAATTCTTTAATTAAGTAATGCAGATGTTTAACAATTACCTTACAGGTCCATTTGGTTTCATTTTACGCTCTCAAGAGTTAAACATCTATAAGGGTCCATTTGGTTACCAACTCTCCATCATTTAGCTGGGGACCACCTGGAACCCCCTCAAGGACCACTGGTGGTCCCCGGACCTCTGGTTGAGAACCGCTGATTTAGTCGAAGACTATTAGATCTGTAGTGTTACTGAATTGTTATTATTTTACAGATATATTTACCAGCAAATGTTTTAATTTGATTCCTTCAGTTCAATTATTTCTGTCAGGATAACCAAGACAAAGAGAAATTCATAAATGTTACCATTGTGTCATGTCAAGGCTATAAGGATACTGGCGATAGCTGGCGGGGTATGTACGAGACGCCAACCTTTGAGGAGGACCTGGAGACGCTCTACAAGACTGTAGAGCCCCTCTACCAGCATCTCCATGCATTTGTCCGCCGCAAACTCTACAATCAATATGGAGACAAATACATCAACCTTAAAGGACCCATCCCTGCTCATCTGTTAGGTCAGTGGTTGTCCAATATTTTCATATACAGGACCCCCAAAATTGTATTTAGCTATGGAACCGCATTTAAAAAAAAGGTGTGCCAGTGACCTCGATAAGAGAATATTTGTGAGCTTGTAGATTGGCTATTTTTGCTACTTTTGTGCGACGAAGCACAGCATTAATTTCCCCCCAAAATAGCATTTCTAGTAGTAGCTGGTTAGATACTGTTTTTAAATGTCTTCCTGTGTGTGTTTGTCTCATTGATGTTTGCTGTTGTTTTTTTATGTTATTTGCTCGACGTCACTGTAAATGAGGGTGTAGTCTTTGTCCAAAACTGTTACTTTTCAGGATTCAAATGCAAAAATAGCAGATCTACAAGCTCAAAACGAGTCACTTTGCACCACCTTTTGAGCTTGCAGATCTGCTATTCTTGATACTTTTGTGTGACCCTGTAGTATGATCAAGTAGGGCATTAATTTACGAGCAATCACAAAAAGTTAAAATATGGAGTTACGAGGTTTCTGCCCGACGGCAACGATATATTTTGTCCACCACTGTGACACAAACATGTCTCTCCTGGCTCTTCCTCTAGGGAACATGTGGGCTCAGACCTGGAACAACGTTTACAGCATGATGATCCCCTTTCCCAACGAAGCCAACGTGGACGTGACTGAGACCATGGTCGAAAAGGTGAGAGCTGTGGCAGACCATGTATTACATTCGTACCAATGCAACAGACTGGAAGAATATTATAAGTTTACTTGGGTTATGGGTCTTTCCACACAGTATGCATTCCCTTATAGCAGTGGTTTTCAACCCTTTCCATATCAAGTTCAATTAATTATTCGGCATTTGAGCCACAGACCACCATTTGATGAGATTTAGCCTCTCAGACCCAAAACTTTATTTCGTTGTTGTTGGATAAGATTTTGTCCACAATTCCATGCTGTAATGATGTTGGTAGTGGTACCAATAGGAGAGATAACAGGCCAACGTTGATCAAAATAAAAATTCTTCTACATTCACTAATTGTGTGGACTTCTTGTAAATTAAGTAATGCAGATATTTAACAATAATTTAACTCTTGAGAGTGTAAAAATGTTACACTCTCAAGAGTTCAAGATCTGTAAAGGTGCATTTGGTTACAAACTCTCCATCATTTAGCTAGAGACCACCTGGAACCCCCTCAAGGACCACTGGTTGAGAACCACTGCCTTATAGATATTGCTCACACATGTTTTTTTTCCCCAGCTGAATTTAGACTTGCCTTTGCCACAGGTGAACGTGCAACTGCCATATTCAAACACATGTACTGTAGGCATATATACAGTTCCATACATAATATATACACATACAGTGCATATAATTGTATATGAGCTATTGTCTGTTGTCCGAGCTTATCCAACGGATGGCAACGATTAATGCTAATGTTTATTACATAACAAATAGCATTTACACTTTCAGGGAGTAGATTAACAACACATTACTGTCAATGAGATACTATGGGGAGGGAGTTGGCTGAGAACCTGGCAGCCTCATCTTTGTTGGTACACAGCCATTCTGTGAACCATCAAAGGTTGCTGTTTTCTGCTCTGTGTTTTTGTTCCTTTGCGCCTTTGTCTCCTCGGCAGTGAATTCTACTAAAGCTTTTGCAGCAACTTTGTTAGATGGCTGTGTTTTGTCCATGTTTGACATAGTGATTTTGCAGCGCCACTTCAGCACACAGTGGAACTTTAGCTGCATGCTGAAGCGATAGTATCTTTAGCTTGCACTGATTGGTCAGCTGCCGTATAAGCCCTAGGGAATATATGGTAGCTGACCAAGCAGGACAAGCTTATCACCGCCTGTCTTTTTATCACTTCCCTTCACACGGTGCAAATAAAGGCACGGTATGTGATATATATTATATATTTGATGTTGAAAGTGGTTAAGTGTGTGTGGGTGTTTTATAAATATTGAACCAATGAAAAGTATTAACAAGAGTGACTAAATAATAACACAGGTTCTTTTCACCCCATTTCCTGAAAAGTAACGACAGCAACGATAATGTAGCCTACGGTTCATTTGAACTTGTACACCTCTCCCTCCTCCTCCATCAGGGCTACAATGCCACACACATGTTCCGTGTTGCTGAGGAGTTCTTCACCTCTCTGGGTCTCATCAAGATGCCCCCGGAGTTCTGGGCCGAGTCCATGCTGGAGAAACCCGATGGACGAGAAGTGGTGTGTCACGCCTCTGCCTGGGACTTCTACAACCGCAAAGACTTCAGGTTAGCATGGTTTACCACTTAAACCCACTATTCTTTCCTGAGTTACAACTGTACTTGGACTGCTTTTTTTTCACTCTACACCAAATCTCTTTGCCAAAAATAGCAGATCTACAAGCTCACAACGTTGTGAGCTTGTAGATCTGCTATTTTTTGGCAAATGTTCCCCCCCAGAATAGGGATGCTAGGGTTCAAGTGGTTAATCACTATTTTTGAAAATCAATAATGTTTTATAATCGATTAGATTGATTAGCTCAATTAACTGTTGCACCTGTAATATTTACAGTACAGATCTAGTCAGAGAACTACGAGGACAGTGTTAAAAGAACTGCGTGAAAGAATCATTAATTTATTAATTAATTAATTAATTGTAATCGAGACCAAAGTTTGAAATAATTGTAAACCTGGCATGGTTCTTTTGTCTGTAGGATTAAGCAGTGTACCACGGTGACTATGGAGCAGCTCTTCACTGTGCACCATGAGATGGGACATGTGGAGTACTACCTGCAGTACAAGGACAAGCCTGTGGGCTACCGTCGCGGAGCCAACCCCGGCTTCCACGAGGCTATTGGGGATGTGCTGTCTCTGTCCGTCTCCACCCCCAAACATCTGGTTGAGATCGGCCTGCTGGACAATTCCACCAATGACTCTGGTATTATTTATACATTCATCCATTTATTTATTTTAAAGGCGTAGTTCACTTTAAAACACTTCTGGGGTCATTTTAACGTCTACTCAGGCTTTTGTGTGCAGCCCAGACAGTTTTTTAGGTGTTTAAATATTTAGATATTTTATATCCATTTTATCAGACTATCTAGCTCACAAAGCGTCGCATCGCGGAGCGCTGTGAGCTTGCAGATCTGCTATTTTCACGTTTTGCTTTTATAATCGAGGCAAAAGTTTGAAATAATCGTGATATCGATTTGAAGTCATATCATCCAGCCCTAAGCCATGATAAGATATCATTTAAATGCCTTATTGGCTTTGTTTATGCACATGGGGAGGCTAAACCCTGCATTGTTTTTCTGCACAGGCAATCAAACGCAGAGAGACATCAACTACCTGTTGAAGATGGCCCTAGAGAAAATGGCTTTCCTGCCCTTTGGCTACCTCATAGACCAGTGGAGATGGGGGGTGTTCAGCGGGCAAACGCCACCAGATCGATACAACTCTGAGTGGTGGTACCTCAGGTACAGTAGTCTTTCAAATAAATAAAGAATGTTTGGTAACTTGGTAACTACATTTTGTTAATGGGACATATGTGTGTAATGGGACATATGGGTTTGTCAATAAAGGTGTACCTGAATCTAGGATGTATATTGTCGCTGTGGGTTGTAAACCTTGTACAGTACTTCAAAAGCGTCCCTTTTCAGGAAATGGAAAAAATTACCTGTGGATCCAATGTAGTTATTATTTGGTCCCAAGCTCTTGTTAACACTTTTCATTGGTTCAGTATTTATAAAACCCACAGATAGACTTAACAACATTCACTTTCACTTTCAAAGATTGCAAAGAAATAGCTACTTTTGCGCTACACTATTGTATGACGAAGTAGGGCAACAATTTATGAAAGCATACTGTATGACAAGGTTTCTGTCCCACAACAATGATATTTACAATACATTTAACAAGTTATATAAAATGTTGTGAGCTTGTAGATCTGATTTTATCGCTACTTCGTAAGTATATAAAATGTATGGCATTTCTTAGATTTTTTGGAGGAAAATGAAATTCGTGAAATTCTTTTGAAATATGTTTTACTGTTTTAAATTCTGAAACATTTTTATTTATAGTATATTTGAAATGTTTACATTTTCTTTTGGAATAATAATGAAAAAAGAATTGTAGGAAATGCATAAAAAAGGTATATCTACTCGCGAACCATAAAAATGGGCCCGCGACCCAAAAATTAGTCCCAGTGGGCAACACCGTCATACAGTATGGACAGAAAGAATCATTTTGAGTTATATAACCCACACCAATGTCTTGTGAATCCGCCTTGCCCTTCTCCTGTTCCGTTTTAAAGGACAAAGTACCAAGGAATCTGCCCACCGATTAAGCGTACAGAGGAACACTTTGATGCTGGAGCAAAATACCACATTCCTGGCAACACGCCGTACATCAGGTATAGTAGCATCCAACTCTGTCCAGCACCACTGCATAGTAGAGTACAAGACAAATGTAGCAACATATTGTTTTTTCTTTGTATTATTATTGATTATTTTTGTGACATCAATATTACAAAACATATATCAGGAAAAAAGCTGTTTCATATCCTCTGCTGTCCACAGTTTTCTTTTTTTTCTTCTGTTTTTTTGTGCAATTAACCACTTTCAATTAATCTGTCCATAAGCGCCTTACATACATGACCCATCCTCCTGGTCCAGAATTTAATGAACACATTTTTCTGAAGACAAAAACGTAATCTTTTCCATGGCATACATGTAGATATCACTGACTATATCTATCCACTTCTGTATTGTGGGGCGTTTGGTAAGCAACGTGCACCTTTTGTACAAGCAGATACCAAAATGCCAAATAAATATTTATGATGTCGCCTTGCCTGAAAATCTCCCAACACATAATATTATTCAACAATAACACATTTGAGCCAGTGATTTCATTTAATTCTTTATGTATTTAGTTGTCCACTTTCCAGTGCAGATCTAATCAATCTTGTGCTGTAAAGGTTCATCGAAATCTTAAAACATATTTGAAGATAATACGGCAATCTTCAGCTAAATAAATTGTCAGCAGTGGTGTACAGCAACTAAGTACATTTACTTGAGTACTGTACTTTTGTACGTTTGAATATTCTTTTTTTTTTGCAAGCTGATGAATTTCACTTCACTACAGTACATTTCAAATAGTACAGTATATTTTAACTTATTTTGAAAATGTCTGATTTTGTTTTTATTTTTAAATTTTCAACACAGCAATGCATGGATGTTAAAAAGAAAATGTACATCATAATTTATACTTTTGAATACATATTTAATTGAGTGTATACCTTTTCCACCACTGCATAAATTACCTCAAAATGCAACTTGGTACGTATGAATGAGACAACTCAGCAACCGACTGGCTCCCCTGCAGGTATTTTGTCAGCTTCATCCTGCAGTTCCAATTCCATGAGAAACTGTGCCTGGCAGCCAATCAGACTGGCCCCCTGCACACATGTGACATCTACCGCTCAAAAGAAGCAGGTGCCATCTTAGAGTAAGTGCTATTAGGAGTTCCGTCAGGGCTCTATACTAGTGTCTTCTTTTCTGTTATTGTGGGGAAAGCTTTTGCTGAAAATATCCGATTGACAAGCTCACAACGCGTCGCAACGCTACGTGTTGTGAGCTTGTTGATCTGCTATTCTCTGCGAAAGCTTTCCCCTCAATACGGCTGGGGTTAAGTTGTTTAGAAAACATGTCAACGTTTCCAACTTGCAAGCACAAGGAAGTTCACCCAATTTTCTTTGTAAATCTGTGACGTGACAATTACGTTGAAGTTGAGTGTAGCAAAGAAGTGAGAAAAATTCAACTTTGCAGGAAGGTACTGAAGGCTGGCTCTTCCAAACCCTGGCCTGAAGTGCTCATGGATGCCCTGGGAACTAACAAGATGGACGCCGGCGCCCTGATGAGATACTTTGATCCCGTCATCAAATGGCTGGAAGAGCAGAACGCCATAGAGAAAGAGACCTTGGGGTGGCCCGACTTCAACTGGGTCCCACCCACCCCAGAGGGCTACCCAGAGGGTGTTGGTAAGAGCGTGGCCGACGGTTAATGACACATTGATGTGTTTCTCAAAGCATGTAATGAGGGACACAGAGATTAAGAAATAAAATACATAGCACCCAAAACCAGTGTTTAACCCATTAAGACCTGAGGCAGTTTTCTGACCTATGTTGCTATATCAGCGGTGCTCAAACTTTTTCATGTCAAGGACCCCCAAAATGATATGTTTGGCCGCGGACCCCCATCTCAAAATATGTTGTTCCAGAGACCCCCAGAAGCAAAGATTTGAGTTAAAAATGTTTAAAAATATGTATATTCAAAGATTTGCAAACATTTTCAGGATAAAAACATATAGCAGATCTACAAGCTCATAGCGTGGCACTCTGTGCCGCACTATGAGCTTGTTTATCTGTTTTTGAAATATATATTTTTGAATAGCCAAACTATAAAATAATGGTTTAAGTGGTTACACTTATGCGTTCCCGGTCTTAATGCGTAAGCTTCGACCTACCACAACACTCCACCATCCCTTGACCTTGAACCTGTCTTCCCAGATAAGAATACGGATGAGCTCCAGGCCAAGCAGCTCCTTGCGGATTACAACAGCACAGCGGAGGTTGTGTGGAACGCCTACACCGAGGCCTCCTGGGCGTACAACACCGACATCACTGAAGCCAACAAAGACCTCATGGTGAGACCCTCAATGTTAATTTATGCTTTGTCGGACGACCATGACGCTTGTCGTATTTTCAAAACGAAAAAATACATTTTTGTTGACGTACAGTAGGACAGCTAGGTGGCGTAGAGCAATGATTCTCAAAGTGGATCCTTGCTGGGGGGGGGGGGGGCAGCAAAATGTGTTAACAACATCACAATCATTTTCACAATATCTTTTTTTAACGCATTAGCTTTTTTTGAAAAGCTAATACGTTCGCTTTTCAAAAATAGCAGATATACAAGCTCACAGCATGTTGCGAGCTTGCACATCTGCTACCTTTGAACATTTTTGAAAAATCTCGAAAATGATTTTTTTACCCAAATCTTCTCTTCTGGGGGTCCCTGGCACACAATATTTTCAGATGGGGGTCCGTGGCCCAATACATATCAATTTGGGGATCCTTGACATGAAAAACTTTGAGAACCACTGGCGTAGAGGTGAAACACTCAGGCCACCACTGGAAGCAATGCCTCTGCCTTGGCTAGGGCGCTGGGTTGGCAGGTGGGAAGCCATTGAAAGGTCATGTCGCTGTCCGGTGGAAACCTTGTACGTCCAAAACTGTTAATTTTCAGAAATGAATCCTAATGTAGATATTATGTAGTTCATTTGAAAAACAGTTAATACTTTTCATGGGTTGAAATATGGAGATACAAGGTTTGTGCCTGACAGCAACAAAATGGTCTTTGTTGCTGCACTGGCGACCCCTGTGGGTTGAACGCTGCCTCTGCAGCGAGGGGAGGATCTGCGGAAGATGGCGTGAGCTTCTGCGCACGTTGTGTTCTCCTGGTGAAACTTCTTGCTCTGCAGGTGAAAATAGCAGATCTACAACATCTGAATAGATTATTTAGACCCCCCATAAAAGAAGAGTTGTGTTAAGGTTTTTATAAATAATGTTTTTTTTCACAATTAACCCATTAAGAACGGGAACACACTGTGTTATTTAAATATTTCTTCAAAAATAGTAGATATACAAGCTCATAGCGCGGCACTCGGTGCCGCGCTATGAGCTTGTAGATCTGCTATTTATTTATTTTTATCGTGGAAAATTTGTGCAAATCTTTGAATACATCTATATATTTTTAAAGCGAACATTTGTAACTCAAATCTTTGCTTCTGGGGATTCTTCAAATATCTTCTAAATCCTAGCAGTTTTTGGAAAAAACGTTGCTCTAATAAGTGGTTCTCAATTTGTTTTCATAATTATATGTATATTTGTTCCAGGGACCCCCAGAAGCAAAGATTTGAGTTAAAAATGTTCCCTTTGAAAATATATATATATATATTCAGAGATTTGCACACATTTTCACAAAAAAAAAAAAATAGCAGATCTACAAGCTCATAGCGCTGCACTCGGTGCCGCACTATGAGCTTGTATATCTGCTATTTTTGAATAGCCAAAGAAATCTTAAAATGAAACAGATGCATTCCCGGTCTTAAAGGGTTAAAGTAGCACTATTAAACTTTTTTAAATTCATATAAAAAAAAAAATCCAATCTGTATGTTAATACAATATAACGTATACAATTGAGGTGGTTGTATTTTGTCTCCCTGCTCTTCTATTGAGACATTTAGATCGTGTCAAAGGTCATGTCTCACCTAGACACAGGATCTGACACAAATTTTGACCTGATGGTCAAGATTCAATTTATCCCCTGAGTAAGCAGGCAGGCTCTATGAACTCAATTGTAAAAATGTCAGCACTTGCGCAGGAAACCGGGTTCAAATCCAGGGTAGAAGAGGAAAGTTACATAGTGCTGCTTTAAAGTGTTTTTGAAAAAAGGTGTGTAGTGTACAGGTACAGAACTGTAAACCGTTTTCAGTGCCAGCTGCATTAAGCACAGCTGAGTGCTGGGAGGAAAGCACAAATAAACTCAGCCTTAAGTGAGTTTAGAGAGTCACTAGAGGGACTGCACGTGTCGACACCATAATAATATTATTAAGTGAGTTTAGAGAGTCACTAGAGGGACTGCACGTGTCGACGCCATAATAATATTAAGACCCTACCTCTGTTTCCCTGTAGAGGAAAATGAAAGCAGAGCCCTGAATACCGGGCACCGGTGCCTGGAAAAGGCAATAATATCTGCCACCAGAGTCCTCTCAAGTAGAAAAACACCACGTACAGTGATGATGGTTACAGTGTACATTTGTTTCCACTTAAACCATATACATTGTTGAGCGGAGTCCCTCAGAGCTCATCAATCTGCTATATATTTTCTTGCGAGAGTTTTACCCCAGAATTCAGATGCTGGGACTTAGTATTAAGTATTGTTCTAAGTATGTTATTAAGTATAGACTATGTATTGTTCCCCCCATTGTCGTACCTGATTTGCCAGGTGTGAAATGAGGCAAATTCGCACCTGGCACCATTTCACACCTGGCAAATGCCCCTCTTTCTCCTTGACAAGGCTTGGACTATCCACTGATGTTCCACTGAAGTGCCAATAGCAGGCTCTTTGAAACTTTGGAATGTCACATCATTCTGTCTGTCTGTCTGTCTGTCTGTCTGTCTGTCTGTCTGTCTGTCTGTCTGTCTCTGTTTGTCTGTATGTCCATCCACTATACCACTCCGTTCTCACACATACAAACTCATACTCTCAAAAAATATGTGACAAAATTAATGCAGTTAGCATTTCCTTATTCCGTCTGTATAGCTGGAGAAGAATCTGGCGATGTCAAAGCACACCCTGGAGTATGGAAATAAGGCGCGCGGCTTTGACACCACAGACTTCCAAGACGCGTCGGTCACACGCATTGTCAAGCAACTCAGTGACATCCAGAGCGCAGCGCTACCCGTAACAGAACTAGAGGAGGTAAGGGAAAGAAAGACCTCTGGGATGTTTTGGAAAATATGAAGAGACTTGGTACAGTAGTCAAATAAATGTAGCCTACTTCATTAACTCACTTAAACCCCTGTAGTCTTAGAGAACTGGACTTGAGTTACAACTGTACTTTTTTCTGCTATTTTTGGCTAATGTTCCCCCCAGAATATAGTTGCTGGGGTTCAAGTGGTTAGTGTTCAACTCTGCTAATGGCTGAATTTTACTTGATTGCACGCCGGTGTTGCGCACCAAAAATAACAGATCTACAGTACAAACACACAATGCACATTGTGAACTTGTACTGTAGATTGGCTATTATCTGTGCACGACACCAGCAGGCCATATATGCAGGAGCACAATTCTGTGCTCCTGCATATACCCAATGCAAGATTGTGAAAACACAATGTAAATGCAACCATTTATTTGTACTGTTTGTACTTGTCCATTATGTTATGTTACCATATTCACATGGCAGGCATTTTGCTCTTATAGTATGGGCGAATAATGGTCAAAGTTTTTTCCCTTCACTGATGACACAGAATGCAGTAATGAAGAACATTTTGAGTGAAAGGTGATGTTTGTTATTGAGTTCCATTGGTTTACATCTTTGCCCTTTTCAGTATAACAATCTACTGTCCACCATGGAGACCAAATACAGTGTTGCAGAGGTTTGCAGAGAGAATGGGACCTGCCATCCATTGGATCCAGGTACGATGACAAACCTCTCAACATTTGAGAGGTTTTTATATTCTATAATGTGATTTGTGTAATCTTCCACATTTTATATTCTTCCATATTACGGCTTTTTCCTCCTTTCTGTTCCATTGCATTTGCTGTCACTTATATTGGCTATGGCACAAGTATTATGCAAAGCTCTGGCCAATCAGTTAAGCCGGTCAGGTTGGCCAATCAGGGACTTATACTGGCCAAGTGCAAAAGCGCGACGTGACACTTCGCTAATCCATGAAGCCAACGGTTTGGGTTGACCAATCAGGGAAGCTTATGCATCTCTCAAAAATGCCGAGAATTTTTGCGTCCTCACCAGACCAAGAGGACGCTTTACATTCACCCATTCACTCACACACTGACTGCCATGAGCCAGCCCTGCAGGCAGTCATGCAGGACACTAACCTACTGTACTCATCTCAGGGAGAATTTATGGCAGCGCTAAGCAACAAGCAGCCCTACAGTGATAATATCTGGCCTGGCAAATTATTTGATAAATAATTTACAGTGTCTGACTGTCTCACATAGGTTAAAATGTTCAAATAGAAAATCTAACCCCATCTGAAGAATGCTTATTATACTTTTATGTATTTTGAGAGTGAATGATAGCGGGTGATTCACATGCCTTTAAACAATACTTTGTTTCTCTCCATAACCGTGAGCTCCTATTCTATGAAAGAGCTTGTTTCTCTGTTCAAAAATAACCAAATGTCCTCTAAGTGCAACATTCAAGGATGTGGCCTGCACAAAATGAATACACAAGAATTTCTATCTACACCTGTAACATTTGATTACACAAACATTTCTACAGTATCAGTAATCAGAGCTGGATCAGGCCCAGGGGCCCAGGCTACCAAAGGTCAGAGGGGGGGTCCTCTAGAAAATTGGACCAACTGAGACCCACTGTTTCAGAGCTTGACCCTGCAATTTCAGAAGTTGAACCAAAAAGAGTCCACATAATAGAGATACATTTTATGATCAGGTAAAAAATAGTGGTCCAGAGCAATAAGGGGCCTCCGAAGGCTCATTCAAGATGTTCAGAAGATGAATTTTCAGGGGTTACAGGGTCCCAACAGTCTCAAGAACTGCCTCTGCTCACATAATGGCAAAACATCTCCTTTTGCTGTCCTTTCTGGTTGCCCACGGCCCCTAGTCCTGTGTACTATAGAACAGGATTGGGCAAACCGTTTAGGCCTGAGATAAATCACCACCACTTTTACATTTCATTATGCACTGCTAATTAAAACAACGCTAACAGAATAAGTCCATAGTTTAATATGAAAAATCAAGGCAGGATAAATTATGAAAACGTGTCATGCACATCAAACTATAACGCAAACGTGATGTATTGGACTTTTAAAATACTGATGAAAGCACTTCATCCAGTCTACGTCCATGTGTACGGTACACATGGTTGAAATTTCAGTTCCTAGTCCAAATGATTTGAGGTTTGTCCAAAAGTGTCTTTCCATGTTCCCTTTATTCACCATAGCTGTGCAGTTGTTGCAGATGAGACGAATAAAATAGTGATGACAGCACTTTATCCAGTTTCATGTATGCTAAACATATACGGCTGAGATTTCAGCTCCTTCTTTCTTTCTTTTTTTGTAAGGAGAAGTCTTGTTAAATGATTTGTGTTTTGTCATGACATAAGATGACCAAGTTCCCTTTGACAGTCTGTTGCAAGTTCTAGTTCTTAAATTAACTTACTTACCAACCACTGATATAGGGATTCAGTGTGTTGCTCAAAGACTTTTTGACATGATGCCAGGCGGAGCGGCAATCGAATCGAACCAGGAACGCTCCAATTCCCTACCACTACCCCCAAGTAATTGAAGGTGTTTTTTCCCCTCAGATCTCCAGAAGATCATGGCCGAGTCCAGAGATTACAATGAGCTGCTCTTTGCCTGGAAGGGCTGGAGAGACAGTGCCGGCAAAGTCCTGCGCAAGGATTACGAGAGATATGTTGAGTTGGCCAACCAAGCTGCAGAAGCCAATGGTATGCGCGTATGGCCTAAAAGAAAAGCTCTGCTTCTCACTAAGTCTGCACTCCTTATATTTGATATTTTTCAGCTCACTCAGTAAAATCCTCTGTGTTAATGTATCCATTGTTGAGTGTGTATAAATGTAACCAAATGGACCCACACTCAGAGTTGAATTAACACAGGGGACTTTACTGTGCAGCAGCAACTAATTGAGATGAAAGGGATATTTGTTATATTTGTTATATGTGTTACCATGTCTGGCTGTAGGTCATGCTGACAATGGGGCTTTCTGGCGATCACTGTATGAGACAGAGACCTTTGAACAGGACCTGGAGGCTCTGTGGCAGGAGCTGCAGCCACTCTATTTGAACGTGCACGCCTACGTTCGCAGAGCTCTCTACAAAAAGTATGGTGCCAAGTACATCAACCTGAAAGGACCCATTCCTGCTCATCTCCTGGGTCAGTGCTGTCACTTTGTAGACATTCATCCATTCATCCAATGAACCCCACAATGCCAATGAAATCACCTGGATTTGAACACCATCTCCCACATAGGAAAACTACCATCTACCATCCGCTAAACCAAAGGGGAACCCACCCTTGCCCGGGGAAATATTAGGTGTTATGAGTGCCTTCATTGGACCCAAAATTCAGGCAGTATTAATGCCATGTTTTATACATTTGGGCCATACATCATAATAATAGTGGTTTTACACTGGTGTTAGACATTGTACTGTTTAAGTATTCAACTGATGTGCCATATTAAAAAGAGCAAAGGAGCTGAAGAGCCAGGTCAGAGGACAAAAGCCGCCCTTCAAGCAATATTCCACTAAGGAATCCAACATGGATTCTTCACTATAGCCAAGAGTCTCTTTTATGTGTGAGCATGCCCCCATTGATATCCTGTTGTTGGCCGTACATGCTCTCGGGTTTAGATGGGATTTAATATGCTTTCAGAGGCGTCAAGCGTGACATTGTGGGTGACAGGTCCACATGGCGAGGGATTGGACCGATTCATAGTCTCAAATCCCACTGGGTTTAACATTGGCAGAGTGGAAGATAACTGCCCCCATGACTTAAGTTTCCTTTTGCTGTGCAGGGATGAGGGTTAAATGCCAGGTCTGTGCTGACTGTCTTGTGTGCTCTCAGGGAACATGTGGGCGCAGACGTGGTCTGGCATCATGGACCTAGTCGTCCCCTTCCCTGACGCTACGCAACCTGACGCCACACCAGCCATGATCGCAAAGGTGAATACAAATAATTAAGAGGCAGCTGTGTTCCACACACTCTCTCTCTCTCTCTCTCTCTCTCTCTCTCTCTCTCTCTCTCTCTCTCTCTCTCTCTATATCTATATATATATATATATAGTACTTACTGTATATACACACTGTGTGTGTGCGCGGGCTTGTGGCCTGTTCCAAAATCTACCAAACATTGTGAGCTACTGTACTTTGGATTTTTTATGGCTCCATTTTTATACATAACCATCTATTTAATGTTGTAAACTCTGAAGTCACTTTTTCCAAAAATACTGTTTGGTTGAGTTCAATACGTAATGTGACATACTGTACACTGCAGAATGTTTGGATTACAGAAATAATATTGGCATGGTGAGAGAGCCGAGAATGTGTGCGCTTTGACGACATTGTGGTTAAGCCACCCACACACACGCACACACACACACACACACACACACACACACACACACACACACACACACACACACACACCCACACCCACCCTTGGGCAAGGGTTCAAATCCTGCCAGAAGACTTCCTCATGTGCCTGCATTGCACTGTGTTCATCTCAGCTTTGCTAGTGTCTGCCTCAATGGAGACACATTCTCATTCTGCGTTCTCTTTTTGACTAGGGACCCATTTGTGGGTCCCTAGTCTACCATGTAAATATCCTTTTTTATTATAATTATAATAATTATTATTATTTCAAAAGATTTTCTGAAATAGAATTTAAAAAATAGATTATTTTTATTATTCAAAAGAATTTCATAAATATAAAACTTTTGAGAAGTATTTAGAATAGCAGATATACAAGCTCACAGCGTGACGTGTTGTGAGCTTGTACATGTGCTATTTTCACAACTTTTGCGTGACACTTTGCATGATGAAGTAGGGCATTAATTTACGAGAAAACATAAAAAGTTGAAATATGGAAATACAAGGTTTCCACCCGACAGCAACGATATGCATTATGTATAATATACTGTACACACAGGTTCATGATGTACGTGTGCATACACTGTACACAGTAGTGTCATGTTGCGTTCTCCTTCTTTACACCTATAAACCTGTGATGTGAAAGTAAAGTTTGATTCTGATTGTGATTCTCTCCACTGACGTCTGCAGGGCTGGAACGCCACCAGGATGTTCCAGGAATCGGACAGTTTCTTCACCTCTCTGGGTCTGATTCCCATGCCCCAGGAGTTCTGGGACAAGTCCATGCTGGAGAAACCGGACGACAAAAAGGTGGTGTGTCACGCCTCTGCCTGGGACTTCTACAACCGCAAGGACTTCAGGTTAGGATTCTGCAGTGGTGGACAGTAACTAAGTACATTTACTTGAATGCTGCACTTTTTCATGCAAGCTCATGACTTTCACTTCGCTACATTTCAAATAGAAATAATGTACTTTGGACTCTACTACATTTCTAGGAAGGGACTCTTGGGACCCAAACCAACAAAAAATATATTATGAATAAACCACTTAAGCCCTATTTCAAATATGGTGTGAGGCTGTAGATTCTTTCACATTTTTGAAAGTTTCTTAAAATTACCATTTTGAAAATTTCAGTACATGTAATATGCATTGATATTAAACAGAAATCTACTATCGTAATTTGTACTTTTGAATTCTTGAGTATTTACTTGAGTATATACACAGAACTAAACAATGGCATGTAGCTGAGAATAGAACAGCTGGCTGCAGTTAGGACTGGCAAGACCACACGCTTCAATTAGTCTACATTGCGGTTAGATTTAATATGCTGCCTTTCATGCAGTTCTCTTGCTGTTATATAATATTTTACACACCATTGTTGCACTCTGTTGTCACTGGCATTGTCACCAATTTGTGTAATGTTTTGTATTTTTATCACTTCACCTCGTGTTATATCACTGTGCTGACAAACCGAACTACACAGTAAAATCTAGTGTTCATTTACCTCAGAAGAGTATACAAATGGAACCAAATAGACCCACAAGGGTCCATTTGTACACTCTTCCGAGTTAAAATACTATTACTATTATCTACAGAGTGGGGGGGTGGACATGACAAAGACACTGAAACACCTAAAAACATATCCCATTCGAAAGCCTCCTTCATCGAAAATGACACGTGAGACCATCCACCAACCTATTCCTCTTCAACTGTCCGGTTTCAAGCGGTGCACTCTGTGGTTACCATGGACGACCGCATCACGTACCGCTTCCTTGTTTTTGTTTTCCTCACTGAACAGGATCAAGCAGTGCACGGTGATTACCATGGACGACCTCATCACAGTGCACCATGAGATGGGCCACGTGCAGTACTTCCTGCAGTACAAAGACCTGCCCGTGCCCTTCCGCGGCGGCGCCAACCCCGGCTTCCATGAGGCCATCGGCGACGTGCTGGCTCTGTCCGTGTCCACGCCCAAACACCTGGAGGAAATCGGCCTCTTGGAAAACGTGGAAACCAACGCTGGTGGGTGACCGACCATAGGCGCTTTAACCACTTATAAACCCTCTGAACAGGACTTTGAGATGGCTCTGTACTTGGACCACTTTTTTCTGTGTACCACCAAATCTCTTTTGCAAAAATTGCTGATCGGCAATTTTTGGCTAATGTTTCCCCCCAGAATATGGATGTTTCCCCCCGCAGAATATGAAGTTGTTCAGGTTGAGCTGATTTAATATATTGTATGGTAAAGTATTTTACAAAAAGTTAGTGAAGCACCTTGTCCACCCAACAGCTATGCTAGGTCGACTGATGCCTCTTCTGTGCTTTTTTTTACCACTTGCAGTTGGGACTCATAGTCATATCCAAAAATTCTGAGTTTTCTCGCAATTACCTATCTCAATTTGTGAGAAAATAACTCAGAATTCTGAGATATAAAATTGGAATTGCATTGAATTTTGAGACATGGGTGACTAGTTTTGTGTCTCTGGTACAAGCACTACAGTAAGTGACTAACCTCTACCCAGTAATGGGAGTTTCCTTGTCATGCCTGCATTCAGTCATAGCACTTCTCCCATCTTTCCATATCATCAGACAGTACCATCAACTTCCTGATGAACATGGCCCTGGACAAGATTGCCTTCCTGCCCTTCGGCTACCTGATGGACCAGTGGAGATGGAAGGTGTTTGATGGACGAATCCCCAAATCCGAGTACAACAAGGAGTGGTGGAACCTCAGGTAAAGAGCACCAGCGCTCCTCCAACTAGACAGCAAGAAATCCTCTGTGTTCGTTTAACTCAGAGTTTCAAATGGATCAATTAACCCTGAGGATTTTACTGCGTACATGCTACTGTGAAAGCAACCTCACAGGTCAATTTCAGAAAAGGCTGCACCAACGCTCCTGATTTTGTGTATAGAGGGGCGGGTGTATAGAGGGGCGGGTGTATAGAGGCGCAGAGAGACTGCGCCTGATCCCATTGGTTCACCGATCTGTCCGTCAACCGCTGCCCCGTTAACACAACATTACGAGCGACGCCCACTGCACTCTGGTTGGTTGGGGAAATGAAACACTTCCTATACCGGGTACACCGACGCGTTCCTCCAGGCTTTTATTTTTTAGCAAAACGAAACAATAAAAGTCTGAAGATCGAGGCTAATTTCAGACTGAATCCTCTGGATTCGGAAACAGAGCCTTTACTCTGTGAGCACACAAATAACGTCCATACAGAAATGGATGGTGAAGAAATACAAAATGGTCAAAGACTGCTCCAGCACCAAATAAATACATCTACAGAAGATATAATAACTTTTCAGTTCAGAAGGTACAGTACATATAAGACCTTTTCCGTTCAGAAGGTAGATATAAAAAGGTACAGTAACACAGTAGCACACTCCATCCACTGTGGGAGCCAGGGAAAAAGCAGCAACATCACAGACCACCTCACAGCCAGGAAGCAGCACCTCCAACAGCGTGAATTAATTATTCACTTTGATAATAATGCTTCGATAACATTTACCATGCTTTATATTCTCCTCGCAGAATGAAATACCAGGGCTTGTGTCCGCCAGTAGCCCGTACTGAGGAGGATTTCGATCCGGGTGCAAAGTTCCACATCCCTGCTAACGTCCCCTACGTGAGGTAGGTTATCTGCAGTGGTGGACAGTAATGAAGTACTGTACTTAAGTACATATATTTGAGTGTCTGTACTTTACTTGAGGATTTGTATTTTTGGATACTTTTGACTTTCACTCCACTACATTTCAAACAGACATATTGTCTTTGACAGTATTTCTAGGATGGGGAAAATACATTATGAATTAATCACTTAAGCCCTATTTCAAATATTGTGAAAATAGTAAATCTACAAGCGAGTCGCACCGTGATGCATTGTGAGCTTGTAGATTGGCTATTTTCTATGAATTTGGCGGGAAAATTTCTACATTTCAATACAGCGATGCATTGATGTGAAAACAAAGTGTAGCCTACTACTACTTTGTAATTTGTGCTTTTGAATACTTAAGCATTTTTAGTACTCCAGCTCAAGTACAAATGTGACAGAGCAACTTTCACATGTAGTTGAGTAATATTTGACCAGGCGTATATCTTTACTTTCTGGAGTTGAGTACTTTGTCCAACACTGGGTTATCTGACTCTGCAGAGAACACACACACACAATCAATTACAGATGGATGGATGATAAGATTGACTCACAGTAAACACGTGCACGTAGCCTAGAGAACATGACATGCTGCTTCTGTTCACATGTGGAAATTGAATCTGCACCACCTGTTTTTTGTTAGGAATAACGGTTAGGGTTTTTGTTTTACTGGATTGGAAACAGACACAGTTTTCATTCTGTGCGTATTTTCATGACGCGTGTGTGTGTGTGTGTGTGTGTGTGTGTGTGTGTGTGTGCGCGTGTGTGCGTGCGTGGGCACCTCGCTGTTAAATTGGCTTTTTTTTTTCCGAAATAAAAAATAAATGTATGCTTTGGAAAATGGTCGGAAATAATGCAACGTATACATGATTTGAACATGCACGGTACAGTACATCATTATCAGACCTAAATTTACCCTTCAACTATGCCCACAATGACTGGCTATCCACAGGTTTGTAGCAATTTGTAGCAATTGTAGAAATATTATGCCTCAAATGTCATTAAATAAAATGGTTCCCAGAGTTCTCAGGGGCCCATTATTCTGGGTTACCTTCAGCTGAACGGTCCAAACTCAGTTTCCATGTGTGGCCCATAAATTACATATAACTGACTTCAGTCTAATCTCTAGGTCATGGGTCTTCAGCAGGGGGTACGGGATCCCTAGGAGGTCCTCAGAGTTACTACAGGGGGGCCGCCATATATTTGTGTGATGGTTATCATTTTTTGCTGAAAATAGCAGATCTACTAGCCCACAGCCAGCAAAGAGGTTTGGTATAGAGGGAAAAAAGAACAGACCAAGTATAGAGCCAAAGGTCAAGTATTGAGGGTTTCTGTCTGAAAATACACATTAAAATACACATTAACATGACTCCAGCATATTATTAGAAAAATAATATGAAAGTGCTGTCATGAAGTCTAGGAAGCCATCTATGAAATCTATGAAAAACGTTGTACAGTATGTAGGTGGGACTTGGGGTCCCTGCTTCATCACTCTCTCAGCTAAGGGGTCCTTAGCCTGAAAAACGTTGAAGACCCCTGCTCTAGGTAACCATGTGACTGTCTCCATCAGGTACTTTGTCAGCTTCGTCGTTCAGTTCCAGTTCCATGAGGCTCTGTGTAAGGCTGCTAATCAAACGGGACCCCTACACACCTGTGATATTTACAGGTCTAAAGAGGCTGGAAAGCTGCTAGGGTAAAGACACGCACGCACACACACACACACACACACACACACACACACACACACACACACACACACACACACACACACACACACACACACACACACACACACACACACACACACACACACACACACACACACACACTCATAGAAACATCCCTACATGCATACGCACACACACACACACACACACACACACACACACACACACACACACACTGGCCGGTGGGTATTGGCCACAAACTGTAAATCTGTATTTGGTACAAACCAGAAACAGTATTGTGTCAAAGCAAAGGTCGCTAAATCTAAATCTAAATCTAAATGTCTAAATAGAAGAGCAGGGAGACCAGATTCAACCACCCCAATTGCATAAGTTATATTGTTTTAACTTGTTCACTGCCAGAATAAATAAATAAATAAATCATCCACTGCCAGAGAATTTTCGATTTTCTTACCTTTTCAAGTAGTCACAGAATATCTATCTCCAGTACGATCGATCTTCTGATCGTTGCTAATCCCGGGGGGTTTCACTGTGCTTCTGTGAGAGAAAAACTCCTTTCATCGCGACCCCCCGTTTGCTTGTTACAGGCCGTTGAATATAGCATGTCTCGTCAAAAATGCAAGGAGAAAAAAAGATACAGCCGTTTCCCCAAATACGCTAAGCAGGAAGTTAATGGTGGTGGAGATCTTTCGATCACGTGCTCTCCTGGACCTGTGTGACTTGAGGATGAAAATGGTCACTCGTGTGTTGGAGAACAGCGCCATCTGGTGGAAGCACAAAAAAAACCTAGAAACGTCAAAAGACGTGATTGGCGGTCTGGGCTTTTGATTTACAAACGTCCAAAGACGTCGTTGGCAGGGAATGAACATACTCTAGCATACAGATTGGACAAAATACAAATTTATTCACACAAAAACGTTACGTGATACAGCTATAAGTATGTATAGTGAAATATGCGTGTATCACTTCTTTACTGCTTACTTCACTGACTACTCTCTGACCCAGCAGAGTAGCGCTGACCTTTCTCTTCATTTAAATGTGACCCTGTGGTCTTCGCAGGGACGTGATGAAGCTTGGCTTCAGTAAACCTTGGCCAGAGGCGATGCAACAGATGACTGGCCAGCCCATAATGAACGCCACGTCCCTGATGACGTACTTCCAGCCTCTGATTGAATGGCTCGAGGTGCAGAACGCCAACAACAAGGAGACACTGGGATGGCCAGAGTATAACTGGATGCCCCCAAGTACGTCCCACGTGCATTCATACACACACACACTCACGCACGTGCGCACACACACGTATCGTATGTATACAATGGTAGTAGTAGAAGAAAGTAGTAGATGAGCGATGAAAATGTTTTAACCACATAAACCCTGTACTTGGGATACTACTGTATTCCCATGGCCTCTATACTAGGCCCTCTCATATTTTCGCTCTACACTAAATATCTTCGCCAAAATTCGATCTACAAGCTCAGCAACTCATTATGTAATAACCGTTCATAATCTATTAACCTAAATGGAATAAAATCATGAGCGCATAACATAATAATAGATTTTTGCATAATGTAATAATTTGTTACATTAAGAACTCATAATGTAAAAGCAGTTTTTAATGTAATCATGACTCATTTTGTTGAGAAAAGTGTTACATCGTAATAATCAGTATCAGTATCATGTTAGTATCATGGTTTGTTTGTTTGATTGATTGATTGATTGATTGATTGATTGATTGATTGATTGATTGATTGATTGATTGATTGAATACTTATCAGGTTTGTTAGCAATACAGGTAGTACAGTCAAAGTTTATGCTAAAAGAATAACGCATGTCTCCATTGTGGTCCATTGTACTCAATTCATCAGTGATCAGTGGTCAGTATCATGATCAGTAACACGGTCAGTATCACAGTCAGTATCATGATTCACGGTCAGTATCATGTCAGTATCATGGTCAGTGTCATGGCCAGTATCATGTCAGTATCATGGCAGTATCATATCAGTATCATGGTCAGTAGTATCATGGTCAGTATCATGTCAGTATCATGTCAGTATCATATCAGTATCATGGTCAGTATCATATCAGTATCATGTCAGTATCATATCAGTATCATTGTCAGTATCATATCAGTATCATATCAGTATCATGGTCAGTATCATATCAGTATCATATCAGTATCATGTCAGTATCATATCAGTATCATGGTCAGTAGTATCATGGTCAGTATCATATCAGTATCATGGTCAGTATCATGTCAGTATCATATCAGTATCATGTCAGTATCATGGTCAGTAGTATCATGGTCAGTGCCATGGCCAGTATCATGTCAGTATCATGGCAGTATCATGGCAGTATCATATCAGTATCATGGTCAGTAGTATCATGGTCAGTATCATGTCAGTATCATGTCAGTATCATATCAGTATCATGGTCAGTATCATATCAGTATCATATCAGTATCATGGTCAGTATCATATCAGTATCATATCAGTATCATGTCAGTATCATATCAGTATCATGGTCAGTAGTATCATGGTCAGTATTATATCAGTATCATATCAGTATCATGTCAGTATCATGTCAGTATCATATCAGTATCATGTCAGTATCATGGTCAGTAGTATCATGGTCAGTATCATGGTTATTACATTATGAGCGACTAAGTAAGGTTCATAATGAAACACATTGTGTGTGTGTGTGTGTGTGTGTGTGTGTGTGTGTGTGTGTGTGTGTGTGTGTGTGTGTGTGTGTGTGTGTGTGTGTGTGTGTGTGTGTGTGTGTGTGTGTGTGTGTGGGGTACAGCTGACGGTGCACCTCCTACAGCTCCTCCCACAGAGCCCCCTGTCCTGCCCCCTACAGCACCTCCGGGTAAAGTGGACTTCCTGGGAATGAGCGTGGACCAGGCAGCCGCCGTAGCCGGCCAGTGGATCCTGCTGGTCCTCGGCATGGTCCTGCTGGTCGCCACCATCCTATTGGTTTACAAGAGCAGGAAGTCAAAAAACAGTAAAAGGTCCTCGTCCGAAATGGAGCTAAAGTCGTAGTCGCGTTAAAGCTGTCTAATGCAGCGATTCTCAACCTGTGGGCCGGGGCCCACTGGTGGGCCGTGAGGATATTGCATGTGGCCCCCCCCCAAATACACTAAGATTTAACCACTTAAACCCCCTAAACTTAGTAAACTGGACCTGAGTTGCATATGTACTTGGACCACTTTTTTCGTCTACAAATCTCTTTGTCCAAAAATAGACGATCTGCAAGTTGTGAGCTTGTAGATCTGTTATTTTGGGGCGAATGTTCCCCCAGAATAAGCATACTTTTGGGGGTTTTATCGCATTCCTGAGCCATTAATTTTATGACCGGCAGAATGATGTTTCGGTAGGAGACTACACAAGTTTCCTAACAGAGACTTTGACGGTCATCAAATTATTGGCTTAGGAATGCGACAAAAACAAAAAAATCTCCATGAATTTAAGGCTTCATGGGGTGTGTAATTGATAGAAAATAAGCCATTTTTGGGTGAACTACTCCTTTCATGTGTACTATTAGTTCAATTGATCCAAGCCGCAACACGATCGAGTGATTCATCATTCAAATAAACATGCTCTGAAAATGCACACGGCCCACCCATCTGACCACTTAACTAACCACTTAAGTGTTCAGATCGGTGGTCCGCGAACGCTTTCGAGATTTCAAGTGGGCCCTGATCCAGAAAAGGTTTGAGAACCGCTGGTCCTATCGTATGGCTAAAGTGAGGCCTCGCTTACTGTAGCTATATAGCACAATACCAACCTCAGTGTGCAACCTTTGATGTTTACTGTATGTGTACTGTACTGCACAACCGATCAAATTAGCTTTTCTTTTTGGTCTGCCTTTCTCATGTGTCTTGTATATGTATTGTATACATTTGGAGTCCGATTATTTTGGCTATGCAAAATGACCTTACAGTTTTTGTAATTTATTTGTAATATTTGAATGCTGATGGGGGTGGGGGGTGGGGGGGGGGGGATGTTTGAAAATGAATGTTTGTAAAGTCTTTAATTGGTGTATGCATTGTTCAAATATTTGATTTTCAGTGAATCCTCTTGCTTTTTCTAGAATAAAGAGTTCTATTTCTTTTGTACAGTGGACTGGGAAATGCAAAACAAAATTACATTTCACAAAGACAAAGAAGAAAAACATGTCATGGATTTGATGTCTTAACACATCCATGCTCTCATTCTGGAAGTTGTGTAATCAGCAGTGCATCTGCCTTCAAAGGGCATCATTGGTAACGTGAACCAGAGACGAATCTGAGTAGGTCTACAGAATTTGGGTATATAAAATATATTTAAAATAAAATCATATACAAATGCTCAGGGTACCACTGAAACAAATATGGAGTCAAAAGAATTCTTGAAAATAGATAATAAAAACTAAAAACATGTATTGTATTATGTATTGCATTATTTTGTATTAAGTCCAAATGAAACTAACTTACGAAAGGATAAGTTTTACACAATGTTATAATTTTACACACTTTTTGGAAACCTCATATCGAGGGCTAGAGTGCAAAGGGGCGTAAGTGACATTTTTGCTGAAAATGACTTTTTTATATAATTTTAAAGGTCTCCTGAGCTCTATCAGATGGTAAAAGAATGTGTATTACAATTATTACTTTTTGAAATAAAGCCTGAAAACATAAAGGCGTAAGTGCACTTGGCGCTCCAATGGCGCCAAACTTTACTAACTGAATGCTAACATACAAGACAAATCCGGGGTAGAACAATAAAGTTACATGATGCAGCTTTAAATAATGACGTATTTCAACTTTACTAACTGAAGGCTAACATACTAAAAAAACACTTCAAAAGTACTAAGAGACATCTGCCGATCGTGACTAAGTGATGGTGTAGTGGTCTATTGATCAGATTCCCAGCAGAGACATTCCATGTTCAAGTCCCAGTCCTCCTAAAGTTCAATGCTGGAGTATTTCAACTTTGATAACTGAAGGCTAACATACAAAACAATGCTTCAACAGTAAGAGAGTGACTGAGTGTAGTGGTCTAATCATCAGGCTATTAGCACAGAGATTCCATGTTCAAATCCCAGTCCTCCTATATTTCATTGCTTTTCAACTTTACCTAACTGACGGCTTTTTCTTTTTTGGTAAAGTGCATGAGCCAAGTGCCTTTAATTATTTTGGGGGAATGACCCATCATGTTCATGACAATGTGCCTTTTATTATTTTGGGGGAATGACCCTTCACGTTCATGCAATGTCAATGTACACTGTTTCTTATGTCTGGGTGGGTAGCTCATTTGGAAGAGCTCTTGACTCTAAACAACAAGGTCATGCAATCGAATTCCAAAAATGGCAAATTAACATGTGAGCAATCTGGCTCCCTGCGATCTAGAGCTAACAGGGACAGACTCCTGTGTTCTTGGCTTGTTGCTGACAATAAGCCCACTTGTAAAGTGCATGAGCCAAATGCCTTTAATTAATTGGGGGAATGACCCATCACGTTCATGTAATGTCAGTGTACAATGCTTAGTGGCTTGGGTAGCTCAGTCGGAAGATCTCTTGACTTCAGCCCACAAGTTCATGGGATCGAATCCCAGCACAGGAAACTCGGCATCTGAGCAATCTGGCTCCCATGGGTCTATTCACTTTTTTCGCCTTTATGGCCATTGCCATTGACAATGCATTGGGCACTTAAAGTTAAATATTTCAAAAACTAAACATTATTTCAAGTAAGAATCTCAAGCATACATTTTTAAATTGTGAATCAAGTTTATAGGTTAAAGTGTGAAGGAACAGCGAGGTGTAAAAGTTTTCAGATGTAAGTTTTAGAAGTTAAATATCTAAAAAAGTAAAAAGTTCAAGCATTTGTGTCCACAGTAAGATGAATTATAAAAAGTGTGAATGGAGTTTCTAGGTGAAGGTGTTTCTTGAGGTGCCAAAACCTTTAAAGGAGTATATTTCTAAAACTATGAAACATTTCAAAGATTTCAGGCAAACATGTTCACAGTAAGATGAACATTTTAAAGTTTGAATGGGGTTTCGAGGTGTAAGTATGTAGGACTAATACCCTGACCTAGTAGCCTGCCAAAGTTTGCAATTTTTTCCCTTAAAGAAGTATCCATTGCCATTGACAATGCATTGGGCGCTTAAAGTTAAATATTTCAAAAACTACAAATTATTGAAACCCCATTCAAACTTTAAAATGTTCATCTTACTGTGGACATGTTTGCCTGAACATGAATATTTGAAATGTTTTGTAGTTTTAGAAATATACTCCTTTAAAAGTTCAGAAATTTATAATGGAGGTTGATGGAAGATTTTGGCACCTAAAAAAAACAGTTTTACCTAGAAACTCCATTCACACTTTTTATAATTCATCTTACTGTGGACACAAATACTTGAACTTTTTACTTTGAAATGTTTTGTAGTTTTTGAGATATTTAACTTTTAAAACGTACATCTGAAAACTTTGGCACCTCTCTGTTCCTTCATACTTTAACCTATAAACTTGATTCACAATTGAAATATTCCACCTTACAGTGAGATTTTTACTTTGAAATAATGTGTAGTTTTTGAAATATTTAACTTTAAGCGCCCAATGCATTGTCAATGGCAATGGTCATTTAAAGGCGAAAAAAAACGTGGGAGCCAGGTTGCTCACATACTGAGTTTCCTGTGCTGGGATTCGATTCCCATGGCCTTGTGGTTTGAAGTCAAGAGCTCTCCCGACTGAGCTACCCAGGCACACTAAACTAAGCACTTCCAAACTCGACTATTCTGAACCTGCGTGGATCCTGGAAATGGCAAATCAACATGTGTCTGTCTCCCTGGGGTCTAGTGCTGTAATAGGGATAGACTCCTGTGTTCTTGGCTGTTGCTGACAATAAGCCCACTTGTAAAGTGCATGAGCCAAATGCCTTTAATTAATTTGGTGGAATGACCCATCACGTTCATGTAATGTCAATGTACAAAGGTCAGTGTGCTTGGTTAGCTCTGTTGGAAGAGCTCTTGACTTCAGACCACACTGCATGGGATCGAGTCCCAGTACAGGATCCTTGGCATCTGAGCAATCTGGCTCCTACGGGTCTGCTATCTTTTTTCGCCTTTATCATAAAGGTTGCTGGACAATATATAGAGGATGAAATGCATAATTTATTAAATAATATAAAGGTAATATCAAATACATTGTAGAAAATGAGAGACATGACGCTTTATTAGCAAGACAGTCTTTTATTATATCATTCCTCATTTTGCTGGTTTCCCCTGAAACCCCTTTATTGTTACAGAGTAGAACTGCCTTAGAATCACTGCCGATGATGTGGCCATAGCTGAATGGTTAGAGAGCCTGCCTGTCAAGCCATAAATCCCAGGTTTGATCCCAGGCCTCAGCAATGTGTCAAAGTGTCCCTGAACAAGACACTTAAAAGAATAGTTCACCCAAAAAATACTTATTTTCTATCAATTACACACTCCATAAAGCCTTGAATTCATGGAGATTTTTTTGTTTTTGACACATTCCTGAGCACAGACTCAGACATATTGGTTGGATGCATGGCGCATATAATAGGCTATCGCATTGTAGATTAGTAGGCGATAATTCCAATATTCACTATACATTCCTCATGTTTAAGCCTAACTGAATTATATATTTATGAACTTGCATATAAATTGTATATATTTTTGGACGACTTGTGCATTTAATTTGTTGGCAATACTTTGCCACGCTTTCTCCCTGGATCCATTTATTACGGCCATGTTTCCTTTCTTCAGTTTCTTGCTTATTATACATTTTACTTCCTCGTAGGATTCCGGGGAGACATCAAATTTCTCTTTTGGGTCTTGAGTCGAACCAATTACTCCCGCGGAGACATCAAATTTCTCTTTTGGGCCTTGAGTCAAGGGACTCAAGGCCCAAAAGAGAAATTTGATGTCTCCGCGGGAGTAATTGGTTCGACTCAAGACTCTTTTGGGTCTTGAGTCTTGGGACTCAAGACTCAAATCCTGGAAATGGCAAATCAGCATGTGTCTGTCTCCCTGGGGTCTAGTGCTGTAATAGGGATAGACTCCTGTGCTCTTGGCTGTTGCTGACAATAAGCCCACTTGTAAAGTGCATGAGCCAAATGCCTTTAATTAATTTGGTGGAATGACCCATCACGTTCATGTAATGTCAATGTACAAAGCTTAGTGTACTTGGTTAGCTCTGTCGGAAGACCTCTTGACTTCAGACCAGAAGGTTATGGGATCGAATCCCAGCACAGAGACCTCGACATCTCAGCAATCTGCCTCCCACGGGTCTAATAACTTTTTTCGCCTTTAAATGGCCATTGCCATTGACAATTTATGGTGCGCTTAAAGTTAAATATTTCAAAAACTACACATGATTTCAAAATAAAAATCTCTTTAAATATTTCATATCAAATTTCAATTTCATTTCAAACATTTAGTTTGAGAATGGAACTTTTTACATGGGAATAAATGGTATGGGATTACATTATATAGGTTTTGAATTCATGTTAATTGTAGTTATGGTAAAAAATAGTTAAAATAGTTAGTTCCAATATGAATGATAATTAACAACATTGGGCTGATCAGAGCAATGGTCACTGAGTTATGGGCATTTGAAATGTTGGACACTGCTGTAACACTGATGTAATGCCATGTTTGGTGAGGATTGGAGCAACACTATATGCCTGTGGCCTCCGGGGGCCACATAAGGGGGCCCCTGGGGCCAAATGTGGCCTCTGGTGTGACTATTGTTATGGCAGACCCCTGAACAGTGTTTGTGCTAGTTTGGTGCTGACTGGAGCAACAGTGCGTCTGTGCCATTTCTGTCCATATCCTACCTAGTCCATAACATGTGTAATTATATTAACTTGCCGGGCCAGATATTATCGCTGGCCGGACAGTTCTGACCCACAGCCCACCTGTTGCCTACAACTGCTATAGGTAGTGGGTTATATACACAGGAAGGACGTATGTTGGCAAATGGGCCTAAAAACGTTGTCTCCCATATTATGGCTTTGTTGTAAAACGACAGAAATTCAACATTAATTTAGACTGCAGACATGTCATTTTACAACAGCAGCCCTTACTGGTGAAGGAACTGAAGTACAGTATATAAAACCATCAAAAAACGAAATCAAATCTTTAATTCACAAACTGTGTTTTTTCTTCTTTCTTTTTCTTTTTTTTGTTCATGAAATCCCTCAAGGCAGGGGAGAAAATTTTTAAGTGATAAATGTTGGGAACAGGCATTCAGGGCTAGAGAAGAGGAGAACATTCTATGATCCATGTTCCTTCATCCAGGCCACAGTGATGGGGGAGGGGGATAGGAAGAGTGTTGCAGTGCATTTCAGACGGTTTCCCAAACATCTCATCACCAGACGGTTTCCCAAACATCTCATCACCTCATGTCGATGTCTATAGGTTGTTGTTTTTTGTTTTGTTTTTTTACAAATCTAAAACTTCTAACGTTTGATTGGTTGACTGATATTTGTATTGACAAAAATGCATATTACATGACCATATGACATGTACATATCTGTCAAATTATTGTGATGTCTTTCACCACTTCTGTGTCCTTTTATGCCCATATATAGATCTCCCTGACATAGTTCTGACATCAGAGACCGATTATAATGGGTACCGCACTAAGTACTCTGAGGCAACAGGCTCAGGTCCACACGCAGTCATTTGACATAGTCATGTCTGATCAAAGTGCGTTCGACACCAATGTGTTGACCCTCACCAGGTTTGTTTTAGAGGAGGGGAGGAAGGCCCGGGGTACAGGGGAGCTGACCACCCTGCTCAACTCAATCTGCACAGCTGTCAAAGCCATCTCCAATGCGGTCAGGAAGGCTGGCATCGCTAACCTGTATGGCATTGCTGGGAGTACTAATGTGACAGGCGACCAGGTGAAGAAGCTAGATGTGCTATCTAATGATCTGGTCATGAACATGATCAAGTCCTCCTTCACATCCTGTGTTCTGGTGTCAGAGGAGGATGAGAAAGCCATTATTGTGGAACCAGAACAGCGGGGCAAATACATTGTGTGTTTTGATCCCCTGGATGGTTCATCGAACATCGACTGTCTCGTGTCAATTGGAACAATCTTTGCCATCTACAGAAAGACTACAGACGATGAGCCTTGTGAGAACGATGCTCTTCAGTCTGGCAGAAACATCGTGGCTGCTGGTTACGCCTTATACGGCAGTGCCACAATGATGGTCCTTTCCACTGGTCAAGGAGTCAACTGCTTTATGCTTGATCCAGCCATTGGTGAATTCATCC
Organism: Gymnoscopelus braueri; assembly: GCF_963280865.1. Lineage (NCBI taxonomy): Eukaryota > Metazoa > Chordata > Actinopteri > Myctophiformes > Myctophidae > Gymnoscopelus > Gymnoscopelus braueri. The sequence goes on from NC_137617.1 coordinate 23,222,293, forward strand.
TTGTGGATCGAGATGTCAGAATTAAGAAGAAGGGAAAGATCTACAGTGTGAATGAAGGATATGCACAGCACTTCTATCCAGATGTAACAGAGTACCTACAGAAGAAGAAATACCCAGAGGACGGCACTGCCCCATATGGTGGCCGGTATATTGGGTCCATGGTAGCTGATGTTCACCGTACTTTAGTGTATGGAGGAATCTTCTTGTATCCCGCCAATGTCAAGAGTCCTCAGGGCAAGCTAAGGCTGCTGTATGAATGCAACCCCATGGCGTTCATCGTAGAGCAGGCAGGAGGGATGGCCACAACAGGAGCCGTGAATGTTCTGGATGTGCAGCCCACCAGCATCCACCAGCGAGTCCCTGTGGTCCTGGGTTCCCCGGATGATGTACAGGAGTACATCTCCATCTTCAAGAAACATGCCAAGTGAAGCATTCACCTCTGTCGAAGCAGTAGCCACAGCTAAGTTCAATAGGCCTCATGACAACAACACAGGGCTGAGATGTTTCATGTTTGAAAAGGATTTTGTTTTCGGTTGCTGATATCTGAACAGGTCAATGAATGTGTGGACAGGGTCACTTGGATACCAATCTGGGAACCCAGAGCCAGTGAGAATGAAAAACAGCGCCCTCTGCTGTTTGTACTATCTCTCACTGGCTCTGGGACAATGGCGACGTAGCACCCGTGCGCAAAGGAAACCGGGGTTTTGGTCTGCCTTCAGCTTTCACTTCCGGTGGTGCCACTATGTTTTCATTCCCACTGACAATATTTCTACACGGAACACTAACACCACTTCTCCCAGAGAACATGGATCGTTTTGGTTATAAGCCCACTTGTTTCTATGATGAAAGAGTAAGTTAAAATGTGAATATCTTTCCGTGGTTTTGTCTGCTCCGCGGACGCTATTGTTAAATTAGTTTGGGTTTGTTTCGAGGGGGAAAGATCGACGGACACGTGAATCCCGCCCACTACACTTGATTGGGTAAAGCGCGGCCTGCTTCCTGATCTGAAGGCACGCCCACTTGTAGCCCAGTGCGTACATGTTATGACGAGCCTTCAGGACAGATTCCAACGCAGAGCAGAATCTGTTCTTGAGAGATTACTTGGATACTTCCTCTTTATCATAACTGCACTGAATGATCAAGGAGAAGAAACTCAAATGAGATAAATGGGACCTAATGTTTTCAACCTCATCTACAGTATGCAGCCTCACACTGTCAGTGGAAGGCACATTCAGTTTGTCCATCTTTCATTTCCTATCGTAGAAGATCCGGGTAGATCACAGTCACAGAGACATGCATATTCTTGCCTTCATCTTGATCTTGAGGTCTCACCAATCACTAACCAATTCTGTCAGTCCTACACACCCACAAGAGGACCACCCAGAAGTCTCTGGCCACCAAGAGGCCTTCTCCCTCCTCTTCTGGTGGGACCTCCCATGTTTCGGGGGCTAACGCACAAGCTCATGGGGCTGCAGCACAGGGCACCATATTACGGGGGAACACATGTGGGCCCTATATGCGTATGAGTTATTGTGTTTTGAAATGCAATATGTTAAAAGGGGTTCAGTCAGGAACACTTATGTCTTAAGTAGATTTACCATTTATTGCAACAAATGGAATACAGTTAAACTTGGCATTAACATCTCTTTAAGATGTTCCCTAGTTTTAGCTAAGCATAATGCGATGCCAGCAGACATTAAATCAGAATAATCTTTGAGCCTATGCTAGACTCCGATCTAAAAGGTGGAGGCTGGGGTGGAGGAAGCAGCAGCAGAAAGCAGCGTGAGAAGCAGAGATCTAATGACTGAAGAAGCCATATTTAAAGAAGCCGCCCTGTTGAGAGTGTGAGCTCTGATTGGAGTCTAGAAAAGCGTGGCTGATTGAAAACAGTCAGCAGACTGACAGCTGATTACAGCTAAGGCGTGTATGACGTCCGTGCCCTGCATGAACTAACGAGATGCTTCAGTAGTAGTAGTGCATGCACATTCACTGCAGTTCAGTATCCAGGTGCAGGATTAATACATCTGCACACTGCTACCACCTGTTTATTGCAGATTACTGCAATAAACCGGTGGGAGATTTTACCAGTCTGCAGACTTTATTTTATTTATTTATGTTAACCTTCAAAACACTTTTTTATTTAAAGCTTGAAACCCAAAAAGGAACCTCTGCTTTTGGGGACTAACTACTAGACATTTGTTTGATTACATCCTACTAGAATGCATGCATGCGCCGGCTGTAGTTCAGAACCATCTGACCGACGACTTCAAACTCGGCATGTGTGTCATCGTCGACCCGAGAGAGTGCCCTGCCTGGCGTCAAGTCGATCAGATAGTCAGTTGTCCAGAAATACCGATCAAACCGGTATGCCCAATTGCCCATATATTGGCATATGATGACATCAGGGATTTACGTATGGGCATAAAAGGGACACAGGCAGACAGATAGATACAGAGATCTCCATAATTATATGGGAATAAAGGGACAGACAGACTGGTAAAACGGGTACTCTGGGTTTGACGGGTATTGCATAACCGGGTGGGGCATTCATTCCCAACTTGCATTGTTCCCGACTTGCATCGTTCCCAAGTAGTCCGGTGCCCAATGGGCTACTATACTAGGGCTACTATACTAGACCAAGTTTTGACTCTAGTATGACGTAGTTAATTATTATTTTTTACAAATTAGTTTAGTGTCTCATTAAGTTATTCAATGAGACACACAAATTCAAACATATTTTTTTTCAAAAGAGACCATTGCTTTAAGGGCAAATGCCCCAACAACTACTTCATCTTGTTATCCAGTGGCATCAGGGACACTCTCCAGTAGTTGAGTAGCATGTTGACCTCATACAGCAAAATAGTCTGGTCTTTCTACATGAGCCTGTCTACATAAAGCAAAAGAAAACTGCATAAACTGCATAAAATCTCTAATAAGAGAAAGCTATCACATTGATAGGGAGAATGTAGTGTTTTCTTTGTCTGAAACATTGTTTGTTGTGTTACTATGTTTTCATTCCATGTTGCATTTTCTGGTTTGCTAATTTGTTCCAGGCCAATGTGGAGGACACGGTTGTGACCCGTTCCATTCAGGTTAGAATTGAACCAGAGAGTTCCTTACAAACAGTTTAATTACATTGAAACAGCACAGTAAAAACATAACAAAAAACACCAATGTAGAGAGAGGAGTTTGTGCACTGGTTTCAGTCTTTCCCTCTTAACTGAGTGAGTCAATGGGGTCTCTGTGGTGAAGTCCACAGATAGTCCAGTGTGCAGAATACCTGTGGGCTCTCAGGTGACAGAGGCTGGTAACACAACACTTGGTCCCGCCGCCACACATTTTAGATGACTGACTTGTCTCTTCACTGAAAAAACCCAGTCCAGATCCATTTGAAGAGTTTCTTTCCAAAATGGTATTTACAACAATTGAAAAGGGTGACACCTGGTCTTAAAAAACACACATACAAACAAGTTGGTACAAACAATGGACAACAGTACATTTTAACGTAGGATAATTCAGTCCTTGATTGACAAAACGGCAACTCTTTTGGACTGGATCCATCGATATTTTCAGAATATTGTATGATTAAATGACATTTTGTGACAAATGACATTTCACCAAAAGCGATGCTTAATATTTGGGAGATCAACCTTTTATTCTCAGTGTTGCAGGTTGACCACGATGATGATGGTCCATTATTAGTGGCAGCTTGTGGATATGCATAGCACAGGGGCAATGAAACAACAAAAGCAACTGTGGCAATATGCATTCAGATTCAAAAGTACTGTAGGTGTTCATTAAAATAGTCCATGAAATCAGCCTTCGCTATACAACTCATACTGTCTCTGTGTGCTATAGTTCACAATCATGACACTTCCAGACAGACACATAACTACATTATTATTCCAGTGTTGAGACTCCCCATATGTGATTACTTGAAGATAACCAGTAACTGTAATCACATGATACAGTGTAATAAATAGCAATCCCTTGGGCCACAGCGGTTTCAAATGCACTCCTGCCACCCTCATCAAATGCTGACTAGATCTAAAAGTGGATAAGCGGATTTTCAAAAGTGGATAAGCAGATTTTGCTTATCTACAGAGGCCTGTCATGGAATGTTTGCAGCCTGGTTACTGTACTTCTGTATTTGTTCAGCGGCAAAAGATGCCGACGTGATGACAAAAGGAAAGACTATAAGTTTATGACCTCTTGTGGTGGTGTGTCCTTTGTCTAGTAGTCTCGCGTGGCCAGACTGTTGCCTCCCACAATTTTCAAATGTTTCCGGTCATACAGTCTGGGACTCGGAAGCTCTGATCATGATTAGAATATAAACCGGATATGAAGCCTCCTCCCCACTTCCGTTTCGTCTTCAGAGTCGCGCAAATTTATCCTAATATAAATACAAATCATCTAAGTATATTTAGCTTGCTGCTTAGCAGAAATGGAAATAAAATAATAAAATGTAAAGATATTTAAAAATATATTTTCGTGAACGGAAGTGCCAGCTTCCTCTCTCGGATTTCGGGAGTTGTAGTTCCAGACTCTATATAGCATTCAGAGATTGTGGAATAGTTGTCTGGCTACGCGAGACTATTTGTCTAGTAACCAGTCTGTGAACATGCTGTCATAAAACCTCTATTTTCCACTATTGGAGTGCTGGCAGCATATGAGAAATATTTGTAGGAGAAAACCTGGAGAATGCGAAGATATGCTGTATAAATTTCATTAAACCATTTGTCTCTCTACCAAATCAATGTGCTCTGTATTTGTTTCCAGAAAGCAGGGAGAAAGGCTTCCATTTGTCAAGGCAGCTTGACAAACACACAGTTAATGCTGTCAGCAAAATTGTGTTTGATAAGCTAAGCTATTTACTGTAAACCTCAACACAAACATTCAAATAAGGCACTCTTATTATTCATTCATCACTGAATGTTTGTTGGTCAACAGTACAAAATAATCCCTTGGGCTACTGCTGTAGGTTCCGTCTCATAACCATGCAGAGCCAGCTGGTTGTTAAACCACAAAGTGATAATCAAGGACAGAGCTGAAAGAACAACATTAACAATCACAGAGAAAATCAATAGACTAATTCCTCTGATTAGAGACAAAACAGACATAATAGATTACCAGCAGGAAAAACAACAACAAAAGAATAGAAATATATATGCAAAAGCCTTACACAAATTCGGCAGCAGAATAAAATCATAATAAAATCATTTACAATTTGAACATACAGTAGCCCCCTTTTCCAATGTACAACACTGCATTCATCAAAAATACTTTTACAATCTCTGAAACAAAACTGTTTAGCATATTGCACTAAAGAAAGGACAATGTCTTGATGAAACTCACTATGGCATTTACAAACAATAAAGTTCCAGAATTCACGATTGCTCCATGTGCCACGACATGTGGCACGACAGGCCCAATGTTCTCTTCGCTTGGCCAATGTCAAAAAATGGTGTGGAGGTGAAACGTTTGGGGTTCAACGTTGAGAGTTCAGTAGTAGTAATGCTGCATCTCTGTCCAGTTAGTGATCCAATACTTTTTCTGCGGCTCCTCAAGCTGAAAGCCCAGGTTGAACTGGTAGCGCTCAGCCTTGCGGATCCTCACCCCCTTATGCTTTGGCATGATCCGATAGTAGATGGTCCGCTTGAAGAATCCAAGCTGTTAGAACAAGGGATTAGGATTAATGAAGAGGGATATATTTGGGATAACATTCAGAATTAATGCTACAAGTCTACAAGTCAGAGGCTGAGGAGGAAAAGTCAAATTGAGTTAAAAAAAAGAATGCATTAGTAGCCGATGAACAGTAGGAATCGAGTTGTGTATTTATTCTTGCTTTCAGAAAAGCAGAACATTTATAGAAACTCTGCTCCTGCTGGTGTCCAAACATCCCCCAGCTGTCCAATAAAAACGGTGACTTTTACAATGGCTACAGCTGTCATAGTCAAGCCAGGCAGAAGGTTAAAGAGCAGACAAGCATAAGAGATAGTTAGTAGTGGAGTAAGGCACAGTATTAGGCTGAAAAGGAAGCAGAAAGGGTGTCAGTCAACCAGGAGAAGATGACACAGTTAGCAGTAAGGAAGAAGTAAGAACGTGAAATCAGTCATTCCCTGCAGTTAGCCCCACTACTAATGTAACCGCATCCATTTGATGGAGTCAGATATTACCCAGAGCCCCTATAGGTGTGTGCCGTAGGCCCCCACGGTAGAGGGGGGACCCGGGGGGGCCTCAGTAGTCTTCGGTAAGCCTCTCTGTCTCAGAGGGCTGGATCTTCATCTCAGCTTTCTGGGCTTTGGCTTCGTACATCTCCCTCCTGCTCGCCCGCCGGAAGAAACCACACTGAGGGAGGAGGACGTGGGGTGGGGGTGGGTTGGGGGGTCAGACAGGCAGCTCAATGTGGAGGTCGCAGACAGCGACGGCTACACCATTAATATACAATAAGTCATTACTTTAGATTTGGCATGTTCTTGAATCTGCAAGTTCTGAATCAACAATCACAGCGTGTAGACAATGTGGAAACTTTTTTCTTTGCCAAAAAGAAAAAAAAAGAATCATGGTGACAGTACACAAAAAGGAAAATAATTAGACTGACGTGTTCAGTCATACACTAGACCCTGTACAGCAATTCCCTGTATGTGCAAGGATGCAAACACATGTTTTAAGGAGGTTGATAAAAGCAAACAGAGGATAATAACCGATAGCTTGAGCTGACAAATCAGCTCAACCTACTGTATAGAGCAGTGGTTCCCAGACGTTTTAGCTCGAGGCCCAAGAGAGACATTTGATTACTAGTGAAAACAGCCAGCTTTACCGATTGGCTGAGCTTCGCTTTATTTGTGCCGCACCGCCAATATAAGTGGCAGGAGCGTGAGCAAATGGAACGGAAAGTACGAGCTGTGGTCATGGTGAGGAACGCGAACAAAAGCGCGAAGTGAAATGAGGTGTGCGTGGCTCTGACCACGACTACAATGAGTACATGACATAACAGGAGTATTGCGCAATGGGTGAATTGTATCGTTCCCGCCTTGCATTGCCCTGTGTAGTTCTATATAGGGTTGGGATCCTTTAGGATTTTAACGATTCCGGTTCCTTAACGATTACCCCGAAATGACTTATTTTCTATCAATTACACACCCCATGAAGCCTTGAATTCATGGAGAGTTTTCAGTTTTTGTCGCAGACTACTGAGTCTCCTATTGACCGATCACCCGGTCACCACACTTTTTGTTTAGGAATGCAACAAAAACTAAATCTAAATCTCCATGAATTCAAGGTTTTCAAATAAGTCATTTTTGGGTGAACTATATTCCTTTAACGGTCCGATTCCTTAACGGTTCCCTTTAACAATTCCTATAGGAGGTTCCAAATGGACCCTTGGAAGTCTGTAACTCTGAGAGGGTACAAATGGAACCATGGTGGCGCTTGAAATTAAAAGGTTTGAGAACCACTAGTATTGTAATTGCATAATAGACGTGAAGTCCACATACCAGCTATGACTGTCTGATAGAACCGGTTCCGGAAACGGTTCCGGTTCCTCAAATGTTGGATCCGGTTCCTTCGGTTCCTCCGGTTTCCGGATCCCCAGCCCTAGTTCTATAATATGTATATGAGTGAAGGCAATCTTACCTTCCACAGGACGAGGCTGATGACTCCTAATAAGAGGATCCCCGCTACAGCAGCAATTATGACGATCCACAGTGGAACCTCGTAAGGCGTCTCCTCGCCCAGCACTGGGTCTATGTCCACTCCGAACTGTGGGAGGCAAACACACATACAGTGTGTCTAGGGTTTGATTTGCTGGGGGGGACAGGGGTCCATGCCTCTGATTTTGATATCCCCCTTCTGGTGGATATGTTTTATTTTTGCTTCTGGTCAGACTGAATTAAATACATGCATTTCCTTTTGGGAAATGTAGACTGTCTGATATATATGTACAGTATGTCTGATACCACAATTTAATAAATATGTGGTAACCACATTCAGCCTGGTGTCCCTGTTTTTGGCACATCAGTCAAAATGTGTCAAGATCAAGATTCAAATAGCAATATACAGTAGCAGACTATAGTCATATAATCATAACATATAGCAAACATAGCTGTGGTTAAGAAAATGTTGTGTTTTTTAACAATGGAACCCTGATAGTCACCAGTACCACGCACCTCTCTGGTCACACTGTCCATCTTGATGGTGGGCTTGTCTGTGATCAGCTTCAGCGTGGCTTGACCCTTGACCGTTACCCTCCCTGCATTGGGATAGTCCTGCAGACAGACATTAAACTGATTCACTAAACGCTCCACGGGCTCACAGGTCGTGTCTCCTCCCTGTGAACATTTACACTATGATACAGTGTAAATGTTCACATAAAGGAGACAGTTACCATAACCAAGTAAAGATCATTTACTAAATGATCTTTACTTGGTTATGGTAACTTTTTCAGATTGTACCTAGTTATGCACATGCAAAGACTTGCTTAGAGGTATATAGTATATATCCCTTAATGAACTCAAAACACAACAGCGATGGGGACAAATAATACATGAAAGTCTGTATATTTAGATTTGACTTCAAATCAGTATTACATCAGTATTATTTCAAGCCTTTGCCTCGATTACGATTAATGAATGATTATAAAAATAAATGTATAATGAAAATAGCAAATAGCTGATCTACAAGCTCGAGCCTGAGCTATGAGCTTGTAGATCAGCTATTTGAGCTATTTTTGTACGCCACCATTGTACAACGGAGAATAATATAGGGCTTAAATGGTAAATAAGACTAATTAATTTAGTTGATTATAAAAAAATCTATTAGAACATTTGTTAATGAATCTCGATTCATTAACAAATGTAAAAGAAAACTATTGAAAAAAAAGATTAAGTTGGTTATTGGTTTGAAATAAATGTGTACTGCAGCCTGTGACCTCTGACCTCTAGCATTGTGCTGTTCCAGATGCGGGACCTGACGATGACCTTGGCTGAGGTATTCATGTTGAGCAGAGGGCAGGTGAAGGTCACACAACGCGCTGAGCTCAAGGAGCAGTCCTTCATAAAAACAACAACAGTGATTACAATGCATATAAACACAAGTCAGAGTGTTCATTTAACTCTGGAGAGTGTGCAAATATAACCAAATGGACCTGAGGAAATCGGTGTCACTACTGCCATTAACCCACTGAAACCGGGGAAGCATCAGTGTCATTTTTCATTACAGCTACATACATACATACACACACACATACATACATACAATAATTTAGAATGTTTTTTAACACAAATCTTCTGGCACAAACATTTTCAGATGGGGGCAAATACGTACTGTATCATTTTGGGGGGTCCTTGACACGAAAAAGAGTGAGAGCTTTAGAAGGCATTTGCAGAATCTTAATGGGTTAAGCTTTGCTACACACACTTTTTTATCTAAAAAGGCACGATCTATGCAAAGCTATTTCCTTAATTGTAATGAAATTCTACTCATAATGTTCCCAAAAAAGTTGTACTGCATAGACAGCAGTTTTAAAGGGTTCCATTAAGGCAGTGCCAAGCCCTCACCAACAAGTAGGATTTTCGATGAGCCTGGCCAAGTGTGATGGCCGCCTGCGGTTCAAGTATATGTGGCTGGACGTTGTTGTCACCATCGTCCAGTGCGATCTGTCGCTTGGGACGCTTGCGCTTGCCCTCGGACAACTGGAAGGCGGCGGGGGAGACAAAGGAAAACAAAGAAACACATGACATCACTGGGCTTGGTGGTAATTGCTGGTTTCGATAAAGACATTATAGGTCTCCCAGAATCTTCCCAAAATAGCATTTCCACTGTCTATACATAAGCCAAACTCTATTTTGGACCCTGTGAGTAAGCGCTCTTGTCTGGCCGAGGTTTTTCCAAATATTATTTCTGAGAGACGGTGGTTTTGGCACAGAGGAGTTTTCACACTGTACGACCTCGCTCACACTGACCTCTGTTCACACTGACCTCAGAACAGCAAGTAGGGACACTAGGGAAAAGAAAGTAGCCAGGGTGGCATAGTACAAGACCCTGTTTGCTCCATTTACATAATGTTGTGCGTTCATTTATTGTGAGCTACGATTGTGTTTCACGCCTCACTGCAAAGTCTGCAGTTCATTTCCCTTTCATAAAATTTCAGTTCATTTGAGTTCAGTTCACGTCCAATTTGTGGTGACAAAGTCAGGTTTAGGTCTCCCAAATCTATCAACATTGTTCCACTTAAGATAAAGTAGGTTTTTTTTTGGTGTCTTTCAGGGAACAAGACCTTCATTTCTCTTCATCAGAATATAAACTTCACTTACAGTGAGGTTTAGTGGATTGACAACATCATCACCGGGAACACAGTGTGTCTGTGACGTCCCCTTGACGACGATCTCCGTCAGGTAGAGAAGCCACTTGCCATTGGTCACCTCGAATGGCCACGCAAACTCCACCGCCAGCGTTCCCATGTTACCTAAAGGTGAACCCAACACTGTCACCTGGTGGGAACAAAAGTCATCACAGTCCATAAATTCATGGATGGGATTCATGTGCTGTGTGATACAGTACCATGCAGTGGGGTGAAACGAAGGCTTTGCTTAAGAGATTGTTATGGGTGAATGCTACGCCATCCCGGCCGCACCCCAGTTAATAATGGTCAATTACAATGAAGCTTTCAGGCTAAAACACACTGGCTGCGAACCGCCCTCGTCCAAAAAGCCGGCAGCGGCCACTGTTCTGTTTCCAGTGGCCAACGCCACTGAAAAAAATATGTTTTAAATGCCCCCGGGTACCCTCCCAAGGCCTCCCACTCTTATTCTGCTCATTGAGAAATGTATTTTTGATCAGCGCTCATATGAACCTATGAATACACTTCCCATCATCCGTATACCCGTCATTTGTAACAACTTTGTCTAAGTACGTACCACTATCTTTAGGTCCTTACACACATCAACTATATGAATGAATCGATTTTCATATGGTTCACATCCCCAGTGTGCAAAGACCTTTTCAGTGCACCTCTGACACCTGACATCTCCACCAGTGTTCAGGATCTCCACTGGTAGGGATATTTAATATAATGATCTAATGATCTAATGATTCATATTTAATATGGAGATATTCTTGACATATTAACCCTTTAAGACCGGGAACGCACCTGTGTCACTTTTTGATTTGAGCTAAAAAAGCATTATTTTACACTTTGGCTATTGAAAAATAGCAGATCTACAAGCTCATAGTGCGGCACCGAGTGCCGCGCTACGAGCTTGTAGATCTGCTATTTTTGAAAAATCGACAAAATGTGTGCAAATTAATATATATATATTCTTTTAAAGTGAACATTTTTTACTCAAATCTTTGCTTCTGGGGGTCCCTGGAACAAAATATTTTGAGATGGGGGTCGGCGGCCAAATACATATAATTTTCAGGGTCCTTGACATGAAAAAGTTTGAGAACCACTGATATAGAAACATACGTTTTTTTTTTTAAAGTAGCATTACTACAAGACATTTTGTAGAATCGGAAACGCCTTAATGGGTTAATATACAGTTAAATCCCTTACTGACAGGGTTTATGTCTTATAAAGTGTTGTATCCGTCTGTCCCTAAATAAATCACATTCAAGCATAATTTTGTTCTCTTCTGGTTGAACTATTTTCTGCACTGACGTGCCTTTGTGTGCTTTTGTTCACTTTAATTGCTGGACTGTGTTTTTTAATGTTCTTTTTTAAAAGTTTGTTTTTGGCTGCTATTCCTTGGCCAGGTCTGGGGAAAAAAAAGAGAGATCAATGTGACTTCCTAGTCAAATAAAGGTTTGAAAAAAGACCTTGCAACGACCACTAACAGTAGATCTTGTCTGTGAGCTGACGACCAGACCACCAGACATAGGTCATCAAATAATCCTTCCCCCGTGTGTGATATTAAAACTGCCCAGAATAAACCTGCTGATTCTAGCGAGCGGGTGGGGTTGTTGTGGCCACCGTGGCTCGGTGTACCCACGCAGATGCAACATAAAAGCCCTGTTTGTAATGTGGTCTGTGGTGGTGGAGGTGACTCACGCTGAAGGTGTACTCCACCAGACTGCCCACGTCACTGCTGCTGTTCATGGCCGACTCCCCCTTCACCTCGCCACTGAAGGAGCGCTGCAGCTTGGGCTTGTCTCTGCAGGGGAGGGAGGATGCTTAGAGGTTAGAGGACACTTTCTATGTAAAAGACGGTTAAAAAAACAACAACAATGAAACATGATATTGTTTAAAACTAAAGGGATATTTCACTTTAATACACTCACAGGGTCATGTTTTACTTTTACTTTGATGCCAAGCATCATGTGTTATGAACAGAGGGCTGCAATTATAGATTATTTTTATAGCGATTATTTTTATAGCGATTATTTTCATAGCAATTATTTTATAGCAATTATTTTCATAGTGATTATTCTGTCAATTACTTTTTTGATTAATCAAATGATTAATAAGCATTGTTTTTCGGTAATCTGTTTCATATTTTACATATCAACAAATTGACGTAAAGAAAGTAGTCTGAAAGTCTGGTTAACCACTTAAACCCTGCTTAATACTTTGTTGTTCAACAGTGTCAAATAAAATAAAAAATTGGAAATAGCCCATCTACAAGCTTGTAGATCTGCTATTTTCTATTTAAAAAAACACAAAATTGGGGGGAAAGTGAAAGTTTGACAATTTCCCATTGATTATTATTGATTCTACTTCATTCCTACTGACCGCCAGAGGCAGTGTTTTCAACACCTGGATATCCATCACGCGCTCGCGTATGGGTCGAATATTAATACCAACAAAGTCACTCGTGACCTGTGTGCACGCACGCCACCTATATAGGTGCGGGGCACACAGCGTTCATCCTCTTTCATCTTTTCGCCTCCAGAGCGTAGGTCGATTACTTGCAGCTACGCGTGAAGTTTCGTAACCAACAGGTTGGAGCTACGGTTTACCGTCCTCCAGAGACTGCGTAGCCTGCTACCATGGAATTACGTTACCCCGTTCATAGGGGCTCTCGGAAAGGAACAAGGAAGGAAGGAGGAAAAAAAAAAAAAAAAAAGAAAAAGAAAAAAGCATGGGACGGTGAATGGAGACGTTAGCGGCTGCTTGCTAGCATTGGAGCTAACGACAATAACACCGTGAGCTTTCCCCGCACCACCGTTGTGTTGAACTATGGAGCCATAGCTGTACATTGGCGACGGTGAGTGCATGTATTGTGCTGTTTACAGACAAATAAAGTAAAAGAGGGGAAAGTATTCAGCGTTGAGAATGTATCCCATTCTGCCGCTTTGAGCATATCCGACGTGCTTCACGTCTCTCTCTCACTTGTAAACAAACACTAGCCGTGTTGCGCACGGCTGAAGTGATTGAGATCCAACGTCCCATAGCTTGAAGGGATGGGACCTTCTGATTGGTTTAGAGTCGGTTGAGCCGACGTTTCAGACTGAACCTTCAAAATAAAATGACCGAAAATGTCACTGCAGTGCGCCGTTAATGTGTCTCATAGAAGGTGTTCTTTCGCCTCGAGGAGACGACCAAAGCGTTAATGAGCGCAGTGGCAGAGAACTGGGCTCCATTAAAGTATAAATACCTCGAAATTGTACTTAAGTACAGTACTGAGTACATGTACTTAGTTACTTTACACCACTGTATGAGCGCTTCTGTGAAGGTTTTTGCTGGAAGTGGTTCTCACTCTGACGCAGACATATGGCGCTTGTTAGCTTGATTGCTATCCAATGGCTCAGTCAGTACACTGTCTACCTGCAAGTCTGTAGGTCCCTGGTTCAAACCCAATTTAACCAGTCCAAATATAATTTAGCTGCAGCTAATAAAGGACATCCATAGTGTGCTTCACTCTGTCGTTATTGGACGATATACTGTGTACCTGTTACTACATGTACTTGGTGTCGCGCTATGAGCTTGTAGATCTGCTATTTTTGAATAGCCCAAAGTGTAAAATAATGCTTTTTAGCGAAAAAAAAAAAAAAAGACACAGTTCCAGGTCTTAATGGGATAAAAGAGGTCTCGCTGATCAATGACAGCGGAAGCAGCATATATGCCAATACTGCCACTGTGTGTGCTTAACCTCACAGTTTGAGTGTGTATCATAGCTTGAGTGTGACTCGCTGCTGCTATTCAGGTTATACTGCTTGGTGCTTGGTAGTAAAATGAAATTATAATACTGGTATGGTTCAAGTGGGTCTTGCTTTGCCATCACTTTTATCATACTGTGGGTACTTGACACATGACTTGACACAGTGGCTTGAGTGGTTCTCGCTCCTTGCCACGACGAAGTTACATATTAGTAACATGGTACTCTGGGTACTGATAATCAATAAGCTTTGTTTATTGGCAATGGATCCCCATTAGCTGCGGTAAAAGGGAAACCAGCAGCTATTCTTCCCGGGGTCTAAGACAACGGAATACATTAACAAGTACATATGTACTTGACGCTGTAGCTTGAACGATTCTCGCTCTTTTGCTATGGCTACGTTATCAATAGCACTAAGTGTATCTCACTCTACTGCTGTTACCCACTAATACTGTGTGTACCCGGTACTCACTACTGCTATTCAACATATGCAGTATACTGTGAATACTGATATCGTAGCTTGAGAGTATGTCGCTCTGCTGATATCCAGATAATACTATGTGCTTGGTAGTGCAATATTCTTAAATAATTATATATGACGATTGAAGTGTGTTTCGCTTTGCCACTTCTTGACTATCATACTGTGTCCTTGACACTGTAGCCTGAATGATTCTCGCTTTCGCTACGGCTACGTCATCAGTAGTATTGAGTGTCTCACTCTGTTGCTGTTACCCATGGATTATTGCAACAATTGCTGGTCCCCTCTGGTCCCAGAAGGGAAGGTCCATTACTTGCGCCAGTCATGTCCTGACTATGGTGCCTGACACAGGCTATGGCTGTGAATGTTTGGCTAATTGCAGCGGCATACTGCTGGCAGAAAGGTCGACTGGGTTGGCCTGGTTGAGGCGGATTTGCCTCCCACAGGGATGCTAGCATTGAGCCCTCGGGACGCTTTCTCAGCTAGAGGAATTGTCATGATAACGAACTCTTGGCCACTGAATTGAAAGCAGTACATGGAAGTACAAATTCACAGTACAAGGTCTACTAAATTGGAAAACTCATTAAGCACTGAGCTTGTTAAGATGAGATCTCCATGCACACAAATCATGATGAGGCTGGACAGGGAAAAAGGAAACAAGAAATAATGACTGACAGTCATGTTATACCAGCTGCATGCTGTATTTTGCATTTGTAAGCGCCACTGCGGTGTGCCCCCCAATGGAATATACCCCTAGCATTGGGAGTGTGTCTCGCTCCGCTGCTGCTGGTCGCTCCACTACTGCTTGTCACTGGACGAAAGAAGGGAAAAGGATCAGCAATATAGCGTTGAGAGTGCATCTCGCTCTGCCGCTTTTGAGGGACCACGCCACTGCGGCGTGCGCCCACTGGAATATACCGCTAGCATTGGGAGTGTGTCTCGCTCCGCTGCTGCTGGTAGCTCCACTACTGCTTGTCAATGGACGAAAGAAGGGAAAAGGATTAGCGTTGAGAGTGCATCTCGCTCTGCCGCTTTGAGAAACCATGGCGGGCGCACCGCCCTTATAGCGTAAGCATTAGGAGTGTGTCTCGCTCCGCTACTGCTTGTCGCTGGACGAAAGGAGTGGAAAGTATTAGCGTTGAGAGTGTGTCTCGCTCTGCCGCTTTTGGAGGTACCACGCCACTGCGGCGTGCGCCCACTGGAATATACCGCTGGCATTGGGAGTGTGTCTCGCTCCGCTGCTGCTGGTCGCTGGCCAGAGGAAAAGGAAAGGAACCACGTGCGGCCCACCGTAACGTAGCTTCAGCATAGTAAGTGTGTCCCACTCGGCTATTGCTTGTCGCTGGACGAAAGGAAAAAGGGGTCAGCGTTGAGAATGTATCCCATTCTGCCGCTTTGAGGAACCACGTGCGGACCACAGCAACATAGCTTCAGCATAGTAAGTGTGTCCCACTCCGCTACTGCTTGTCGCTGGACGAAAGCGTTGAGAGTACATAGCCCAGCTGGCCATATAACGGCTTGGCCTAGCCCTAGATGGATGCGTCCAACAACTATCGTCATTGTACACCCTTGGTGCCGTACATCATGAGATTTGGCATGTGGGCCAGTTCCAGAACCTCTAACCAAGGACTTGTCAGCCATGGGGAGTACAGCCCAATATGGCTAGACCTAAGGCTGGTGGTTGATGCCAACATTGCTTACTTTACTTACATTACCTTACTGTAAGTCGATCCGGATTAAGAGCGCCTGCTAAACGCCTAAACGGTAAACTGTGAGCATTGCTTCTCTGGTGGTGTCACTAGATGAAGCTGTCGAGCTGGATGACCGTTGCTCATGGCCACAGTGTTAGTCTCTGATCTGCTAACTAGAGCCATGCCACAGCGGCTGGAATGTGACGTATTGGACATTCCCTTGACTACCTCGCCCTGGCCCTCCGGCATGCGAGTGTTGATGCGCAGACACAGCGCCTATCCAGCGCCTATCCAGCGCCTATACAGCGCCTGTCACTCTAGGCGTTTGCTTGCATGATTAGAGAAATGGCACTATCTACTTTGGTAGTGAGCCAGAGCCTCTGGGTGTCCCGGGTTCGACGCCAGGCCAGAAGTGGGTCGATGTGTGTCCCTGTCTGAGCCCCTAATTGCCCCATGAGCGCCGGGGAATGGCTGCTCACTGCTCCTAGTAGTTCTAGGATGGGTAAATAAATACAGCGGACAAATTTCACGCATGTACAAATGTGCATATATATTTGTGGCTTGGGCCTCGAACCCCAAGACTGCAACAGAATGAGGAGGGTCTCCAGCCAGTGTCGCTAATGCACTGGACCTGCGTGCAGTGCACCTGGCCCTCAGGATGTTTATGCCGTGTTCAATAACACAATATGTCAACAGTCTGCCTTCTGGGGCGCTTGACCCAGTCAGTCTCTGCAGGAGGCTTGGAAGCTCCTTTCGTGGACCTTGCCTCATCTTGCAAATTTCATAGCAATGCGCTTGTTGGGTGTACAGTCCAGGCTGCGGACTTGTTTCCCACTGGAAGCCTCTTGGATCCGATAGCAGTTCGGATCACGTGCATAGGTATGGCAGAGCGGTAGTACCGTTAGCCTTGAGGGCATAACGCGTTCTTGACTGTAGGTCTCCCTTCCGGGACAGACCAGTCCGTTAGGGCAAGATGCTTTGGCCTACTGCAGCTTCTCAATGAAGTGCCTTGGCCTCTCCACAGAGACAAGATCTCCTGTCACAGTTAGGGGGGGAGGTGCATGGGGCATCCTCACTCCTAACCTTCGGCTGCGTCATTGACCACTGAAATTCAAAACTATTGTCCAAAAATTACTGGATTTTTGTGCATCGTACACCAGGGCGTTGCACGCCAGCGAGTGTAGACTGTGCTCTAGTCGGGACAAGGGCCACTGCATAGGTTGGAGCGTTGCTCTGTGCTTATGCTGCCCTAGATATCTGCGGATGATGTTAGATAGAGGGTTCAGCCTCTCTACCATTGAGATGCTCTCCGCGTGTGGCCCCCACAGGTTGCATGGGTGCCTTCATGATGCTTGCCTGTGGTATTGGAAGCTTTGTCCCCAGCCGGTACATCGGGCTGCTCTCAGATGACTATCTGCTAGTACTCTTTGTCCTCACTGCTCCATCTGCAAAAGTGAGTAGATGGGCTTCATGCCCTGGCCATTGCCAGAGACTGTTAAAGTGGGATTCCGATGGGTCTGGTTTACCATATGGCCGACCCCTCCTTACGTCCTCAGAGGCTTTCTGCATTTCACGTCAGCTAGCCTATTGATTTGTTAGTTTGCTCCTCAACCAGAGTTGGAGCAACTGCATTCTAGTACCTGCCTATTGTGTCCCGTCCGGGCTCTGTGGCAGGACATAGCTGTGATGGCTGGAGTTTGGTTGTATTTGTCTGTGAGGAAGGGCACAGCTGTGCCTTGGCTTAATGGAGACTTTCATTGCGGCGTTCAGGCAAATGTACGTCTTCAGGGGGCCTCTAGGTTCCCCCAAGGCCTTTCTTGACCGCGGGTGTTGCCAGAGCCTCTCCCTCAGTGATACAGGCTTGGAGCAGGCCAGGAGATGCAGCCGAATGGGCTTCATCTTTCATGGGCTTTTGCCCGCTCCTCTATATAGTCAACCTGGCCGTCTCGCATCCTGTGGCGACGGCTGTGGTGTTGTCTGTTTATTCTATCTGCAAACCGACATCGGTAAGCGCAGATTCCTCGTGACTATGTTGGTATTAGTCATCCAGGTGTTGAAAACACTGCCTCTGGCGGTCAGTAGGAATGAAGTAGAACGAGAGTTATGCATATAACTAAGGTTCTACGAATTCCGGATGACCGCCAGAGTTGACTGTCACTCGGAATCTCATTCTCGACGAAAAGATTTCAGGAGGATGAACGCTGTGTGCCCCGCACCTATATAGGTGGCGTGCGTGCACACAGGTCACGAGTGACTTTGTTGGTATTAATATTCGACCCATACGCGAGCGCGTGATGGATATCCAGGTGTTGAAAACACTGCCTCTGGCGGTCATCCGGAATTCGTAGAACCTTAGTTATATGCATAACTCTCGTTATCGATTATCTTTTATAATCGATTAAATGCATTAGTTTGATTAACTGTTGCAGCCCTACTCTATCATTCACATGATCTTGTGTACTCACATGGAGAAGGTGGTGAGGATGCTGTTCTCAATGAGAAGTGTCACTGGAACAGCCACCAGGTCACTCTGCTCACTCAGACTGAACAAATCACACAGATCATATTAATGCATGTCAATTCCCCAGTCATATTGAGTTATTAGCGATGTGAAACAAATGTACAAAGAATTGTGCTGCAACCGCAATAGAAACTATACAGGCAATTAAGATGTTGTTCTATTTCCTAAAGATTTCCTCCAATCTACAGAAATTATGTTTTTGTTTCAATATAGTATCCAGTCCAATATAGTGTTGAACCAGAACTGGGACCATAACAGGAAATCACAATTACACTTTTAAATATATTAAATATTATACATTTGCCACAAAAAGATGCGAGAAAGAGATAGTCCCACTTGAAATGTTCATGTGTATACTGTTGTGCTAGCCGGGGATCCAGCCTGCTTCACTAGGTTTTTTTCTCACTTCGTTTCTCAGTCTGGAAAGGCTCCTATTTGACTCGTTTTGCAGAACTACACTGGAACTACATATGTTACGTAGGCAACGTCGTTGCTGATTGGATGTTGGAGATAGGAGGCTTTCCAGACTGAGAAAAAAATCTGCCGAACGTACTGTAGTGAAGCAGGCTGGATCCCAGGCTACTGTTGTGCAGTCATTTTGTAATATAGAGGCAGTAAACTGTCTTATTGTATAGTATGGAATAGACTAGAATAGTAAGCTAATGTACAATAGTGTAATGTAGTTATTTTTAAATTACATTTGTACCTCAAGGTATTATCTACACAGTATATTGTCTGTATGCAGATATGCTTACTTAGTAATACTTACGTGGACAGGAGTAACTGGGACACAATCTCTTCCGTGTCCAGATTGATCTCTGTTGTCTCAAAGATAAGCTGCAGTGCCACCTATCATAACAAATGGACAGCGACACAAAGGGAGACTGCTCACAAAAGACATTTTTTTAAATTATGTTTTAAATTAAGTTTTAAAGCTGCACTGGAGAGTTTGCACACTTTGCGTACATTGGCGGCCCCATGTGGCAGCGAGAGATAACTGTTTCAATAATTGCACCACTGTACAGCATTTGAAACAGGGATGGTGTGCTAATCTCATATGTTTTTAATCCTTTACATTATTTAGACAGGTAAACACCTTTTAGTTTTTTACCATGATGACCTACTAAAACACATATTTGCTTACAAATCTTACATACAGTAGTGCAGCTTTAAATGTAATTCTTATACTTTATATAGACTTTTTAAATTATGCAGGCAAACTAAACTACAATGAAGAAGTTTAGTTTGAGAGAAAGAGAATGGGTGAGAATAAAACCAAGCTCAACTTAAAGCGGCACTATGTTACATAGTGCAGCTTTAACTCCAACTCAGTGAAGACAAATCAGTAGCATACAGTAATGAAACATTGTAGTGTTGTTGTGTGATTATTAAAATAATACCTTCTCGTTGCCCTTCAATGGGTTGCCCAGTTCACATGTCAATGTGTCCTCAAAATGACACTCAATGACATCATTGGGGTCCTACATATGAGAGAAATGAAAGAAAAGAGAGCAGAAATGTGAAACCAGTGGGTTTTGTGAGAATGGTGTCAACATACGGCACTGTAAAGAAAACAAAAACAAAAAAACTGACACTTTATCTTAAAAAAAAAAGCTTGAAAAAAGAATCTGGCAATAGACTGCAAAAAAAAAAATTATTTATAATCAAAGGATACAGTTTCTCAAAGTGGGGTCCAGGGTCCCTCAGGGCCCAGGGGTCCTTGAGGGGGACCCCTCTAAATGGACCCTTTACAGGTCTGTATCTCTGAGAGTGTACAAATGTACATTCCAAATCGAGTAATCAAATGGACCCGTGGTTACATTTGTACACTCTCAGAGTTATGGGTGTCCTTGAAATTAAAAAGTTTGAGAACCTCTGGCCTAGCTCTAAAACATATTTAAAAGAGCATTCAGCATATACTGCATATATGCTGAATAGAAGGAGACACATCCTAAGCATCCTCGGCTGATATGGCCAATTGCCTCCTGAATCTGCATTTTAGCATGGTTGCAGAAATAGTTCTACCAAGTCCTCTTTATGTAAAAAGATCCTGTTATCAAAGGCTTTTCCACAATGCCTGACACAGATTTCAAAGGGAGTGGATACAACACCAACTTTGTGATCTGACACTTTGTAGTGGCATGTAAAGACCCACTAGCCATCCTTTGAAGAGTCACACAAATGACTGATAATTCAGCTGTGCCTCTAAGAACGGCCCTGTATCTAGACAGCAAGCACATATGAACACATTATTCACAATATTCTCAACAGCCAAACACAACCATTCTTTTTTCAAATCAAGGTCCCTCAGGGTTAATTGAGGGGGTTCCAAATGTACCCTTACAGATCTGTAACTCTGAGAGTGTACAAATGGGAACTTTTGCACACTCTCAGAGGTATCATGGGGGTCCTTGACATTAAAAAGTTTGAGAATCTGGATTGGGGGATGCAATAATAGATGTAATGCTGCCCTCTGGTGGACGTACCTCGGACCTGACACCAGAGTATCGGAGTGTGTCAGGAATGGTGACGTCTAACATGGCCTGGTGAGCGTCCTCGGCCAGCTTCCCCGGAGCAGGATAGTTGGTCACCTTCACCTTCAGCATTATCTTCTTCACGTTGCTGTTGTAGTGCAGCACCTGGCGCTTGTCTTGCCTGAGCATGTGGAAAACCGTGCACATGCAGTCAGCAAGCAGCAGGTTGTACGGTATTATTGACACAAAGCAGTAATTCACTCCTTCCAGCACCACACCTTCAAACACAGTTTTGAGGAATGAAACTCAGTCGGCTAATTAAATGCACACATGCGTGTCTCATTTACCTGGGGTAAACGTCTCCCTCTGCGCTTGCATATTGAGCTGTCAGCACTAGGTTACTCGTACACTTGTTGTCTAAGCCACACTCCCTCAGGAAGTTGATCTGTGGAGGTTAGCAAAACAGTTTAGCGAGAAAGTCATATCACATACACACACACACAGACAATAGATAAACTCAGCTTCACTGTATATACCTCGGTTCTTTCTGTGAGTTTCTGCTTCTGGCTGAGACTTGGGAAGGAGTCCAGGTTCTGGAGAGAGCGTCTGGATTTGGGTTTCTGCTCTTGAAGGGACACATTGAGCGAAAAGACCACAGGCTCCAGCTTGTCCCTCACATTTGGCTGCAGAATCAACCATGGCTCTTAGTTCATGTCAAACAGTGGCACATGACCAGCTATTACAGTAGGTCAACAGCAACAGATTGCCTTTCAATCAGTGTTGCCAGATTTTGCGAGAGAAATAAGCAACCAGGTATATGAAAACAAGCCCAAAAGAAGCGACTAACACATGAGCACTTTAAACCTGTCGGCTATTTAAGATCTACAAGCTCACAACATGTCGCGATGCGACACGTTGTGAGTTGTAGATCTGCTATTTTCAAATGAAATCTTCAAATGAAACAATTGGTTTAACAACATTAGGAAACAAGCCCAAATAAGCAACTAAAAAAAAAGAAAAAAAAACGCAACCCGCGGCAGCCTAAATGTACAAACAACTTTACAGAAAAACAAGCCCAAAGTCGCTTATAATAAGCGGACATGGCAACACAGCTTTCAATAGTGTGTATGTGTGTCTCTGTTCCTTACCACCACAGTGAGCGGCAGCACCACACATTTAGGTTTGTGGGAGGGCAGGTTCAGGGTGCCTGTGAAGGTGTCATCTTTGTTCTCCGCGAACAGAATACGAGCGCTCTTCCTCCTGTCCATATCTGTCTCCACTGTGTATTTCACCGCTACGGGGAGATTAAAAAAATAACAAGAGCAGTGATTCTCTACTGATCTCACACAGGGATAAAAATCTTTGTGTTGGTCATAAATCCAGGAGAAACTAGAACAAACAATTGAAATCATTCTTGAAAGAAAATCTCAACCTCCTTTTGGGTTGTGAGACGCACTGGTTGACGTATTATTAGTGAGTACAAGGGAAATTAAGAAATTAAGTACAAGAGAAATGAATAAATGGTCAACATTCCCACATTCAACAAAGATTGCAGGGATATTACATGACTTCAGTATACACAACGTTTACTGTTTTTTAATTTTGAATGTTAATACATATAGTAGTCTTTAAATAGAAAGACTTATACACCACCTGTGAATATTTAAAATATATATACGATTGCTTTCATTCATATATATATATAGGTAAAGGAGGATACTTACTGATATTTTTCTTGAAGTCTTTGTTGCCATTGCTGAGGGTGTAGTTAAAACACACAGTCGCTGTAATACTGCAAGAGACAAAGGACTGCCATTATACAAACATTATAATGGCAACAATGATAGGCCTATATGATGTAATTTTTGCAGAGGTTGCAGAATTTCTATTTTACAATGTAAAAATGTAAGATTAGAGGGATATCCAGGAATAAATGTATCCCCAAAAAAAGTTGCATCTTGCGCTGCAAAATATTTTTTCATTTGCAGTGATGAATAAACACGTTTGCACTGTAGTGAACTATTAACTAAAGCCTGATTTATACTAAGTTGCTCGCCGGAGTCGACCCACTGAAAATAGCAGAGTTTTGCAGATTGGCTATTTCCCGTGCACGCCACAATTCACAACCAAGTATAAATAACTGCATCATTCCCTGTGTGGTCTGATGAGTTGTGGTGTTTTGGTGTGTTTCATATTTATTGTAAACACATTTCCCTTTTGAGAAAAGATAGAATAGAATAGAATATTTTCCCACCATGCTGGTTTCCCAGGGGTACACTGGTTGACATCCACAATCAGTGGCTGTACAGTGAAGTTCTTGAAGAGGTGGACAACAGGACGAGCTCTGAGAAAACAATTTAATGAATTGGAAAAAAAAGGAAAGAAAAGCACCCCAATTAAATAAGTAATTACAGCAACAATGTGCAAAACACATACATTTACAGGTGCAACATAAGATGAAGAATGCAATACTACAAGTGCTGGTTTGATACAGTAAATATTTAAAATTCCCTGGGTTGTGAATATCTTCTCATAATCACTACCTGAGCAGGGCAATGCGATCATCCAGGGATCCAACGAGGATGTCTGGGTATTTGTTACCATCCATGTCCATCCCCCCGTTGATGGAGTAGCCAAAAGTCTGGAACCCACCATTGCCCACTGACTTACCCTCAATTACCTGTAGAGGGTGGCAGAGGATAAAAACGGATATTTCAGTAGAGCTGAATGTAATGTGAGTTATAGCCACCACAGTGAATAATATCCACCAGGCTGTTACCTGACTTGGCTCCTCCGAGATTCCCTTCCTACTTCCCGTCCATATATAGACTTTTCCTGAATCATGGAAGGGGGCGCCCACGGCAAAATCTATGGAAAACATCAGTACATTGGTAGGGATATTTAATGAAACATAGAATCAAGGCTGAAGGAAAGACTGCAATGACAGCCTTGTGTAAGCAAGGTGTCTGCCCTCTAGGTGGCACAAGAAAGCAACTAGGAGAATACCACAATTAGTTTCAATTTTTACTTCTCAGATAATAAAATTGCCGCATTTGTATTAATTAAACATGTATAAGATATTGAGGCAAGCAATAATGTGTCTCTTGTTATATACGTATACTATTGGCAAGATAAGAAAAATGCTTAATGCACTGCTGCACATACAATACCTTTGTGGGCAAATTCCACATAATTTTTTTCCTGTTTAACAAAGCATAATCACTGAGTAACTCTAAAATAATTACTTCCTTTCCATAGTGTAGAGAAGTGAATTGACCCACTGTTGTCAAAATACAAGAGTAAAAGAATGCTGCATTCAAAGTCATTAAGTGTTTTAACCATGATGGTTAAATCATATAGTAAATTACACACAAATTAGAATAATAACTTTATTTTAATTGCTTATTTCCCTTACATTCACAATTAGAGCCATGACCAGCATATGACCAGTATTTTTAACATCTGACCTAAAGAAAATATGAAACAATACTAAAGTGTAGTTGTTTTGTCGTTTTTGTAGCTCTATATTCTGTTTTGATCATTGCTATTTGTTCAGTAACTGGGATCTCCCTGTCTCTCCGACTCTTTAGTAAACAAAAAATGCCTTTTCAGGTCAGGATACCAATTGTATCCAATCAGGATTGGATGAGCAGACAATGAGCAGACAAAATTGGAACTGAATCACTATTAAAATGAAAAATGAAGCTGATAAATTGGTACTCTCTCCTGACTGGAAAGAATTGTCAACCCACCTGAAAACTTATTTTCTGTTTATTAAAGAGCTGGAGAGACGGGAGACCCCTGTTACAATCAGAATATATAGCACGTTTTGACAGTGATGGATAACGTTGATGGAACCGAGTGTAAAAAAAAATACTGATGATTTCCTTTAACTCTAAAATCACAATAAACTTAATTTCTAATTTCAATAATGTCATTCTGGGTTTGGGATTAATACAGCATCCCAATCACTTCAATACCTTGGAATCCATCTTGGTTGACATCCCCAATGGCGGCCACAGCCAAGCCGAAGCCAGAGTAACCAGGGCCTTTCAGCACCATGGTAGCAGTCTTCTGGAAAGATCCGTTCTCATTCATGAAGACGTACACAGCTCCACCCTCGAACTTCATACGGTCAAAATAGAACGGAGCACCCACAATCAGGTCGTTCCAGCTAGAACAAACAAAACACACACTGATTAAACACCCACCTTTTGAAAATAAACAATATATAGTATGTAACAAATCTTATATCTCAGATGCTGTTACAATTTTTTTTTACAGATCCTTAAAAGTTGTTGCTCATTGCATGCTGGGATAATGCTGTCTTGATATAATATTGAAACAAATACCCAACCAGGTTTCATTCATGGATTACAGCAGTGGTTCTCAAAGTGGGGTCCAGGGACCACTCACAGGTCTGTAACTCTGACAAGTAAGGGTCCATTTGGGGTTCCATTTGTACAATCTCAAGAGTAATGGGGGTCCACTGGATTACAGGGGAACATGCCAGGACTATGATGTCATCATGACAGACACCTTATCTAGGCTGCTGAAGAGCAGCAGCCTCCCTCCTCTCATCTTTACATCACGGTCATCCATTCCAACACTACAGACCATAGCTACAGAGCACTGATGCATTAAGATCATAAGATACAGATTCACATAACACCAGATTCCAGAGCTACACCATAGACCAGAGTTTACAGAGCACTGCTGCATTAAGAGCATAAGATACAGATTCACCAAGATGTTACTACCCACAAACAAATACAAGTGAATAATAATAAAGATGATAATAATCATTATCCTACTACTTTAATTGAAATGACCTCCAAAATATGTCCGGGGTTGCTCAACACACGATCACTCCATTTGCCCTGAAACTTGCCACAGACTGTTGATCAGAGCTCTGTATAATAATATAGGCTTCTTTCCCCGCCTTCAATGTACTTTTTAATGTACGGTTAATAAAAAACTACATTTCCTACTACATCTTAACATTTTAGCCACAACATCTTTCCTTCTTTCTGGCCGCTGTATCTTTTGATCGGACCGCGAAGCGGCCCAAACCTCTATTTATCATAATAATAATGATAAATAGTAAGAAGTAAGAATTCGAATTAGGAGGACAGAGAGACAGAAATTGATTTTCTTTTTGGCAAAGAGCTCTCTGGTTCTCTGGTTTTGTTTTCTCTTAAAGGGCACCCTTAGAGGGTTCCCAGATTACCCTTCAGATTATGTGCTTATGATTATGAGGAGGTGCGGAACTGTTTTAATCGATGTGCAGAAAATAACTGGCTATTATAATATTACTGTATAATATAATATCAACGTGATATGATGATGTGGTAATAAGCCACTTATTGGCTGATGTGGCCTGCAGACACACTGTGGTGAATGGGGTATCCCTAACGTTGTAACATACTCATCACTGTTCAGGTCGGTGACAGCGAGGCTGCTGCCGAAGTACGAGCCCACTTGCTCTCCAGGGATGACCAACTCCGCTATTAACGAGGCGTCTTCCTGCCTGCCCAGCGTCACAGAGCCCTTGGACTCGTCCCTGGGAGACCCCGTCACCACTGTGTATTCGTCACGAATCAGCAACTTCTTCTCCTCCACAACTGCATAACCTGTGAAACCCGACGTTAAGACATTTTAGAGCATTATAGGCCAAGTAAGGAAAGGACTACTGTCCAAAGGTTGACTCAGAGAAATGTCACGAATATAGTAAAATAAGAAAATACAGGTAGAGGGAAGGGTCTCTGCAGATATAGACACTGCCACACAGTGGGAGATAAGTGATGATTGACAGGGATTCTATACATTGTTTATAAGGACATTTCTACTCATTATAAAAATTGTCACTGTGTAGATAAACATGTTTGTTCCTCTTTCTGGTTCTCGTTCAGTACATACAGAGAGTATTGTTACTTTCTTTGCACATACATACATACAGTACAGTTAGCTGCAACTACACATATGTGTATGTGGCAAACACTTCTGGACATTAGATCGGTGATCGCTCAATGTATTCTGGAGTTTTTCAACTACGTAGTGCGCTTCATTTGTATACGTTCCTGGATCTATCCCATTCATCGCTGAAGCTAGAGGAGCCAGAAGCTAGAATACATACCCATGTAATTGTCTTTTTTTTTCAGCTGTCCAAACTCCCTATTGTTCACGTTCCACTGGCGGTCAGGATCTGGGTCTCTCCACGTAACAAGAACATTACCTTTATAAAAGACAAACCACCAAACAATGTTATTACTTGCTTCCTACAAAATTGACTGCTTTTCCCAGACAGGAATAATCCTATTGTTAGAGTAATACTCTGTAAGCACTGTAGTTTCCGACGGGTGGTAATCCATGTCTGCCAAACCTACCTATTATTTCAAAGTTAAGTCACAAAACACACACTTTTTAGCTTTATAGATGTAGCCATTGTAGAAGACCTGATTTTTACTGCACGCTTGCCGTACCTGCACCATACCTGAGGAATTGTTGTTTATTTGGTGATTGAATGAATGTTATTAATATAATTAGTTTCTAGTATGCAACATTGGAGAAAGAACTGTAAACTATATCAGTGCAGAATATATACAGACTAAATGCATGAAGGAGGAGCTTCTATATGGCTTCCACTGTTCTATTCACCGTACTCTTTGGTGTCACAAAGTACTCTTTCTTTGTGGGTAACTCTTTAGTGCCCACCTTGCCAGAAGTAGCTTCCTGGAGTGCCCATGTAGATATCAGTGTCGGTCATGCCACCGGAGATGCCCATGTTGCACATGCCTTCCATCTCAAAGTCGGCATTGGGGTTGCACACCCTGGGCTCATCATCCTGCCATATGTCGCTGGGGTCGACCGTCAAGTCATTGCTCCTAATGTAGCACTTTCCCACCATTCGCCGCTGCTTCTCCGTACCGCCATCAATGAGCTTCACATATCGGTGGCCACATGCCTTGGACAGCAGATAGGGGTGTATTACAGAACATGCTTTTGTGTTTTACAATGTATAAATGTGCTGGCTGCCACTACACCAGAGTGTGGTAGCGTATAGTTTTCTCTCAGCGTATAGTTGTTACAAATTGCACTCTGTCCAATCGGACAACCTCTAAAATCATTTTTCAGACTGAGATCAATGCAATTGAATTTTAATATTTAATTCCTGTATTCACTATGTTTTGGTCACATAGACTTATATTTCTCGTTTTTGCAAATACTTCTGCACACCAGTAGCCTTTTATCAAAGCATTTCAGCATTACATTGCAATTTCTTACTGCAGCATGTGACACAACACAATACCATAGTCTTACTCCAAATAATACAGTATTTTCACCAAAGTAACAATTTACTATTTGGGCATTTAGCTATTATCCAGAGCGACTTACAAAGTGCAAGACCGGAGTAATTAGCATGAACCCTTGTCGACAAACAACAGGGTAAAGTAAATAGAGTGCAAATTAAAACAATGGTGCTACACGTAACTAGGATACCAGGTAAACATGTCGTTTCTAAACAACATTCTTAGCATTTGTGTTCGAGCAAACAGTGTTTGTCTAATGCTAAGGAACTAAATAAACGAGTGTCATTGTTTTCATCTGAAGAAAGTGTGTAAAGGTGCAACATTTACACACAGTCCATGTTTCACCCCTTACATATTGTAGCATTTAATTATAATTCATGTTTGCAGGAATAATGTTCAAATCAAATCAAATCAAATCAAATCAAACTTTATTTGTATAGCACATTTACAACAGCCCAAAGCCGACCAAAGTGCTGAATGTTGGTAAATTAACCACTGAAACCCTTTATACTTCATTGACTGGGGTACTCTACACCATATCTCTTGCACCGAAAATAGCCTGTCTACAAGCCCACATGTAGATCGGCTATTTTCTCAGAATGGTCGCTTATTATGACATGCCCAGAATAGGGGACGCTAGGGAGCATGTGGTTAACTCATTGACTGCCAGAGTTAAAACCTCGTTCATAGCAGCCCTTGCCAGCGATTTCCGTGTTTTTTTGTTTCGTTATTTTGTTATTTAATTCACATCTAGAAAGTCTACCTTGACACTTGAATCGTTTTGATCGTTCCACCACCAGAGAGCAGCACATACCAAGCTTGATCGCCTCTCGATCACACTCGCCCCCTCCCAGACCCACTCACACAGTGAAACACATGAACCGGAAGTGAAATGTCTCAGATTCTGTTATCGGCGAAAATTACTTTGTGATGCACAACGGGGATGACTGTTCGTCACCCAGACCATAGATTATAGGAGGGGAGGTCTCCGATCGCTTTTCATAGCGTGTGAAAAACCGTTTGTTTCCCTATTATGGTCGAAAATGACTGGGGGGAAAAATGTAAAACCGAAAACGGAACCCAAGTCATGGAACCGGATGCAGTGGTGGTTGAAGTAAGTGGAACCCGAAACTTAGCCTGATTCATAACAGAATAGCGTGATCAGAGCATAAAGATCAGTAAAGACGTTAGATCGCATTAATGCGATCCTGGCGGCCAAGCGCGCTATTTATTAGATCGCGTTAATGCGATAATGGCGGCCAATGAGTTAAACTTGAAATTAAATGGCGCATTGTCTCACCATCACCCGTCCCTCTGGCGCGTCTCTCTGGCTGGCCACTGTCACTCCGAGCCACATGCCCTCTACCATTTCTGACGGTTCGGCTGCAAAAAAATGACAGGTTAGCAGGGCACAGTGTACAATCTGCACTATAATGGCAATGTGGTTGATCCTACTCATTCTCCACTGGTGTGTTCAGTACAGTATAACCCTGTTTCTTCTGAACCATGCACCAACCGTGGTAAAATCTAAGTATTTGGCCCTGCAATTCAATATACACAGTCAAATCCTCAGTTTTAATTTAACTCTGAGATCGCGCAAATGGACCCAAATGGGCTGAGCAAATTGGGGAAAATATGTAGGCTAATTGCAATTTTTCACACATTTCTTTTGTTTTGGAAAAGTATGGTTCCTGTCAATACAGTTCTGCTTTATGATAAGTGTGCAAGTTTTCAATTAATCACACAGACATTCTGCACTACATCTAGATAGCACAGTGCAATACAACTTCGGTCATGTCACACCATCCATGAAATAGCAAAGCAACCAAAACATTCATCAAGGTTAAGCTCACTTTATACTGCATCATAAGACGGTGTCGCTGCACAAAAATAGCCGATCTAAGCTAACAGCGCGTTGCGGATGCGATGCGTTGTGAGCTTATAGATTGGCTATTTTTAGTTGGCCACGCCATCGTATGACAGAGCATAAATTAGGTATTAGGACGATCACAGTCATTGTAAAGGCAAGACACCCGTCATGCTCCATTGAAACCCAGATCATGCCCTGGCAAATGTTCACCACAAAAATGCACCGTGAGAACACCGACATCAAACATCAAAAGTGACGGAGAATCCCCTTATTATGGTTAAGGCTTTCAACCTCCGGGGGCTCTATTCACCTGCAGGTAGTAAGGTATATCACTTAATAACCCTCAATTAAGATGGACTACTCTTTCAAGCCTTTTTTCCATTGAAAGCATGCTGTAGAGATGCAAAAAACAGAAGTGAGGATGTGCTGGGTAATAATGCAAGTATGAAGTGCTTGAGGCTCTGCAATCTGTCGCTCAAACTCTTACGCAGAAAGAATTAAAATAAAACTGCAGGGGATTGATTGAGTTGTCTGATATAATTAGACTTCTGCAGATGTGGAGGAAGTGTAAGTGTCTGTAGATGAAAATCTAGCAGGCACGAAATGTGGGTCAAATTGTGGTTCAGACTGTCTATCTGGAACGGAAACCCATAGACTTCCTTTTTGTATTTTGTGTCAGGAATTTAATGGGAAAGGCACAATTTTCTTTTCACAAAACGGACAATAATAAAGTTTTAATTCTGAGCCTGAAGGTGGGGATGCCAGGAGAGAGACAATTTCATATAGGGAAAACCATAGTTCAACGACTCAACCCCAGTAGCGAATGTGAGTTGAGGAAAGCCACTAAATTGTTCTACTAGAAGTCACTCTCAAAGAGAGACATTAGCTAAATGCGTAAAACATAGAAAATTCTGGTAGCTTTGCTTTGATAGGTGTCAACAATTTCACACACTCATACATTGGCATAAAGTCAATTCTAATGTTTCTAATTACATCAGGTTAACATGTCTTTGTGACAGGTTTGTAGGCAAAGCGCACATGACAAACCAAAGCAATAAAAGCACTGCCCAACTTGGTTTTCGGGCACCAAGACCTTCTTTAAGCATGAAGCAGCATGAAGAAGGTCTTGGTAACCTTGCCGGTAATAACGTTTTTCCGTTGTACTGTGCAATGTGGGGGGTGCTTTTAGTGATTTCATTTAGCGTTTCTAATAAAAAACTGTCCATGCCCAGAACTGCCTGTATACTGCAGAGGTAAAGACCTCATGTCTTATCTCATATAATATTCCTGATATTATTTAGCATTTTTTCATTTTTCAGAAAATGAAAAAAAGAAAAACCTGTATTCCAATGGACCCAATGTAGTTATAATTTTTGTGACACTGTAGTATGACGAAGGAGCTAGGGCATTAATTTACGAACAAAAACGGCCGACAGCTAAGATATACAAAGGGCATTGGACCGCCTTCTCTTTTTAGAAAGAAATAATAATAATAAGAAAATCCATTCCACATTCAAATCCTGTGACTGCCAATCCCACAGTTTTGCTTTGGTGTAGCAGTGCTTACTTGATGTGACCAAGTCCATTCTGGTACAGTCTGAGGTCTCCGTGGAAATAGGACAGGAGTAGACAGCACCGGTCTCGTTGACGTTCGCCAACGACAGGGCTTTCTCTTTGGGCGCTCCCACGAGGAGCCTGGAAACACACACACACACACACACACACACACACACACACACACACACACACACACACACACACACACACACACACACACACACACACACACACACACACACACACACACACACACACACACACACACACACACACACACACACAGAAGATGGTCAGATTATGTTCAGGTTGAATCATAGACATTTCCTATGACCTTAGACAATACAACACATACTGCAGGAAACAGAAAGTAGGGTAAGACGCTAGATTATACTGTACATATGACCACAGGTGATACCATACGGCAAGTCTAAACAACAGTAAAACCGATAGCCTATCTCACTCCGGATATTATAACTGTGACCAGTTTTACAAAGAAGCATAGGGGCCTATGGTACATTTGCAACATAGCACGTTGTTCACTGTGCAACAGCTTTTTATCTGCAGCGGTATTTTTCAAAGGAGCAGCCAGTAGGCCGTGATATCCTTTGATGTTCTAGTGACTAATTTAACCACTTTCAAACTTGTGTGCAGTAGTGGCCATAGCTGAATGGATAGGGAGGCCGTCTGGGAAATAGCAGGTCCCAGAATCGTGTCCCGGCCCCAGATAGGTGTCCAATTGACCCGACAGGACCAGATCCCCTCTTTACTCCACTGCTGCCAAGCCCCCAGGACTGCATGGGGCTTCTGGAATAAAAAATGAACCAGTGGCCAAATCTGGTTCTGCATTCTACTGTGCATACTTCTATGGCCTGAAACCCTAGTGTGCATGCTCTATAAAGGTTTAGTCCGGAAGGAGAGTCTACTTCCATCCTCTAGTTTTTATATAGCTCTATGACTGCACCACGTCTGCACACACACACACACACACACACACACACACACACACACACACACACACACACACACACACACACACACACACACACACACACACACACACACACACACACACACACACACACACACACACACACACAGTAGACTAGGATCAATTATTTTTGCCAGTTTGCAAATCTAGTCTAGAGTATCAGCTACGGTAACAGTCTGTGTGTGTGCGCGTGTGCGCGTGTGTGTGCGTGCGTGCGTGCGTGCGTGCGTGCGTGCGTGTGTGCGTGTGTGTGTGTGTGTGTGTGTGTGTGTGTGTGTGTGTGTGTGTGTGTGTGTGTGTGTGCATGTATTGTATGCATGTGTAGAAATGACTGGATACAGTTTTGGAGAACGCGGGCACTGCTTAAAAATGGAATGATAGCCTGGTGACGTGATGTTACTCAGACTGAGAGAGAGAGAGCAGTCACATGACCTGTGAACTAAAAGATGAGAGTGGAGGAGTTGGAGCGTGAACTGCGGCAAGTCTGGGCGCGACAACGCTCTCTCTCTTCACACACACACACACACACACACACACACACACACACACACACACACACACACACACACACACACACACACACACACACACACACACACACACACACACACACACACACACACACACACACACACACACACACACACACACACACCTAAACGCCCACACAGAGCACTGAACCCTGTCTTTTGGCCCACTCATCCAAACGCCCTCTACATCAGCACCTTTTAACCACGCTGACGAACTTTGAAGAAAGGGGATTACTCCCTCTACAAGGCTCTGTGGTAGAACATAGCCTTTACTGTCAGCACAAGATTTATTAGCCCTTCTTTGTAGGTGGGGGGAGTGCACCTATTTGAAGTATAGGGGCCATTATGTCAAGCAGCGTTAGCTAATAGCTACTGTAACATGCTAAACAAAATATCAATCAATATACCAATCTATATTGCTTTGTTATGGTACGATTGTGACATGTCGAGCACAATTCAATGAAACAATGCTTCCTGTGAATGTTTTTTTTGCAAGGCTAATCAAGCGCTGACATAATTACTGGCAAAGAAAAACTGTGTCAACAGGAAAAAAAAGGAGAGCCAAGCTGTTTTAAGTAGCTTGAGGGTGTAGTACAGCCCTTCATCCAGGTGGTAAGAGAATAATTTGGCCTGTAGGGCAGAACGCATGTGCACACACACACCTACCTCCCTTAAGGCTGATGGGCATAATAGAGAGTACCAAAGTCTGACGTCAAAAACCACACGATCTGGGTCATAAAAACATTTACAGTGTGTGTGTGTGTGTGAGAAGGAGTGACATGCAGCAACTTGTCCGGTCGGCCAGGAATCGAACCAGGAACTCACTGTCAGGCATTAGAGTGGTATGCGCATTAACCACTAGACTATCAGGTCACCAGTAAATAGCTTATTTTCGAATGAAAAAGTCATTTTCAAGTGGGAAATCTAGCAAAAATCCTATGAAAAAAAGTATAAACTAGAAGAATCGGCTCCCAGGAGCACAGGTCATTAACGGGGCAGGTAGCTTATCGTGGGCCAGCAATGTTTCACGGCAATCAGACACTGCGTTCATGATTTGAGGCATTTTGTTCTGAACAGGCCACTCCTGCAAACTTTGGAAGCCAATCTTAGCCAATCAGGGTAGAATATGAAAAATCGGACAGATCAGTCTTGATCACATGACTATAATAAGATAATGTGTACCGATTGGTGTGATGTTTGGATAAATTCTGTAGGAGTAATATCAAAACATTTGTTTAGCAAAAACCGGCCTCCTGGTAGTGCTATTACAGGCCGATGTGAGAAATTTGGGGCAGAGGTTCTTCCTTGGCTTCCAGGGAGTGTGTGTGCAAAGTTTCACACAGACGGACTGACACACGGACGGACAGGGGCAAAAACATAGTCTTGGCCACGCCTTCGGCCTGGCGGAAACAATTAGGCTTCAGACTCTTTACATAGATATATAAAAAACTATAGGCTACCCCTTTAAGCTACTGTCCAGTACGTGTGCCAGAGTAAAGGCCTTTGCAGACAGGGTGCGATTAGTCTATCAGTTTTTACCGAATGCGAAAAGATGCACGAATCAAACTGGGTTCGATTGGAAAAAATCGCATCGCCGCACGGTAAATTCGGAGCCGGTGTGCATGAGGTCATTGAGAACCATGTGTTCATTTAAAAAATGATATTGTCCGTTTTTTCCGTGCGAAAAATCGCACCCTGTCTGCAAAGGCCTTAAGACCAACTATCTCTCGTGAATCAACTGTAAGTTGTTCTATAACTTGAAGACAGATCAAGGTTCTCACAACGACAAAAAAAAAAACGGAACTGCAGGTGCGGGTGATTTGCTTGGTTAATATTTGCAAATGTGGAGGGAGGCATGACTAACAGGTTTATAATATTACACTGGGTGAGCCATACCTACAGAGGCAGGAAGGGGTGTGTGGTGGGTTTTGATTATAGAGATAGAGGAGACAGGCTCTACTGACCACGCCAACGCAGGCCTCAGTGTTTACTCATACCCACACACACAGCTAGCTGATAAATGCCCCTATACTTCCTTAATACTCACATGAGCATGTCAGCTAGGGGCCAGAAAAAATAAACATTTGGCCTTTGCTGTGTCACAATGTATTAACCTGAACACAGAACAGACTCAGAAACATCTCGATCTTCTTTCGCTTGGGATTCAGTCAAGTGAGTTGGCCTATATACCTCTTATGTTCTTGCGTGCAATTATCTTGTGACCATTTCCAAAGTGTTATCCATTAGGGATATCATTTCTGGCCTAAGATCAGGAGCTGTGGGAGTTCATACCCCTTTTTTGTATCTTTATTTGACCCCAAAGGTTATGGAATAACTAGGACCATGTAATAAACCCAGAGGGGACTAGTATGAACACACATGCTTTGAGGAGTGACTGCCTCAAGCACTACACTCTAGCACAGTGATTCTCAAGGACACGCAGTTTGATATACAATCATTTAGCTGGGGATCCCCTGGAACCCCTTCAAATTCCCCTTGGGCTCCCCAAAACAAGTGCTCTGGTAATATTGTACCTCAGAAGCACAAAATGTCCCAAACACAACTACATCATTTGAAACAAAGACGAGCAATTACCTCGATCTTCTCCCTGTCAACGGGCATTATTAGGAATTACCTTGTCATAATGATTTAAGTCTATCGAGACAGAATTGTTGGCTCACACATTTTTCAAATGCTACTACCTAACATCTGAATAACGGAAGCACTGACAGTGCACAGAAAATAAAGTGCATGTCTCCCCCCACACACACACACACACTTCTGTTTCGCTTTCAATTTGCAGTCACCTATAATTATACTGGAAACCAAATTAGTTGAAGTCTATCTAGCTTGCTGCATAACAGAAATGGAAATTCTAAAAGATTTGTAAAAAAAATCTTTTAGTGAACAGAAATGACAAATGACAGCGTCCTGTGTACAATACTTGCGAGGTCGGAGTTATACAGACTGTGGAAGCATTAAAAAACTGTGGAAGAGTTGCCTGGCTTGAGAGACTATAATGATGATGACCAGAAAGAGCCAAGATGGCTTCTCAGTTGCATCTATCTCAAATGATAGGACGGAAACGGCCATGGCCCAGGTAATCACTTATCAATCGATCAATTCCACAGAGGTTTGGAGTGGCAGTGGGGCTGACAGATATGTGGAGGGTCGAGGACATGAAGGACCACTGTGTGTACAACTGGAGTGGCATTAGGACCCACTGTATTACAATACACAAGAGAGAGAACAAGTGCACGCCCGCACGCAGGTGTGTGTGTGTGTGTGTGTGTGTGTGTGTGTGTGTGTGTGTGTGTGTGTGTGTGTGTGTGTGTGTGTGTGTGTGTGTGTGTGTGTGTGTGTGTGTGTGTGTGTGTGTGTGTGTGTGTGTGTGTGTGCTGGAATACATGTACAGTGACGTGCATGATTCTCTGCCAGTCTGTTAAATCAGACATCATGACCACCCAAAGTGTTATTCAACTGTAAACTCACACCAACTGACTCAAAACAAAGATTTAGACGACTGGGAGAACAAGGCACCATTAGCATGGGGGATTATCCAGACAGACGGAGAGCGTGAGAGAGAGAGAGAGAGAGAGAGAGAGAGAGAGAGAGAAATGTACTAAGATAGTACATAAAGAGAGAGTAGATAAATTGACAAAAAGCCAGGTAGAGAGAACCCGTCTGAGAGACAGAGAGAGTGAGACGGCTCTAAATGTCTTAGCAGCCCTTCAGAAACGGTCAAAGGAACGTTCTCTCTGACCTTTGCACAACGAGAAAAGTAAACAACGCTTGTCGCTTGTACAAGCGAAAGCCCCAGACTCATTGTGTCACTCCAAACTGGACCGAGTAGAGTAGTGGACCGGATTACAGTCCAGCACTAATCACTGCTGATGAGGACAAGCTCACAGGCAGACTGGCAGACTACATATTTAAGCCAGATTTATACTCTGTAGTATGACGGTGTCGACGCTGGCAAAAAATAACTGATCTAAATGCCGACACGTTGTTCGCTTCTAGAGCAGATATCTTTTGGCAATTAACACCTTGCGTGGCGGAGTATCTGACCTGATTCAGTAAACACTGTACTGCAAAGGTTCTTCAAAAGCACCGGGATATTGTTCTTCATCTTCCTCCACATCTTAATAATTCCACTATTATACCTGTGTTTGTATCACACTGACCTTTGCACTCTTCCTTATTGGTCGGCAACTTGGCCTCTACTTGTTACACAGATTTCAGGCTTATTCACCGTTGCTCTAATTGTAAATAACATTATTATGTACATGTAAACGCCTAAACCCCACATGTAAACTGCTTGAGCACATGCCAGACTAAGCAAAGGTGAGGCGAGGCTTTAGTCTCACCTGATTCACAAGCACTGCAGACGTTGCAGAATGGTCTCTAAATGCTATATCGCTGGTGTGGGGACGCATGGGTCACCCATGTTTGTTGTGACAATTCCAACAAAATGATGACACCAGGTTTTTGACATATAGACACTGTCTTTACAAGTGTCATAATAGGATAACATTCTGTGAAAATAGGCGGGCTTACAAGCTCACAACTTGTATGCATTGTGACGTGTTCCGAGCTTAGACCGGTTGTTTTCGGCGAAGAGATTTGGTGTAGACGGAATAAATGAGGTGGCCATGGATAGGCCCATCTTAGGGGACCACGGTCAACAAAGTGTACAGGGTTTAACCCATTAAAACCTTTTTTTTTTACACAAATCTTCTCTTCTGGGAGTCCCTGGCACAAAACCTTTTCAGATGTGGGGGTCCGTGGCCAAATATATATCTGAGGGTCCGTGGCCAAATATATATCAATTTGGGGATCCTTGGCACGAAAAAGTTTGAGAACTACTGATTTAGAAGGCATTTGTAGAATCGGCCTCGGGTCTTAATGGGTTAAGTGTTAAAAGAATCCTACTGTGTGGTTTTAATGCATCGCCACAGAGCTCACTTATCAAAGCTGCTTGTGATAGCAGGCCAACGAGGCCAAACAGAGCACGGCCCTGTCTTTCACACGCTGCTCCCTGCCTGCCCTTCATGTAACAATGTGTGCACTCCTACCTCCCTGATCAGCACCTTCTCATAAACACACTGTCAAGAGGCTCGTCTGTGTCTGTGTGTGTGTGCGTGTGTGCGTGTGCGTGTGTGTGTGTGTGTGTGTGTGTGTGTGTGCGAGCGCACTAGCGCGTGTGTGTGTGCGGGGGTGGCAGGGGCGAGAAGTAGGTGGAGGAGAGGTGGAGGATGGGATGACAACCAGCAGCTGCATTCCAACTGCGGGGACATGTTGAAATTCGCCCCGCCAACGAGAGAGAGAGAGAGAGAGAGAGAGAGAGAGAGAGAGAGAGAGAGAGAGAGAGAGAGAGAGAGAGAGAGAGAGAGAGAGAGAGCGCGAGAGAGAGAGAGAGAGAGAGAGAGACAGACAGAGAGAGACAGACAGAGAGAGAGAGAGCGCACATACACCCGAGTTTAAGGTTGAACTCTGCATTCTCTACGTTTGGTGCCGGGAGCCCTCGGTAGGGGATGAATACCGTTCATATGTACAGTATGTTGTTATGGTGATGATGAGCATTGAGCACACACGATGAGTCACCTGAATGCCAATTTCATGCCTCATATAAAGACTCTAATTGAACAAAGTACAGAACAGAAAAAAGAGGACGAAAGAGGAGAGAGAGAGTGGAAGAAGAACAGGAAAAGAGGACTGTAAAGTTCAGGATTTATGAGTGAGGATAAAATGGGAAAAGAGAGGAAGGAAAAGAGAATGAAAAGAGAATGAAAAGCTGGTCTGGGAAAGCAACCTGGGAAAGGTTCCAAATGGACCCTTACAGGTCTGTAACAAGGAATATGGCCTTATGGGCGTCCTTGAAATCGTAAACGTTTGAGAGCCACTGCACTACAGCCATCAACAACTCAGAGCCAGACCAAGGCAAGGAGAGAAAGGACGAGAAGGGAAAGCGACACTCCAAGGTCTTGTTTTGGTAAACAGTTGTCTGTCTGTGGGACACCCAAGGCAGCGCAAGCAACCAGGCAACTCAAAGTGAGTGAGCCACAATCTCTCTCATTCTCCCTTCCTCCTACCCGACTCTCACCAAGCAAGCAAG
This sequence comes from Gymnoscopelus braueri, assembly GCF_963280865.1. Taxonomy (NCBI): domain Eukaryota; kingdom Metazoa; phylum Chordata; class Actinopteri; order Myctophiformes; family Myctophidae; genus Gymnoscopelus; species Gymnoscopelus braueri. Next base: position 23,261,926 of record NC_137617.1, read on the forward strand.
CAAGCAAGGGTACCTGGGAAAACCTACTTAAAAACATACTGTACACAAACCTTGACCGACTACTCTTGCCTCTTTTTAGCGTGATGTTTGGTCTGAACATACGTCTCGTATCTGATGGGCTTTTGCACGACTAGTGCTGAGAGACAATGTGCAGGGCCAGCCAGTCGTGTCTGCAAGAGATGGCTGCGGAGCCTCATTCACTGTGCAAGCATGTCTATATGGGTCCAGTCTAAACAGCAAGATAAGACACATAGCACAGGTCTGTCAGACATACAATAGCACAGTAAATTCCTGAGTTAATTTAACTAAAGGGATGAAAATGACATGTAAGGGTCGGTTAGACAGACAACAGCACAGTAGAACTCTGGAAGTCAGAAGTAATGGTGGAAAAATAGAGAGAAAAAAAGAGAAAGAGAACGATACAACAAGAAACAGTAAATACCGGTATTACATAATTTGCTGACTGTAGGTGTAAGGTGTGCTGCCTATACTCTTATTCGTTCTTCTGCGTTTATGTGCAAGCAAACGTGCCTAAATGAGTGCCTGTGCAAGCATGTGCCTGAAATGTCAACCTTACACTAGTGACTGATCACCTACCCAGATAAGGCTTAGGGCAGCCTTTTCGTCACAGGGTGTGGCGGGCCAACAGCCCTCGGGGTATGAAAAAGTGGAGCCGTAACCTAGTTTACGAGGCGGCGGTGGTGCTACAGTGAGTTTCACTAGCAGCCATGGCAACTCCATGGCAAAAAAACACAGGAAAGACTCTTGTGGCACAAACACACACCTACACTCACACACACACACACACACACACACACACACACACACACACACACACACACACACACACACACACACACACACACACACACACACACACACACACACACACGCACACACACACACACACACACTCATATGAAAAAAATCTGAACATCACTCTAACCTTAAATCACCTATTTCTGTTTTCCATTAATGCGGGGACAGACCCACACCCACACACACACACACACACACACACACTCACACTCTCACACACACACACACACACACACACACACACACACACACACACACACACACACACACACACACACACACCTGTGCTACATCCTTGCAGTACTTCACTACGGCATAATTAAATTATGTTATGGGCGAACCGTATCGATTCCAGGAAATACATTGCCACTTGACCCGATTAGACCTGCTAAGCGAATAGATGGGGATAATATTGAATGCGGGGACTCAATTTTGCAGATTAAATTAAGCATTAGTACAAGAGGGGACAAGGGCTGGAATCTATTTATGTTGTTGTAATGGAGTAATGACTACTCTGAACGAAGATGGGGCATTGGCTAATATGTTAGAGATGGTGTGTATTCTGTGTAAGAAGAGATACTGTACAGGGTCTTCTGTCTGGTCTTGTCTACTACAGCTCTTAGACTGGAAAGTGACATGGAAGCACACATGACTGGTCACACGTGATTGTGTATGTCTGTGTCGTGTGTCCATGAGCCACCCATCATTCATTCATGCCTTTCTCTCTCAATATACACGCTGTCTTTCAACAGCGCTATACAATACAATACCATAACTCATTGCGACACTATCGTGAACTCACTTGACTGTATTTTCAGCAAACACCAAACTGTGGCTTTTACAAAAGAATGCGTGGTCCGTGAGCACACACACTCACACACACACAGCTATCAGGCTATTTACCATTAACAGTAACACACCTGTTAACACATTCACTTTGTGTGTACCCACACATAGCTAGCAGATGAGTCCTCTGTGACGAGGGTCTGTGTGGTAAAGCAACCTGCTGCTATCGGACAAAGACACACTCACAATATGACTCACAACACCTGCCACAGTAATATCCGCAGTGTAACTCTCAACGTGTAAAAATGTACCGGTCAGTGCCAGGGGTTGCGTGTGCGCCACTCAGAAACCTTATGAACACATTCTGTTTCTTAATTGGTGTTCTAAACTTATAGCGTTAATACCTCATTGTGAGGTTTATTAATGCACTGCCGTTACCCGAGTATGCGACCTTATATATCAGTTTACAGAATGAATATCATAGGAGTACAACCTAATGCAGCACAGGGCTAAGAGGCTATAGTAGCTGCTTAACCAGATCCATATATAAGTAATGTAACACCCTATGGATGCTAAGGATATGCAAACGTTCATTTTTCATAGAAGATGCATTGGTTCTTCATATTCCTATTGAGAAAATGCCCAGAGGCCCGTCCATGAATTGATGACTTCCTCTTCCATATTTGACATGGAAGCATTGCTTAGCCCCGTAATGGTATGATCATATCTAGTCAGCTCTGGAGTGCAGAGATGATATGATCGCTCTGAAGTACCATTACGAGGCTAAGCATTTCTATCTATGTAAATGTCTTTCCTATACTTTCAAATGTGTTAGTATCATTCATTACCATTAGTGAGTGTAATCCTTCCTTACCAAAGCTGAATGAGCAGATTGAGCACCAAATGAAAGGTGGTTTGTGGTGAACCATGGGCACAATTACCTGACGGAGATTACCTGATGCTAATTTGCGGCCAAGCAATTTGTCGCTGACATTGATACAATCAGAATATAACTACATAGCTACTGTACATGTTTTGTCCTGTCATTCACAAAATAAACACATTCACATTCCCACCATTGAGCTGATGTTTTTTTCCCAGATAGAACAACCATCACATTTCTGACTTTTTGTTGTTGTAATAACCAGTTTACCTATTTTAAATTTGAAGGCATTTTACTGATACAAATTGACAAGGAACTTATGAGTGCAACACAACTTTCACTGCCTACATTGCAAAACCCTGAGTGTCAGTTTAACTCGAGAAAATGCACCTGCAAGTGGGTGCAATTTTAACATTGATTTTTCTGTGTACATTAGTTTAACCTATACAATGACAAGAAGCACAAGTGGCAGAAGTAAGTAAGTAAGCCTGTGGCACTGCTAGGAAGATTATGTAAAAGAGTAGTGTTGCTCCGATATACAGTATCTGATTAATAATTGAATAGGCCAATTTTTGCATTGACTATAATCTGTGCATCAGCTGATAACATTAAAATCACAGTAGTGCTTGTCTGCTTGATAATTATATATACACGTACAGTGTATAGTTAACACAAATGTCATAATAAAAGAAGCTCCTTAAATCTATAGGTTTCTTGTTGGTTATGTGAAAAACAGGTTCATAAATAACAAAATATTGCTAGGCTGTCTGTATCTGTCAATGTTGGTATTGGTTGGCCCATCATTTTCAATATACGTAAAAGAGAAGGCCTATGACAAAGATAACCAAAAAAAGAGATAAGTATAGAGAGGGGATTTTACAATATAGTATACAGCACATACACCGCTGTATCATCTATATTTCAGTTATCTTTCTTCAGGCTCGGTGAAGGCCATTGAAGTTATGAGCTAAAGGCAGAGAGAGAGAGAGAGAGAGAGAGAGAGAGAGAGAGAGAGAGAGAGAGAGAGAGAGAGAGAGAGAGAGAGAGAGAGAGAGAGCTTTTGTTTGCTTTGCCCTCTCCCTTCTCCCAGCATTCTCTCCTGTGGTCGCTTTCACGTTGTGGCGCTACTCAAACACTGTAGCTGTTCACAATGATGTCAGATATTTCAGACAGCAAACCGGGAAACAGCTCGGGTACAAATGGCAAAACACAGAAAAGAGAAATGCAGGAAGTGAAATGCAGACATCAATAAGATGAATGGTAATTCAGTCTCTGGGGGAGATTGTTTGGCTGGCAGAGGAAATGGAGCAAGGACTGCTTTGATTTCAACCAGATACCGTGTATCACAAGGGGAAATGACATGGAACGGTGCCATTTCTTTTTTTCCAAGACCATCCAATATCAGCCTGCACCTGCCCTCCACACACACACACACACACACACACACACACACACACAGCAAAATCCTCAGTGTTCTTTTTTTTTATAGAACTGTATAAAAACTGATCCAGAAATGAGTGTAAAACATTTTACATTTACAGGTTATTTAGGGTCCATTTTTACTATCGCAGAGTTTGATTAACACTATTATCCTGTACACACAGAAAACAAACACAATTTATCCGGTGTATCTCAACTTGACAAACATCCTGTTTGCAGACCACCATCTGCCATCCGTGAAACAGTGACAAGAGAGCAAACTCATTTAGAGCCTGTGTGACAGACTGGATGTGGTAGGTCACCACATGATGGCACACTACATTAAATACTCACTGTTCATTTAACACTGATTTTATTGAGTGATACACTAGCCCACAGTAAACCATCTTTCATTAGCAACAAAACATATGCATATGCTTTGTTGTATGATAACGAGGAAGACCGAAAATGTCTATAAGCTCACAGCGTACGGCATCAGTGTGTAGGTTGTTGGTAATACTGTGTCACACTGATGTCATAGTGATGGTTAGTCCACACCGCTGCTGCAGATGCATACAGCAAAGCATATACGTCGTACAGTACCTGCCATTCATGAGAGACAGAAATACACACACACACACACACACACACACACACACACACACACACACACACACACACACACACACACACACACACACACACACACACACACACACACACACACACACACTCAACAACACATACACACACAGGCGTAACAAGTGCATGAGCATATGCACAAGCACGTGCACGCACACGCACAGCTGCTCTGTGTCTCGTTCCACACATCTCTGGGTGCCCCAGGCCCCCAGCTCCCTAATCTTTACAAGGCAACAAAAAATCAGTGGCCCCCACGTTGAGCAAACCAACCCAGTGCACTTATATACCCCACACACTTCCCTCATGGAGCCATAAAATAGTGGAATTTACAATGCCCTGACATTATCTCACCCATTTTGACCCTTCTTGTTGCTACAGTGCAGTATGGGGAAAGGGTGGGGTGCAGGTGGGTCTGGCTCAGTGTGGCTATAAGCGCTGACAGCTGACATTCTGCTGACGAGTTTAACAATGAGATTATTTTTGGCAGGTACCATATTTTGTACTATAACGAGTCTCTCTTCAGCCTGTGGGCTGAAGGTACAGCCTGTGTGTGGAGTGGACGCCCCTGCTGCTATTATTAACACGGCTGGAACGACGTCCTGTTACAACCCACCGAAGCAGACAGTTTCTCGTTATTGTCTTATCTACTTCATCTCTCTCTCTCTTTTACTATCAGTGTCAGTTTTAGGCTGTGCACTGTGACATGGAATACTGTCACTTCTAATGGGGAAAACACCACAAAGCTACCTCATATGCACTTTTAAGGATAAAAAGACACGCATACCAAGTGTAAACCAATACCTCGGTGTTGCATGTCCTTTAAAGATGAAAAATGACATGCAGAGGCTGAAAGGTATTGAAGCATGGCTTCAACGGCTAGGCAACCCGCCCCCCCCCCCTCCAATAAGCCCTGAGGTGCATCCATACTAGCTTCTTTTGCATGCTGTTTCTGTGCATTTGTACAACTGGGCAGTTGGGGGTCAAAAAAGGATCCGGTCCAAGTTTGTTGTGATAGAACCGTCTTCACCGCAGGTACCTTCCAGTGAAAGCCCCAACAGAGGGACTGTCCTCTGTAGGGGTCAGCAGGGTGCCTGTGCTCCGTGCTGTGCTTCATTTCAACATGTTATTAGAACCTGCCATTCATTCCACTGCTACAACAGACAAGTATGTTATGCCATCGCCAACTGATTGGACACGGGCAATAAATGCCATACAGATTACGGCCAATCACCATGGATAAATGTCGTTTTATATTTACAAACTATATGGAAAGGCCTTGGGATATCCCATTTAAGGTTGCAACTATCGATTATGTTCTTAGCAATAACTCTATCGATTACTCTTTCAATTAATCAAATAATTGAGTTTTTTACATGAAGACATTTTAATAGATTTTGTTAAAATCAATTAGGATGAGTCGTACAACAGTGTCACGCAAAAAGATACTGAAAATATAAAAAGAGAATTCATGATTCATGATTTTAGATATAATAGTGACCAACAAAGAACACATTCTTAGGGAGAGAGGACAATTTTTTTGTTTGACATACCCAGACAGTTGAGTCATAAAAAGCAATATCACAAGCCCTTCTCAGAACTGACAAAGTATTTGAGTCATTCACATCATTCTCAGTGGTTTCCAAACGGTGTTCCATGAGACAGAAGTCCAGGTGTGCATTGGGATTTTATGATAATCACACATTATTACTGCAGTATATACAACAATATGAAAAGTGTTGAAATTTTTACTTTCCCTTTAGTGTGACTTGTGCACAAAAAATGGGAAAACCACTGTTCTATAGATAACAAGGCTTAAACATGAGCTATGAGCATTTCTTAGCATTTTTCCAAATTTGGTCAACAAATAAGTGTTATCAACAGGGAGCGATAGAGTTTCCCTCAGCTGACGCTTTCCAACATCAATATAGAAAGAGGAGAAACTAGCCTAATTTAGTGACAACCAGCAATCAATATACATTTAATCTAGTTAGCTCCAGTATACAGCTACAGCAACTGCTAGCTAGACTATCAGTCTCTGCACAAGCACGAAGCAGTGCAGAATCTTTACATGCGTAAAATGAGCAATTGTAATTGAAATGAGTCTCCTTTTTAATCATCAGTGCTCCCTTTGATTGTCATGTTTACATCAGGGTATAATGGACAGTGCAGGACTCTTATCACAGTCCTTGTCATTGTGCCATGACCATTCATGCTTTGATGGACCTTCTTCAAAGGCAACGACCACTACCATCTCTCTATGACGGAATGTTGGACCACAGCCAAGTTCATCCATCCTCCTCATTTGCACTAAGTTGTACTCTAGTTCATGTGACACACATTAGTTCACTCAGTTATGGTGCAGAATGCCCTTTCATGGCCTATAATTCCTGTCGGATGGATGGACATTCACCTCAAAATGTTTGTATTGACAATTCAAGTGGTTACTTGAGCCATAGAAACGTCTTTGTACAACAAATAGTGAAAATAGCCTATCTACAAGCTCATAGATTTGCTATTTTCGCTGCTTTTGAATTTAGAAACTTTTTTAGGTTTTTCAGATTTTTCGCCTCGAATGACACGCCCAAAATAGGGATGTCAGGTTTAAAGTATTTTTTTTCGAGCACGGAAAACGAATGAGTCATTAATATCTGTGGCATTGTACCAAAGTCGAGAGAAGATGGATGCGAGTGAGATATGTGCCTTGTGCCAAACACAGGCATGGAGGAGAACACAATATACATGTTCTGTACATGTTCCAACAGAATGCTGTATTCAGCTGTGTGTGCATGTCTATAAAATCCTCCCAACCACCACTCAAATCTCCAACTCGCAGGAGAAAAGGGAAGGCCCCGTCAAATTAAATGACTGAGTTTCACATCCTCAGGCCATGGCTTTCAGACAGAGGCGCTGGTCGAAGAAAGAGCAGTATTCTCTTTCCGTAATGCTATATATGGATTCGGGAGGTAAAAGGTAATGCTCTCACCACCTTTCCTCTAACCTTAACTAACCAAAACTAAGAGGCTGGAGGTCTATCCTTGGCCGCTTCCTTTTTTCTCTGTACACCAAATGTCTTCTGTAAAAATAGCAGATCTATAAACGTCCTGTTGCGATGCGTTGTGAGCTTGTAGATTGGCTATTTTTGCCAAATGTTCGCCCATTTTTGCCAAATATGACCTGCCCAGAAATAGGGACACTAGGGTTCATGTAGTTATGGTCTTATTATTGGTCAGTTTTCATGACTCTATATTGATGATGCCTGATTGACTTCCTGATTGCTGACTGAGTGCACTTGTTCACGCCTCCACTCTACAGTGTATTTGGATTGTGTCATTTCAACCTCCACATGTTCTGAAGGAGGTCTTGTACCAAATACTCAGCCAATAAATTGATGGCGTTTGCATTACATGATGCCTGGAGTCTCTACTATGATGTATATGTATATAAAATGGCAAAATAAATAAAACCAAATGTTCCTGCATCAGAGGACATGACTCTCTTAAGACCTAGACTATCTTGTTGAGAAATTACAGACTAAGCTTGCCCATCTCCTGAGGGCTGAACAGTCTGCTCGGATTGAACATTGGAGGGGTTTTCATAGGTGTGTGTCTGCCGAATTCTCCCTAAACTCCTCATTTTCTGCCTGTCCTGTCCCAACCTGCAACCTGGATGGTCTGAGTGTGCAGAGAAGGGTGAAACATTCCAGGCATACCACAGGGTCAGGGGCCTGGAAGAGCCAATAGATGCCCAGCTGACAGCCTGGTCCCTCCTCTCTGCTCCAATAGAGAACAAAAAAGGCCCTCAGAAGTGGGGGGGGGGGTGTCTCCGAGACCTTACATGGTTCATAGGAGGGAAAAGGGATGAAGAGAGGAGAGATGAATGCCCTGTACAAATTGGCCTCAGGTAGACGCCGGATGAGCAAGGTGCAGCTCTTCCCAACAATAAGCACTGTCTGTTTCATAATTGCCAGTGGCCCCCCATTCCAAAAACAGTGTTTAGTGAAATACATTTTTTCACATCACTTCAATTGAGTCAAGAAGATACACTTCTGGCAAAAGCCAAATTGGATAATTGAGTACAACTTAAGCGGTTTAGAAAAGAAAAAAAAAGGCATGGTTTTGTTTTATTGCACTGGTAACCCACTGTCTCAAGTTCTTTTATCCTAATGTCTGGCTGACTCATCATGCATGCACACGAGTCCCCACTTTAAACACTGTACATGTCAGTACTGGTTTATATTCCCAGTTCTCACATTTTTCAAATATTCACACCCTTGCTCGCTCTGAAAATGAGAGAAATGTGTGTAATGAAGAGCTTTGCGGCTAGCCCTTGCTGTGGTGAAACGAGACAGATCCCGGAGTTACGAGAGAACCAAAACAACGAAGATCACGCAGGCAATTACTGTAAAATACTCATAGACACGTTTCTTTTCTCAGCACTGTCAATACATAATGGGTAATAGGTCTCATAAGCTTGCTGGCCTGCTGGGAGACAATGTTTAGTGAATGGGTGATTCAATTGACTTAACTTTAAGAGAAGTGAGCACCTCTGACAAATGGCCAGGCACTTCTCATCTTGGGTTAGCATAAAAAATACATTTTCTACTACACTCAAACTAAATTGAGGTTGTTGTTTGTTTTTTACAGCATAGGCAATATTCCATAGTAAAATGAGACTACTCTTGGCTTGTGTTGTGACTGATAGGAGCAAGAGATGCTAATGGCAAGTGCATCTCTAGTCTACACTCTTCCTTTTACAGGACCGATGGGTCCCCAGGCCTCTAGCCTGTTTAGCACGGCCATGTGGTCCCCCATCTAAGGTTGCAGCCTGCAAACGGTGACACCATCCCTTCGGGGACGGTTCCCAGGATAGGCCATCGATCATGTGTCTGTCAGCAGGACACCACTATCCCTTCTACCACTTGGTGGAAATCTAAAGCCACATGAATCTGCCACTTTGCAGAGATAATGGCTGATACGTCTAATATGTGCTCCAAGATAAAGAAAACGTATTAAGTCACTGGTCATCGCTTCCTCTAGCAAACGTTGTTCAGGAAGTAGGGAGGCTGGGTTTGCAGTCCTCTTTCCTGCATAACTCTTCAAAGCATTTACTGGTGATACGGCCACTTTCATCAAGGAAACAAATAGGCAGCTAAATGACAACACTGTGGTATCACGGATGGGGAAGGATGAGGACACCACTTTAATTGGCTAAAGGAAATCCTACACTGACATCATTTGGAAGACCAGGAAGGCTTCTAACATATACAAGCCTGAACATCGATCATCTCGCTTTAACCCATTAAGACCTGAGGCCGATTCTACAAATGTCTCCTAAATCTTAACAGTTTTCTGAAAAAAAGTGTGTTGCTATATCAGTGGTGGTAAAACTTTTCATGTCAAAGACCCCCAAAATTATATGTATTGGTCTGTGGACCCCCATCTCAAAGTATTTTTCAAAAATAGCAGATCTACAAGCTCATAGCCGTGCTATGAGCTTGTATATCTGCTATTCTTGAATAGCCAAAGTATAAAATAATGGTTAAAGCGGTTAAAATCTAAAATGACACGGAAGCTTTCCCAGTTTTACTGGGTTAAAATAGCATTAGAATAAAGGTGTTATTTGACCCTCTACTTCTATGTAAAGCTTTACTATCAGTGTTGATTCTATGGGTGAGCAGTTATACGTCTAGCACTGTAGGTAAGAACAACCTGGAAGTGCTACAAACCAATGCAATGGATTCACTTATTTGTGAAACACAAATCCAGTTCTGTCACAGTTGAATGCAATAGCCTCAGGACACATGGAATAGAAAGTCAAATAGGCTACAGCACGTCACAGCTTTCTATTGCATTCCTGATGGCTGTAGAACACAGAACAGAATGTGTATGTTCTAGTTGTTTGTATTTGTTGATGACATGTATTGATGTGTTAATATTCTATGCTATGTTGATGAATTGAATACGTATAGGACCACAATAGAAACAAGTTCCCAGGACATTTTTGTGTTATCCTTTTAGCCTAAATGTCTTACTGTACCTCCATGTTGTTTACATTTCTGACTAATAAAGTATTCAATCAATCAAGACAAAGGTAGCCCAGATTGATACAATATGAGGGAATTAAGACATTATCTTGTGACGCTAAAATGAAATATCTTCGTATGTGTAGAGTAGCATATTTCCCTCATGCTGTAGCCCTGCTTGAGGATATATTTTCATGGGTATATGATTCCTTTTACTGCCTGCACCACAGACTATCTATAGGGTCACCTGGCTGGCCCACCTGTGTAGCCTGCAGACATGGCAAATGACAGTCCCCTAGGCATGTAAACCCCACCTCATAATAGGCCTACCCTTGAGTCATGTATAACTTTAAGTTTTTGACACTTATTTGCAGTAAGTGTGATAATAGAATGCTTATTATTAACTTATTAACTTTTAGTTTTTGGCACTTGTTTGCAGTAAGTGTGATAATAGAATGGTTATTAACTTATTATTGCTGTCTGAAGAAGCCAGTATTCATAAATAATAAATAGAGGCACTGGGTCGTCATGCTAGTCAATGGAAGGAATAAATAAACAAATAGACAAACTGAATGTTGTTAAAGAAACAGTAAAGGGTAACATTATGAGGACACAGGCCATATTAAAGCACACACACAGTCTACACCAGTGGTTCTCAAAGTGGGGTCCGGGGACTCTCAGGGTTCCTTGGGGGGGTTCTAAATTAACCCTTATCAAGTTTATAACTCTGACAGTTTACAAATGGAGGGGGGGGTTCTAAATTGACCCCTATCAAGTCTGTAACTCCAACAGTATACAAATGGAACCAAATGGACCCTAATGGGTCCATTTGGTTCCATTTGTATACTGTCAGAGTTAAGGGGGGTCCTTGTAATTCAAAAGTTTGAGAAACACTGGTCTACACCCTACTGTAATTAGTAGTCACCAACACATCTCTAATAAATTAAAAGCTATGTTAAGGTTTGACAGCATGGTGCGTGTTGCTCACTACGTGACTACAATTAATCTATTCATTTTTAAGTCCAGCAGCAACACAGGTATTACTTCCGCACACTGGAAAGCAGTAGCCTACGTAGACGAATCCTGTTTCAAGGACTGCGCACACTTGCAAGCCATTGTCAAGGACGGCAGCCTTTCTTCTCATGTCTGTCTACCAGGTGCATTGTCGACTCCACATGCTGAGATTTATTAGACTAGATAATTTTTTTTGACGTAATGCAAATCATTAGATCATATGGGAAAGCCCCACCGGTTGGTTCGGTACAGTAGCCCCACTGTGCAGACAGACAGTAACAGGTGGCTGACATAATAGAGGGAAATGTTGATGTATGTAATGTAGGGGTCTATCGAAATATTAATTTAAAAAGTTGGAAAGCGCAAGGCAAACCGCAAAACACATTCATTTCCATGTAGGCTAAATGAAGGGACAGGTGTTGACAATGTTTCATCACCGTGTGCGGGTGCAAATGCCTTTCAGTTGCTTTAACTTATTTATTATGTATAATCGCGTTGTCAAGCGTAAAAAAAAGCCACATTTGGCTGTTTTATCATTTAAGCTATATCTTGATGCCTATAAATGGAAGACAACGTTTACTGACAAGAAAGTAGGACATGGCTGAACAAAGTGGGACAAGTAGGCTGAGATCACCTGATGCACTGGTAACTTACAGGTATTTGGGTCCCTTCGTCTGTTTATGCAGGGCGACCGAGAGTCCAAAGAAACTTCCCTTCGTCTTCCCTTCTTTGATCACCGGGAACCGCTCGTCAATATTAAATCCACTGCAGAAAGAGACCGCCAAGAATCCAAACAGCAACAGCCTTCGTGCCATGTTGGAGATTTAGTTGAATCCCGACGCTCGGGGGGGGGTCTGTAAGCTCCGCCGTCTCCCTCACTGCGGATCCAACAGGTAGGCTTCACTATAAGGATCCAACAGGTAGGCTTCACTATAAGCACCCCATTGAAATGAAAGAACGTCCTTGACTCCTTCGCCTCTCGCACTCTGCAGTGGTATACTGCCTATAGGTGTCGGTGCATCATGCTCTGTGGTGGTGCTGCCTGCTGTCCCCCGGCCGATCCCCCCTTTCCTGTCCCCCTCTCTACACGCCCACATGAACAAGTGAAGTGTAGCTTCAATCATAGTACAGCGGATAAGCTCCCATTTTTTTTTAAAGCAAATCATGCACTTTTTGTAAGAAGCATGAAACTTTCAGCATAGTTGGTATATGCCATAATGTTCATTTTCAGAACAAAATGGCCGATAGTCCAACTTAAAGGGATATTTCACTTTCAAAAAAACTTTGGGTCATTTTATCGTCTACTCAGGCTTTTGTGAACACCCCAGACCGTTTTTAAGTTGCTTGATTCAGTATTTACATATTTGATGTTAATTTTTATCAGACACGCCCCCTTCCTATACAAACCCATTATAATTTCAAACTCAATTTCTAACATGTTAGATTCATCAAAAACACCCGTCCTTGGTTCTGGTGACTCACCCTGCCCTCCTAATACGCGAGGGGGACGTGTTTTTTTCTGTAACGTTTTTCATTTATTTTTAATATTTCTTTTGGGAAGTTTTTGGCCTTTCTTGCCCAATGTTCGCAAGAGGACGCTGACACTCGTCTGCTTCTGCATGTGTCAGATGCTGTGTAAAAGGGGTGTAAGAAGGTGACCATACGTACTGTTGATATTGATGTGGTAGTACTGGCTTTGGCTTCATTCAGCAAGATGGGTCCCGATGAGCAGTGGGTTGCCTTTGGTGTTGGATCAAACTTTCAGTACATGTTGTAGCTGTTCATGAAATGGTCGCCACAATGACTCCAACACAGTGTCTGACTCTCCCAGTCTTTCACGCTTTCACCGGGTGTGACACTGTATCTGCGTTCGCTGGCAGAGGAAAGAAGACTGCCTGGGAAACTTGGAAGTCATTCCCAGAGGTGAATGAAGCTTTCAGTGAACTCCTATGCATGCCAAGTGAGGTCAGTGAAGGATCAATGTTCCTGCTAGAGCAATTTGTGGTGCTCGTGTATTACCAAACCAGTGAGTCCACAGAAGTGAAGGATGCCATGAAACAGCTCTTCACACAGAAGTCAAGAACACTAGTAGAGAACATTCCTCCAACGCAGGCAGCACTCAAGCAACACATCAAGCGTATTTGCTACCAGGCCAACTGTTGGAACCAGGCATTGGTCCTGGAACCAGAGATGCCAGAGACTTCTGATTGGATAATGGAAATAACTGGATGGCACCCGTTTTGGACCACTCGCCCCAGAAGCAAAATTGCGCCATGAATTGATCCGCTGTCACTGCACAAAAGGGTGTACTGGACGATGCAAGTGTTCCAAAGCTGCACTCAAATGTATTATCATTATCATTATTATCACTAATATTTTTGTTATCACTAATGTCTTGTTTTTCTCTCTTTCCTGTACACAAGATGTGACAATAAAGAACAACCTTGAACCTTATTGTCATTTTAATATAGTATTAAAATAGACTACCACCATGGGTTTATTCTTTTAATTTGGAAGTAAAGTTTCACTATATTGCAGTATAATCCAGTTTCCAAGCTAAAATATACGTATTCTACAGTATGTAATTTGACCTGGATTTAAATGTATGTCCTTGGGTTCTGGCAATCTCCAAAGTATCATCAAATGAATGGGCAACCCCAACTTAGTTGGAAAGAACACCTTAAAGGTTTTTCTACAGTATTTAGTTCCAAAACTATATGTGTTTGACATTTAGACCTAGTGGAATGGCGGCCATCTTGGATTTGATCTCTCAGTGGTCAAATCAGACTTCCCTCCACATCTGAAAATGTATATTATGATATTTACTAACTATGCTGAAAGTTTCACGCTTCTTACAAAAAGTGCACGATTTTATTGCTAATCCGCTGCATCACAAGCTGCAGTCAATAAATCCATGTCGCCTGAAGCCCGATTTTTGGCGAGTGACAGACAGTGACACGGTCGTACGACGAAGTACTACTCAAGTACTTTCGCCAGGCAAGCTGCTATTAAGGTGTGGGAGTTGGATAAATAATGGCGAGATGAAACATTCTCAGTGCAACAATGTTTCATTGTAACTACTAAGGTACAAATTGAACATGATTGCACCTTAGTGCAACTATATAACAATATGTTTCATTGTAACAACTACGGTACAAAGTAATTAGCTGCTGTATAACTCTGGATGGATTCAGAAGTTGTTGCATCCTTTTAGTCCAAAAAAACACAGTTTTTTTATTTATTTTTTTGTATCGTTTCTTTTCAAACATTTCACACAATTGTGAGTGACATTTTATTTCAGTAGAGCCTGCGGGTAAAACTACCTTGTCGGCTTATTTTGTGTTTCAACATTGTGTTGGAGTGGGACTGTGTGATTGCAGTGGGTTATTTTGCTGTTTCTAATGAGTATTGGCAGTGGCCTTGTGAGCCTCCTGACTCAACTCCTCAGGGCCAGCGTATTTGTTCTCAGCGTGCTCACATGAGCATTCCAATAAGAGCCACCCTCCACATTGCTCTATTGCGTGTCGCTTAAATTTCTGGCCTCCAATAGGTAGTTCATTAAACCCTTAATCCCCTTAGAGAGGTCAGGGAATGGGCCAAAGAGGTTTTTAAAAGTGTCCCCTTCCCTTGCACCCTTCCCCCAATTACCCTTCTTGAAGTCTTCCCTAGGGACCCCTGGTGTTGAGGGACTGTGCCTTACTGCGTTATCCCTCACTTTGCTCGTATCTTCACCACAATGTGTGACCTTTCAACAGGTTGTCTTCTCCTGGATGAAATCTCATGCCATGTAGCCAGAGATAATGTAGGCCTAGTGGTTAACACCCCCCTCCACCCACCCACCCAAGAATGCTTCAACTATGCTATCTCTCTATATCAGCTTTCCTACTGTCAGTCCCAAGGAAGACAAAAATATAAAGGGAGTGGATGGACCGCTACTTTGACCTCCTCCAGCTGTAGAGCCGGCTCCCACTCTCTGCTTCTCCTCACAGTCTGGGAGTTCCTCTTGCTTCCTAAAGTAATCCCTCTGCTGCCCCCAATGAAATAATGCCCTTTGGAAATACTACTTTCCCCTGCTGCACATTCCACAGGTTGACAACCAGAGCTCTCCTTTTGTTCAGAGATATGTCCCCTTAGCTATTTCTAAGATACAGAGATAGTGTAGCCGAGTTGGTTAAACTATGTTGTTTACATTTAGAGAAAATAGCGGCTTTAGAAGCTCACAACACGTCCATGCATTGTGAGCTTGTAGATCGGCTATTCTTGGATATATTTAGTGTAGGGCAAAAACAAGAGGGGGCCTAGTAGAGATGGTAACCGGAATGTTTTTTTCACGGACCGCTCGACCCCAGCGGTTCTTGTATTCTTGTATTTGTTTTACTGAGGTTAAGGTTAGGAATAAGTTTAGGTTTAGGCATAGTTTTACTGAGGTTAAGTTTAGGCCTACGGTTAGGTTTAGGTATAGTTTTACTGAGGTTACGTTTAGATTAAGGTTAGGTTTATGCATAGTTTTACTGAGGTTATGTTTAGGGACGCCAGGTTGAAAGTGTTTTAACTTCATCCAGGCTTTTACATTGTGTTTGCATGTTCATATCACCTGTCAAAGTGTACCGTAACAGTGTTCAAACCAAACGCACAACATGTCAGTGTATACAGTGTCAACATACTAACATCCCATATCGAGACATGCACCTGGCACAGAAGTGATGTTTAACAGGTCCACGAGATCATGCACACATAGGCACAGCTTGACCACGCTGACACGAAGCGAGAACAACGTCCCAAACAGAGACATTAGAGAGGAATTTAACCACTGCAACGCGACCTACGCCTATATCTTGTTCTGTGTGATCGATTCCCTTTCATATTGTAAGAGGGGTAGAGAGGGTACTTGATCCCAACCCCTCTGGGTCTTAACCCCACCCTTTTACCATGTTAACTGAGTCAGTCGGGAGACTGGCAGCTGATACAGATCCTCTCTTCATTATCATCACAAAAAAATATTTTCAGGTGCATAAGGTATATGATTACACTGATGTATGGATGCTCTTGCACACCAGTCAACTAGTATATAGTCATACATATGTGGCCATTATTATATTTACAGATGCAATGAGAATGCAGTTTATAGAATAGCCTACTTGAAAGAAAACCTTAACTTCCTTTTTAAATCACTGTTAGAAAATGACTTGACTGAACAAGCATATAGGTAGCATGCTTCATGAACAGCGCTTACAAATGTGGGAACTTTCAACTTCTACAGTTGCATAGTCGCAAATAATTCAAAATTAGGCTAAGTGAAGAAAACAACAACAACAATCATACTATATATATATATAACACATTTTGTACAAAAACATAGGGTAAAAACAGCCCCTTCCTACAATTACAGTAACCATACAGTAACAATGCACTTCCGGCTTTTAGCTGAGCGTTCCCTAGATCCCACTGTAAGCCAACACCAGTCTCTCTGAACTGCAGGGACAAAGGCCCTAATGCAACAGCCACCACCCCCAGAGACCCTTACAGCAGTCCCCCCCCCCCCCCCAGTCCCAGCCCAAGCCCACAACACACATGGAATGTAATTTGCAATTTATCTCCCAGTTTCCTGCGCCCCCACCCCCTTCAAATCCACCGCCACCCTCATTCCCATACTGTCCCGGAAAAACAGAATTCCCCACGTCTCATTATTCCTGTGTTTTTGCTCTCCCTCGTAATATCCGTTTAATTGGGGAGGTTAAGCCTACATACTTTAAGTGTGTTTATATGCCGAAGTTTGGGATCAGCTTTGTGGTTTGTTGTGGATGCTGACTGGCTCCGTCCCGTCCCCCTATGCATGCTTTGAAACAGGGGCTGAGGGGTGGATGACATGGGTGGGCGGGAATCGCGGGATGCTATCTGGACTTCCTGATGTAAAGAGGTGATAGGAGGAATGAACTACAGTAGTCATTAAGTCATTGAGTCTGTATGTATGGAGAGTCCATACTGTATGGAGTGCACTGGCCAGGCAAGGAGCAATTATTGGCCAGCATGAGTAAAGAGCACTTAGAATACAGTATGCTCCATTATAGTCGGATTATACAGTACTATAACAAATGGAAATTGATTGATATTGTACCTGCCTAGAAGTTCTATGTCAGAACTTTATGTCAGAAGATTAAAGAACTAAAGAAATTGTCACCAAAAGGTGTATATTTTAGGATTACAACAAAGTATTGTAAAATGCTAGGCACTAGACTAGAGGTCAATTGAATGTGAAAGTGTGTGCAGGATTCTTTATTAATCTATAATTCCATAATAATTTTGTATTGTATTGTATGGCTTCTTTCTTGTCTTTCTTCCTACTCTTGACTAGCAGTATTTCCATTACTGGATAATGAAGGCAACTCCGAGTCTTATGCCTAAATCCTTGAAAGATACAAAGTAAACACTACAGTACAACCTTGAAATTATCAAAGTAACGCGGATAAACAGGAGCAGAAGTCCTTGAAAGAAGTTCACATGGGTTAACGTTGCGTGGGCGTGAATGCCATGAATATGAATTCAGATAAGCTAGACTGAAGCACATAACGCATTCATTTGCAGAATATGAAACACAGCACGCTCTCACACCAAGTCCTCGCTGCACCTCGACGACAGAGCGAGGTGTTGCCATGGAGCCGCGGGTTGCTATGTGCCCAGTGTGCTAAAGCGACTGTGGTGTCTGATGGGGGGGGGGGGGGCAGTGTGAATCTCCGTTGAAGCTCCAACCAAGTCCGTCGCCAGGCTCAGATGACCTTTCACATGGAGAATACGGGATCCACTCATTTCTGGATCGCACCCACTAAAAGCGCTGATTTACTCCAGACACAGCACACACACTCACACAGACAAAGTATATAAAACCACACACTGTGTAACCATATCAAGATTCATTACTCTGTTTGTATAGACAGGTACAGTAGGCCTGCTGTGAGAATAACAACCTCTCAAGCTTTGGCTCTTCCTCAATACTTGGCTACATTTTAGAATATCAAGTGAACGTTTTTGCTTTCCCCGGGGACACAAAGGACAATGAACATCGACACACTCTCCTGCTGAAACCTGACCTATTCGGCACACATATAACCTATTTTTAGAACAAAATAAGCAATAAGAAACAAATATCCAGTGTTTTTCACGTGAGAACATTGTTTGAAAATACATGCATGGTAGATTCAAGTAAGGTGCGTTCTGCAGCATCTCATGCACAGTTTTGCCAGGTCTACGAAAACAAGCCCAAAAGAAGCGACTAGGCTGCATGATCACACACACCGGGGGTCCCCAGCAAACCACTTTAACCCATTAAGACCTGAGGCCGATTCCACAAATGCCTTCTAAATCAATAGTTCTTAAACTTTCTCGATTTTTCAAAAATTTTCAAAAAAGCAGATGTACAAGCTCGCAGCGTGGCACAAAGTGACACGCTGTGAGCTTGTATATCTATTTTTGAATAGCCAACGCAAAAATCGAAAATGACACAGTTTTAATGCGTTAACTCTATATATACAGTACATCGGCTATTTGAAAATAGCCAATCTACAAGCTCACAACACGTCTTGATGCGATGGAAAATCTTTGAAACATTTTAAAAACACCAATCCCTGGCCTCTGGCACAAAACATTTTGTCCACGGGGGTCCGTGGACAAATACATATAAAGTGGGGGGTCCTTGACATGAAAATGTTTGAGAACCACTGTTTTAAACAACATTAGACAGCAAGCCCAAATAAGCAACTATAACTTTTTTAAAACCAATTTTTACATGGGAGTCGCTCATAATAAGTGGACATGGCAACACTGCATGCACCAAGCAGTTGCCTGAACAAGCTAGTGCTCCTCCCAATTTCTTTCTACCGCTGATGGCTTAAGTACTGTTCTAATACACAGCTGTTTGCCAAGTGAGGGGACAATCATATTAGTATTCTGTCCGTACGTGTTCAATCTCCCTCAACAAATGTTCATAACAGCAGGGAAACAAATGGCAATGCCTTAACTACCAATCACCATTTGGTATGGAGGGAGGATACAGTCTTTTTTTTTTTACACTGTAAAATATCTTTGTTATTTTTATTATTACATAATGTGTCCTCCCTGAACCAGAGAGTAAATTAATGTGTTGAGAGTTATCGGCAACATGAGTTCCTCTGACTTGGGGGTCCAATATAAAGTCATAAGATGAAGGGGTTGATAGCAAAACTCTACATTTTCAAGTTCAATACAGTAGTATTATAACAAATTTCAGCCTACAGTTGAAATCTATCACAATAGGAATAAAGATGCCTCTATTCTCCTCTAACCTTCTCTGGAAGGATAGAGAGATATTGCAGACAGGTCTTACAGGTTTTGGGGAGAGTTGGAGGAAGAATCTTTCAAGTGGTGTATATATCATCTTGGAATGAAATTTGTAATCATGTATCTTGAGGTCTGAGATAAAGCTTCCATACTAGCTGATGGATTTCCCATCATCAACCCCCCCCTCTTCCCTTAATGTGTTACAGATGTTCTATAGATGACAAACGGAGCAAATAGGCTGTTGTTATATGATATATACTATTCCCTACACACAGAAATCATTTTTTATGACTTTTTCTGATTTCTGACTTTTCTTCTTCTCTCTGCAAAGGCTTGTTAAATCTTCATAGGGGGGGGTGTAATGGTTTCATGTGGCCGTGCATGATACATGTTTTCTAACTTCCTTCTTGCAAGTGTACTTACAGTATGTTAGATATATCCACATATGTTTTTTGAGTGTATAGTGTATGAGTGTGTGTGTGTGTGTGTGTGTGTGTGTGTGTGTGTGTGTGTGTGTGTGTGTGTGTGTGTGTGTGTGTGTGTGTGTGTGTGTGTGTGTGTGTGTGTGTGCGCGTGCGTGTGTGCGTGTGTCAGGAAGGAAATGCAGCAGGGATTTGGGACCCACACAGCAGCTTGCTGTCTGTCATGTCTCCTATCTGTGCTGAGCGGAGGAATGTATAGCCTGAGGTGAGAGGCGTGGTTCAATCCACTCTCCCACTGTCCGAGGGCACCTGTTTTTTAGCTTAGTTCTCAGTGAGAAGAGAGAAACACACACAGAGAGGCAGACTGAAAGACAGGCAACAGCCAGCCATACTGCTCTGTTTTGGAAACAAAACAGCTGGTCCTCAAGCTCACGTAATCCATACTGTACATTCGTAATCCAGGGCAAAACAACACACGTACAATGCTTGTAGTTAACATTTCACAGTTCCTCTCTGCTCCACTGTATTTTCCACTCTTGGATTTGCAGTGAGATAAAGATAGACAGCCCAAGTTTGGCATGCCAGCGATTAATTCACAGATACTGTAAAACCATTCACGTTATCAGGCCATTTTAAAATGCGGGAGGAGGGGTGCAGTTTCCAAGTGGAATTTATTATTTTCCAAAAATGCACTCCGGGCTGAGCCATTCATTTGTTCTCCTATGCCCCAATGCCAACTCCTAAGCAGTAGCAGTAGCACTGGATGTCAGCAGCAAGGAGAATTGCCAAAAAGAATCAGTAACAGAATGTTGCACCCAAGTCTCTCACGCCAATGCTTATTGGAATGATTAATACACAATAAAAGCCTCACTGTTCATTTCAATCTGAGAGAGTAAAATATTACCCTTGTGGTTCCATTTGGAACCTTGAAGTAAATTATTTACTAGGGGAGACAAAAAGAACGCAATTGAAAGACTTTACTGTACAATGGAGTTATTTGAGTGGTGCTTAATCATTAAAAAAGGGAGTCATACCAGAACAGAATTCCTTTCTTGGCACATAGAAACAGTTGTGATAATGTAATGGGTTTTCTGTGAGAAGTTCAAGATAAAAAAATAAATAAAACATTTTGAGGGATTGAGTTTAACCTAGCTTGGTGCCTTAAGGTCTTATAACACACGGCACAGGATCTCACATTGAACGAGAGCAACTCTAATGAGTACAATGGAAAATGCATGAAGAATATACACAGTGTCTCGTCCATCACGCGTGGAGTCTAGCTGTGTGTATACTGGCGGTGAGTATAAGACCTTGGGGGATTGGATGGGTCAAGGGGGCTATCTCTCTAGGGAATGACATCTGCTTGACCTTCAACCACACATCAAATCTAAACCCTGGTTAAGTGTGAAACCAGTTTACCCAATCAGGGAAGTTTGCCCTCAAACTCCAGCAGGGGATTGTTTCTATGAGATTAAATGATCCCATGGATACAAGAAAGACAAATTGTCTTCCAGTGGGACCAGAGAAGGTATGTGTCAAGATTTTACCTTATTCTCCTGGGACATATTACCGCACAAGTTGACGCTTAACAACCTTGTGAAGCCCTGAAGCCCATGCCATCACTTGTCTGTAATGTTTACCAAAGGGGCAGCTATCTGTCTTTGGAGGCCCCAGACCTAAACAGTCTCCTCATTCATTCTTCTCGGACGTCACGGAGCAGAGGAAGTGGTACATTACCTTTATGGGTGGACACAGGAAGAGCAAGACAGTGGAGGAAACACAGGCATATGTCTGTACTTTGTCATATATTATCTCTGTGAAGATATATATGACGAGAGGACAAGGGACAAGTGGCTTATGATTGTCCCAATACGTCACATTGTCACGTTATGAAGCGGAAAATTATATTCCTATCAACATCGACTTCCAATAGGTCTGCTATTCTTCAACCTGGCAATTACGTACAATTACGTAGACATAAAGAGCAGTAAAGGTGATGCATGTGTGCTGAGAACAAGCCTAATGTAATCTTGTGGACAGACCAGTGAATAATGCTACAATGAATCCGACTAGTAAACACAGAAGCGTCCTGGAAGTTCAACCAGCATGTGCAGTTTTTGTGCACTGACCACATAATCATGATGACCCGAATTCGAACCTAGATTCTCTCTACCCTGTCACCCATGTCTACCTCCGTCCATTATACTATCAAAAGTTTAACCACTTGAACCCCAGTGTGCTTATTCTGGGGGGAACATTAGCCAAAAAGAGCCGAGCTTGTGGATCGTCTATTTTTGGCAAAGACATTTGGTGTAGACGGAAAAAGTACAGAGCCAACTCAGGTCCAGTTGACTAAATCTACAGGGTTTAAGTGGTTAAAGGAATAGTTCCGTATTTTATATTTGGGTGTGATATATCACACATCCCTTGGTTCTTGTCAAATAGTTGAAAATGCTTTTGGTAGTCAGGCCATAAACTGAATTATTCCTTTAGAGATAACCTGCAAAACCAACTAGCAAAAACGATGCTCAGCAGACTCTCCCATCCATAGTCTTCACCTACTGTGGTCAGGAGAGTTGGCATCATTTATGAGCTTTCCTTATAAACCTCCTTCCAGTCTATGTAAGCCGCATGGCTCCGTGGTTATCCCTTAGTTAGTCTTCTTCATAAACACACTGGGCACTTCCTCTTTCCTGTTTGCCTTTGATTGGCTGTTTCCAACTGCTCCTCGGTGACCACATGGTGTCATTTTGTTTATGACAACTTATACGACCCGCAAGTAAATATTACATATTCTAGATGGGAATTTACTGAACACGTGTGTGTTTGTTTTCAATAAGCTTACCGGTTTGGTTATAGACATTGTTTATAGTGAGTGGGCTGATCCTGGCAGATGGTTCAGATTGGATTGGCAATATTACTGCGGCAACGTCAATAAACATCTTGGGATGTGAATATCAATGTCTGTATCCACAGACTGATTTATCACAAGAAGTGTAGATACAGTAGGATCATGTTGGCAAACAGTCGTAACTCAACTCTTACGCAAATAAAACTTTGACAGCCAGCCACTTCACAAATAAATACGCTTGAATGTTAATTGCAATTGGAAAGGTGTTTGAGCCAATAAAATTCAAGATTCAAGAGGTTTCATGCAAGTTCATGCAAGTACTGTATGTGCAGTGAAAGGTTGGTGTGGCAGACTCCTCCAGAAAATGTTCAACATACATGTATAGAATAAAAAACAAGTGTAGAAAATGTAAGTAACCTGATAGGTGTGCAATGAAACAACATCAATATACACAGACATACAGTAGGTGTAGAGAATGACAATAGATAGACGTAGACCATATCTTATATTATATACAGTACCAGAGTAACCTATATACCATATGTGCTATTTGAAAATAGCTGATCTACAAGCAGACAAACGAGTCACGATGTGATGCGTTTGTGAGCTTGTAGATCTGCCATTGTCAAACCATCTTGAATTTTTTAGATTAAATAAATAAATAGACACAAATCGTGTATGGGGGTCCCTGGCACAAATTATTTTCAGATGGGGGTCTGTGACCAAATATCTATTAATTTGATGGTCCTTGACGTGTGTGTGTGTGTGTGTGTGTGTGTGTGTGTGTGTGTGTGTGTGTGTGTGTGTGTGTGTGTGTGTGTGTGTGTGTGTGTGTGTGTGTGTGTGTGTGCGTGTGTGCGTGTGTGTGTGTGTGTGTGTGTGTGTGCACCTTCCTCTTGACCTAGTGTGCAACCCCAGCCACTCTCCCCCTCTGCAGTGTGTGAATACGGGGGTTTGTGCCTTTGTTTCCTATGACAAGAGGAGCGGTGCTCTACAGACCTGCACATTTTCCACTCAATTGAATGGCCCTCTCAGATCATTAAATGTCCATTCATTAGCAGGGGGACGCAGGCAGGGATTCAGCAGCAAGACAAACACAGGAGAGGCCTAACTGGGGGGCACTGTCGCTCACAGTGGGCCTGCTTAACTCTGTTCTGTGGGTTGCACACAGTTCATTTGACTCTCAATGCTTACACTTTAACCACACGAACCCTAGCCTCCCTATTCTGGAGGTGAACATTCATCAAAACAGCAGATTTACAAGCTCACAACGTGTCGCAACGCAATGCATTGTGAGCTTGCAGATTGGTTATTTTTGGCGAAGAAAATTGGTTTAGAGAGAACATTTGTAAATATCAAACAGATTTTCTCGGCTGCATTTCTCAGACTTTTAAAAGTTGGATTCAGTTCACGCATCCAAGATGGACAGCCACGGTGGAGTCTTGTGTAAGCTAAGGAGGAAAAAGGGGTGGAACGGGAACTCCCAGAAACCCTTCTTGCTCAGGCATGCCTAGAAAAATGACAGCTCTCTACACAGTGTTAACAAGCCCACCAAATAACTAGGTGGATGTCTATCACAAGAACACTACTGAAAAGGTCCTCCTCTGCGATAGAGTTTCTATTAGGAGTATAGCCTTCAAGTTGGATCTTGATTTGAAAAAAAGAATGGTTGTGTTTGGTTGTTGAGAACATTGTGAATAATGTGTTCATATGTGCTTGCTGTCTAGATACAGGGCCGCGTTCTTAGAGGCACAGCTGAATTATCAGTCATTTGTGTGACTCTTCAAAGGATGGCTAGTGGGTCTTTACATGCCACTACAAAGTGTCAGATCACAAAGTTGGTGTTGTATCCACTCCCTTTGAAATCTGTGTCAGGCATTGTGGAAAAGCCTTTGATAACAGGATCTTTTTACATAAAGAGGACTTGGTAGAACTATTTCTGCAACCATGCTAAAATGCAGATTCAGGAGGCAATTGGCCATATCAGCCGAGGATGCTTAGGATGTGTCTCATATTCTATTCAGCATATATGTAGTAGCCTACATTAGGATTAGGATATTGCATGCATAGGGCCCTTTAGAGGATCCATGGCGCAGGGCACAGAATGGAGCCCCTAACATTATAGCATTTGACTGTATGCTCTTTTAAATATGTTTTAGAGCTAGGCCAGGTGTTCTCAAACTTTTTAATTTCAAGGACACCCATAACTCTGAGAGTGTACAAATGTAACCACGGGTCCATTTGATTACTTGATTTGGAATGTACATTTGTACATTCTCAGAGATACAGACCTGTAAAGGGTCCAAGGACCCCTGGGCCCTGAGGGTCACTGGACCACACTTTGAGAACCAGTGTGTTAGGCCTTTAACTGGGACAAGTGAGACTCCTTTCATGAACATAAACTATTTTGAACAGTTTATAGGGGCCCACCTCTTGTGAAAATCAGGGGATGTCCTATATGTATTGCAGATATATTCTTAAGCCTATTATCGTTCTTTTAAGAAATTGAAGCTTGTGAAGTCTACAAAATGTACATTCCCATGAGATTATAATGAGTATAGAAGCCGCACACATGCAAAATGGAGTACCGCCGAACTCTAAATGTCTATGACCATTACATCACTAGCCTGGCATGGCCAGACTAATATCACTGAGGGCATTTTCTTTTTTGCAATGGCAGATTTGTCTGGTTTCCAGGCTATTACATCACACCCATTAGACCTATCTATGGCACCCTGTGAACTGTGAAGTGTCATATATACTGTAAGCGCACCACATTAGAATAAAATATGCTTTCAGAAAAGGTAAGTAAACCATTTGCAACTAGAAAAAGTGCTCCTCGGAGCACAAGTCTCCGCCAGGTCAGGTAGGTTAGTGTGGGCCAGCAATGTTCGGAATTCGAAAATCAGGCTGGAATTTGTAAAATCGGACGGATCGGACGGATCCGTCTTGATCACTTGCCTAAAGAGAAAATATGTACTGATTTGCGTGATGTTTGGACAACATTTGTAGGAAAAATATTTAAAAAATGTTGTGCAACAATTGGCCTCCTGGTGGCGCTATAATAGTGCAGTGTTGAAAGGGTGGCATTAGTTCCTCAACGTAGTGCGAATGTGCGTGCAAAGTTTCACCGCAATCGAACGCTGCATTCATGATTTGCGGCATTTTGTTCAAAACGGGCCACTCCTGCAAACTTTAGATGTCAATCTTAGCCAAACAGGATGTAATATGAAAAATCAAACAGAACCGTCTTGATCACATGACTATAGAGATCACCCGATTTGTGCGGAATTTGGATACAATCTGAAGGATTAATATCCAAAAATGGGTTTTACATAGGTCGGCCTCCAGGTGGCGCTATAAAAGGCAGATGTGGAAAATGCAGGGCAAAGGTTTTTCCTTGGTCTCTAGGGAGTGCACATACAAAGTTTTACACAGATTGGTGCAGTTACGGGTAAAAACACAAATCAGCCTGTTATAGCGCCACCATAAGGCCGATTTCAAACATTTAAAGTGGCATTTCTTCCTCAGCCTAGTGGGAATGTACGTGCAAAATTTCACAGAAATTGCATGCTGTGTTCATGATTTGAGGCATTTTGTTCAAAACGGAGCACTCCTGCAAACTTTGGAAGCCAATCTTAGCCAATCATGATGGAATATGAAAAATCTGAAAGAGCAGTTTCGTTTAATGACTAAAGAGATACTGTGTACCGATTTGCGTGACGTTTGGCCAAAATCTGTAGGAGTACTGTCCAAAAATGTGTTTTGCAAAAAACGGCCTCCTGGTGGCACTATAACAGGCCCATGTGAAAACTTTGGGGCAAAGGTTCTGAATTGGCATCCAGGTAGTGTGTGTGCACAGTTTCGCTGCGATCAAGCCAACGGTGCCGGAGATTAGCTGGTCACAGACGGACACACACACACACACACACACACACACACACACACACACACACACACACACACACACACACACACACACACACTCACGGACGGACGGGGTGCAAAACATACTCTCTCGCCATGCCTTTCGGCCTGGCGGAGACAATAAGGAACATATGCATGTAGCACATGTCTACACACATAGCACATGCAGTATCTACCCACATACAGTAGCACCCCTACCTCAGTATTTACACACTGGCACGACACTTTGCCTATTGAGACATGAGACATTGAGACAAACATTATGCACACATGAATGTACATATACTAATACATATTTATACACACACAGTGCGCACACATACACATGGATAATATTTAGAAGTATAGGACACATACACACAGCATTTTCATGCATTGCAAAGTGTAGTATGTATCTACATATAATTGTATTTCTTTACCTTCTACTTAGTATTGTTTCTATTCTTAGTAATGTCTTTGCTATTGTTGTTGCCTCTACAATGTTGAGGAGCCAAAATCAAATAATCTTACAAGATGCAACAAAAATAAATATTGAATATTGAACATACACAGTATCCCACCTTTAAGACCCATCTCAAAACAATGGCTCAAGGCAAACCATAACTGTGATCATTTCTACACTGTAAAATCCCCAGTGTTCATTTAACAAATTGAACCAAATGGACCCTATCCAATAAATAAATAAATCCTTGAGGGGATAAAGGCATGAACTGATTTGATCTGAGTGGGTCATGGTGGGACAGAATCTTGTGACGTTATTGTGGTCAAGGAGGACCTACAGAGGTTTTTCCATGTGATGCTCAAGGTAAATTGATGGTCAAACGTTACACCGCGGTTTGTGACTATAAGGTGCGGTGGAGAGGGGAATGTTCGGACCAGATAAGGGGAAGTGGGTTATGGGACAGTGTTGGATCTGGCATGGGGTACCACCTGAGAGTCTGAATATGCTGTTGCAGTCAACTGTGTATATATATGCTGTAAATCCTGTTAAGGTACAGGTGAATTTAGTTATTGTGCTGTTGGCTGCAAGTCAGCGTACCTGCCCGACTGGGGTGGGGGGGGGGGGGGGGCTTTTACACGTCTATGCCCAGGGGGCAAATCTCTCATAATCATAATCTCATAATGCTGCCCAACACTATCACCCAGTAGAGATAGTGAGGCAGATACAGTATGAGGGAAGTGTTTCATCTAGTCTGTACTTTTTAAGCTCAGCCAAAACAAACCGCCCAGGATCAGGGTGCAGCTTCCTGTAAGAAGGCACTCAAGGAAGAGGGCACAAGAGGGCACTATTCTCTGGTAGCCAATGATAGTGGATGGAACAAAGGGGTGAGGGGTCAAGATGATCCGCAAAACAGTGGGGGATTCCACCTGAGTCTCGAAATATTGCAGAGTAAGGGCTAAATCATGCTTACGCATTGTTGGGCGAGTGACTGTTGTTATTCTCTTTATTTTTAAACTGTATTATTATTATTATTATTCTGTGAAGCACATTGAACTTCACTTGATGTATGAAACGTGCTATATAAATAAACTTTGATTGATTGATTGATATATACAAGTAGTTTAAATTAGGCTTTATAATCTGCATGACTCATGATAGAAAGGGATGTGTGGGATTCTCGTGTGTGTACACTTTATATAGGCCACTGTGTTCAGACTCCTAATTTGTTAACTTTATGTCATTAATGAAATGGCGGTGCGGTTGCTTTGTGCAATAAAATGTCACATATAATACACTACAAAATCCTAAATTCAGATTCCACTGGTGAATTCACTGTGCTTGGGAGTGCACTCGAAAAGAGGCCTTGTCGGTGACGGATAGAATTCAAGTGGATGAAGTGAACAAAGAATCGGTAGGGGAAAAAGAAGTCCCTCTCTTTCTTTTGATCAGTCTCTGAACAGCTGTTTGGAGAGTCTGGTCTTACTCATCCACTCTGGGTGGAGTGGGGCTGGAGAATGGCGACATTCTTGTTAACGAAGCCGGGGTTGCCAGGATGGAGATGCTTACTTTGGCGGCCTTTGTGCTGGTGATTGATGCATTGGTTAGTGTCTGCAGAGCAGACATGCACACGGCCAAATCCAGAGTCTTAATTTAACTCCTGAGAACTCTCTGGGGTTCATTTAGCACTCTGGATTTTGCTGCGTAACAGAGGATGAGGTTAGGAAGAGACGGAAACAGATCATGTAAAAGAGAGAAAGCTGGTGGTCCAGACAAATCAACACAGATTGATTGAGACATAGAGCCAGAGATAGGCAGTCAGAGACTGAGAGAGAGAGAGAGAGAGAGAGAGAGAGAGAGTGAGAGAGAGAGAGAGAGAGAGAGAGTGTGGGAAAAAGAGAGAGATGCACCCATTCAGCTAAAATGGGAACAACAGGGGATATTGTTATTGAAAGGGGGCCTATCGCGGCGCAGCATGCACACACACACACACATACACAGGCCCACACACATTACTGCGTTCCCAGGGGGAGATGTCACTTTGGCAGGGTGGCATTATTCAGCTCCCAGAGGCTGCTGGCATCTCTAACACCCGTTTGTCATGGGCCACTCGATTAGCCCAGTGCACTATTATCCCAGTACGCTGTCACAAAAAGTGTACTACTGGGCTGTCTGTCAAGGAATGTCGTCAGGGTCAAAGACCCTCTGTCTCTGCCCAGGAGGCTGTGGCTTTACGTCCCTGCATTGTAAACAAGATGCTACAGAGCTACAGAATTAGTACATGTACAAGGGTGGCCTGTAATTCACTTTGCCCTCATGAAAGCACACATGTAAATCATGAAAATGTCTCTCCGCAAGCTCTTGCATCTATTGATTGGCCTTTATCCACCAAATTACGATTTTATGGTTTACTTATACTGTATGTTTGTTTCTGTGGTTTAGATTTTGCACTTTGCTTGTAACAGTTTTTCTAATTTGATCAGTTTTGGTTTGGTTTGGTTTTACTGTCTTGAAAATAGGGCTGACCAATCTATCTATCTATATGAAATGCTGTTGCATTCTGTGTGTTTGCTGTTGGTGAAATGAATACAACAACTCCATAAAAGGCGTGAATCAGAGGTAGATTAGTTTCCCCAAGTCTCATCACTGAGACTTGCATTTGATATAGAGAGAGAAGTGCACGACAAACAGCGGTTTCTCTTGTGGTTGAAGTTCCTCTTCTTACTCTAACTCTCACACTCTCACACACACACACACACCCACACCCACACCCACACACACACACACAGTTACGCATCACCAATAACCTGCACCTGTAAAGGGTCACAGGGGGAGCCAGACTAACACAGACAAGGAACGGAAGTGTGCAAACTCTCGGTCATGACCACAGAGAAGAGAATGTCATTAGTGCTCTGTTACAGGCAGCAGATGGCCAATAGTACTGCTAGGCCTCTCTGGTTGCTCAACGCACACACACGCATGGCACGGCATGCACGGCACAGCACAGCACGGCACGCACGCACGCACGCACGCACGCACGCACGCACGCACGCACGCACGCACGCACGCACGCACGCATTCACAGACACACATTTGAGTGTTTATTTTACTTTATTTTAGTCCACAAATTATATTACAACTCAACTACAGGGATTCATGAACACCTAAGGGTTCACATAGTACCTTCTACATCACAAAGCATATGACAGCTACACTGCAACACATTCATTACCCACTCACCCACGGAAAAACACACACACACACACACACACACACACACATACATGCACGCACGCACGCACGCGCACACACACACACACGAGAGCCAGTGTGGGTGGAAGCAACAGGGGAGACAGCAGGGATCACACACCATACACACTGCATGGGGTGGTGGGTGTGTGTTTATTTGGCCTAAGTTGATGGTTTGTTTGAATGTGTGTGTTTGTACATGCATGCATAAATGTGTGTTGATGTTGCCTGAGAAGGCGGCTTGCAGAATGTCAGAAGAAGCTGTGTTGTTTGAGGTGCGGTGGGACCAGGAAGTGTGTTAGTGTTTTCTATGCGTGTCCAGGTTAACCGGTCAGGGAAGCTGTGTTTTTGCACTGAGTTGGGGAATGTTTTGCATGTATGTACAGTATGTGTGCAAGTGTGTTTAGGTGGGGTTTGGGCAGTTGCACGTGTGTGTGTTCTGTCTGTGTTCGTCTCTGTGATGTGTGCTTTTGGGAGGGGGCAACATCTGGCCACATCTGTGGCCTATTAGCTGTTTGACAGCTGCCGTCTCATGGGAGGACATAACCCTTTCGTTACCTGGACCTCCCCCCCCCCAAACACACAAACACACACGCATGCATGCACGCACGCTCGCCCACTCACTCAGTCACTCAGTCACTCACTCACTCACTCACTCACTCACTCACTCACTCACTCACTCACAGGAACTACACACACATACAGTATAAAGACCGGTGTGCTGGTGTGCAACAGGTAGTAAAAAGTGTGGCCTTGCTTCCATGTAGTTGAGTCTGGGCTTCAGCCAGCTTACAACACTACTGGGAGGTTTGTGCAGATGTTGTCCCGGACCAATGCATAACCAAGTCCAGTCCCTACATACATACCTACGAGAGATGTGAGTGTTGAATTTCTGGCCAAGTTCCATTGGAAGTTAGTCCACACTAATTACAGTCTAGTTACTGACAGCCTTGTGTCGTACTGTACATTGACCAGCAGTCAGTGAGTCAGTATTTGGATAGTGCATCACTCATAGATTCCATAGATTTCTGGAAACATTTGTTGAGAAGAGGCAGACAGTATACCTAGCCATTCCCCCAACGGCTTTCATTCCCCATGATGTTAGCTTACAAAGGGAAGATTACAAGCTTAAGACATCCTCTGTCTTGAAACATTGACTCATGCTGAGCAGTGACTCAATGTCCTGGACCCAATGCCATTTTGTTTTTCATCTCTAATGAGTATTGAAGATGGGGAGACAGAGACAGTGAGAGGGAAGGAGGGTGTGTGACTGTGGAGAGGGAGTGAAAGAACGCTAATAGAGTTAATAGACTCATCAGAGCGCCCTGACTCCCTGCGCAGTCCAGTCGTTCAATCAGATCAGGACAAAGTAGCCAGTGGCGCTTCATTATCCAGAGGAGCTCCGTGCAGCCTTGAAGTTTTTCAAAGGGAAATTAAATTGTGTTGACGGTTTGCGGGGGCGTAGGAAGCCATGAGTGAGGCTTGTTGTTGTGGTGTTGCAGTTCCTTCTTAATTAAATTCTAAACATCCCTTGTGGTGTGTGCATGTGTGTGTGTGTGTGCGTGCGTGTGTGCGCGTGTGTGTGTGTGTGTGTGTGTGTGTGGGAGTAAATGTGTTTTGTTATGTTGGTAGGAGTTTTTGTAGGTTTGTGTGTACTTTCTGTGTGTTTTAGTAGCGGTCCCTATCTATGCAGCCAGCAGTGTGTGTTGGGCATGCGTTTGCGTGTACAGCACACGTTTTCCCTTGTCAATCATGTTTATACACGCACATGCACTCTTTCACTCATGCCTACAAACACTTGTCTAGCTCCCCCACAATAACCCTGTGTTATTCTAACACATAGTTCAGTCCACCTAATGGGTTAATAATACACTGTACCCTCTGAGGCACAATACAACAAAGATAACAGCGGAATGCAGATTCTTTGAACAAGTGAAATAAATATAACAGATGAGCTGGAAGGGAGTGGTGGAGAAAATAACTACGTTGATGACTTCAAGCACTGCCATCTTTGTGATAAATGTGACCATTATCATCTTACCAGGGGTGCTGTGGGAACTGCAAACCACAATTCTAAGGGTCACTGCCATTACTATCGCCCTTTTTGGCCTAAGGGGGCTTCCTTAATCACACAGCTGGCTCTTTGTAAGATTTGAGAAGGTTAACATTAAGGGAAAATTACTCTCCTGGAGCGAAAATAGCTCCATTTGTAAAGTTCAGTACAGAGAAAGTAAAGCTTTTCCTACCCCAGCAGCGATCATCGGACATAACCCTATTTTGTCGGTAATTGCGGATTCTTTTCAGCACAATGCCTGAGCTTTTGTCTTGGTTTGGAAACCAGCCAGCTGTTCCAGTTCCACTTTTACACCTTGCATTAGAGAAGTACAAAACACTTCCACAAAGCCATATCAGGTTACAGTGGAACTCAAGGTTTTACTGGAAGGCTGTCCAGGAACTTTATTGGGTTCACTTGGCCCTGTTTGCCCCCTACTCAGGGTTCCAAACTCTCCCCTCCCCAGACTATTTTAAACATACATACATGCATGCATGCATGCATGCATGCATGCATGCATGCATACATACATACATACATACATACATACATACATACATACATACATAATACAATACATACCGTACACATACAGTACATACATACATAGCCTACTGTACATTGTACTGTACAAGTGTTGGGTGTTTGCTGTCCCACATTCGCCTTTCGAGTCCCTTGTGAGAGGAAGTAACATCTGTAATGTCATTGACATTGTCAATCTATAAAAAAGTCAAATTGTCTGCGGTGGGCGGGGGGATTATCCCCAAATATGGACATGCCCGACGCGACGTCAGTGTAAATCGACCATGTTAGGCACGGTGGATGGGCCGGTGGATTATGCCCAAATATGGCCATTCCTGACATCAGTGCAAATGGCATTAAGCACTGGTCCTGTTACGTCTGACGTCACATGACCATACATGGAGCTACCACGCGGGTGTGTCTGGCCAGATTAGACAACCGTTAATCTGGGCAGTTGTTACCGTTGTTAGGCAACCGTTTCGCTTGTGTGTGATGTCAGACAGCGCTCAAGAGAGAACGAGAGAGAGAGAGAGGGATTGGGGAGGAAAAAGAGAGAGGGAATGCTGGGTACCGGAACCTGAACATACGCACACAAACGTGGAGGGGAGGGATGGAGAGAGAGAGAGAGAGAGAGAGATGAGAGAGAGAGAGAGAGAGAGAGAGAGAGAGAGAGAGAGAGAGAGAGAGAGAGGAGAGATGAGAGAAGGAGAGAGGAGAGAGAGAGAGAGAGAGAGAGAGAGAGAGAGAGAGAAGGCTATAGAGGCCTTCTCAATTTGACTGTGAGTGTGCACCCTCTGCTGGATGGTTGATTAAAATACAATATCATTTGGTTCAGCTCTGTGTATTCATTTGGACCAGTGGTTAGTGAAGAATTTCATTGAAAACAAGATATTATAGGAAGAAACCTGGCTGTAACTGCAGTAAATAATCCCCAAACTCTAACCAAAATCTTCAGATGTCCTCCTGCTCTCCTTCCACCTGTATGCAACATCAAAGCACAAGTTTTCCAAAATTATAGAAACAGCGACCTCTGCTGTCACAGAATTTCACATGCAACATGAGTCTGTGTCCCTACTTAGTTAGGCAGTAAGTAGTCTGTCAAAGTGTGACACTGATGCCACACTATATTATGACTAGAACTAGTCAAGACAACAATTTGATCATCCACAGGTCTGTTCTACAAAAGGCTTTTGTATGGAAATGTGCACAATTTCTTTTGATCAAGACACTAAAATGCCTACCTTCTCACTCATTGTAGGTGGACAAGAGTGTCAACTAAATAATTACATAAACGTAACATGCAAACTTATCCTACTCATGTAATGAGTAATGATCCTAATCATTACTTGTCTGCGTTCAGTGTCTCCGTCTACAGAGACCCAGAGGTGCACAGTGGTTCTCATTTCCTGTCAAGTACCCCAAGTTGTGCGATAAGTACTGAGAGCTGATGGCTGATGGTAGGTGTTGCGCTCCACCTCAGCAATCCATCCCCCAGGGGTCTAGCGCATTGTGAAACAGGGATAAACCTCTGCCCTCCCGCTGATACAGACAATAAGCATATTCGACCTACTACTTGTGGAGATCCCTGACGTCATCGTTATTACATCATAGTACTAACATCATAGACTGGCCTCCAAGTACTATGATAATGTGAACTGCACTAAATACAACGGGTACTCTGACAACGGGCCTAATGTTCAGAAATAGCAAAAAATATCCGATCTACAAGCTCACAACAAGTTGCATCAGTTCTCTTTGCTATTTTTGAACATTTCTCAAAGTATGAAATAGGGCTTAAGCGGTAACAGTAAACTGTTCCTTATTTTGCTGGAGACCCCCTGGAACCCCCTCAAATACCCCTGGGGTTCTCTGTACCCCTCTTTAAGAACCACGCTGTAACGGATAGAAAACCCTAAATGATTCTACAACAGCAGAGATACCAGGTTAAGGGGTGCCTGGTAGTTCAACCAGTTACCAGAGCAGTGATTCCCAAACATTTTAGCTCGAGACCCAAAAGAGACATTTTATGTCTTCTTTTGGAGAAAAAAAATGTGTTAATGAAAACTTGTGTGTTAAAAGAAAAAGGATTACTCGCAACCCATTAAAATGGGTCCGCAACCCACAAATGGGTCCCGACCCACTGTTTGGGAAACACTGAGTTAGTGTCATGGTTTGGGTTTGTGGTACCCCTCTGGTGGCCATTTTGGACATTGTTTTGGCCTTGCATTTGTGTTTTGTTTTCCCCGCCTGGGCCGCCTCCTTGTTACCTACCACACCCCCTTGTTAACCACCACACCTGAGTTTTGTTTCAGTGTCATTGCCTTGATTTGTTTGTATTTAAACCCTGTTTGTCTTTCATTTGGTGCTGAGTTCTTGATAATACTTTACAGGTACAACTGGTTTCCTCTGCATCTGAGCTTCCACCCCTTTTGTATTTTTGAGGGTTACCAACCCTGACAGTTAGAGCACTAACCAGATACACGTACCCCTCTCTTGTGAGTTGTGAGGACCTGGGTTTGAAACTGCCTCCCGGCATCACGTCTCACATGTGTGCCCCCTCTGCCCTTGGTTTCCCCTCTAGTCTACACTCTCCCATTATTTATTTTTTGATGAATCAACAATTCACATCTTGGCTGGGGCACTGGTCCAAAGTCACTTTGACTACATTGCCACCTCCTGGTGTACCGGCCTCTCACAGTTGCTAAAAAAACAAACTGCAGACAGACAAACTGCAAACAAACTATGGTAATCAGGGTCATCCTCAAGGTTCATCCACAACTAAACTGGTTAACAGTAGAGAAGCGCACAGTATATATGAAAATACTGCTCAGTTTTAAAATAGTAACAAATAAGGTCCTAAAGTATCTGATTAATTACTTTGCACTATTAGGTAAGACTCACAGGTACTCCACCCGAGGCAGTTCAACAAATTTTGTTCCTTTTAAATTCAAAAACAAGAACAGCTTCTTGTATAGCGCAGCAGTGCAATGAGACAATTTGCCTAACGCACTAAAAACAAGTGCATTTCTGTGTACTTTTAAAAGAGCTCTTAAAAATTGGCAACAAAATAGCTAAATCTTAGCCATTTTTTAATACTAGAGATTTACATCTAGAGTTTGGCTATGCGGCCCTCACACCCATGTTGCACCGCCGATCCGACCAATATGTCGAGTCATATAGTGTCGGGTACACGTTGTGCCCGTCTGTCTGTGTCCCTTCTATGCCGATATATGGAGATCTCTGAGGTCATTAGTATATGCCCATATATTGGAATGGGCATATTGGTTGGATCGGCGGTTCTGGACAACTGGATATCCGAACTACTCGACGGCGGGCACCGCACTCCCTCGAGTCCTTGCCGATGTGTGTGGGATGTGTGTCCCATATGCACATGACCATATTTGGGCATAGAGGTCTGATCTGTGGCTCTGGACAACTGGATCTCTGTATCTGTCAGTCCTGGTCCCTTTTATGTTCATATATGGAGATCTCTGAGGTCATTAGTATATGCCCATATATTGGAATGGGCAGCATATTATATGAAGTCGGTCGGTCCCATATGCACATGACCATATTTGGGCATAGAGGTCTGATCTGTGGCTCTGGACAACTGGATCTCTGTATCTGTCAGTCCTGGTCCCTTTTATGTTCATATATGGAGATCGCTGATGTCATCAGATGCCCATATGTGGGCATGCCCTCTTTTGTGCCCATATATGAAGCTAACTGATTTGTTTGCACCCGATGCCATGATTGAGGTTAGACAACACACTCCTTATATGGTTGTTAGGACTGAGTCATATTGACATGAGCGTGACGATGAGGTCTGGCCCCGCCCGCCGGTCCTCCAAATTTTTATTTAAGATTTATTTTAGGAATGTTTTCTGGTAATTCTTTTGTCTAAATAATATTCCCTTTGCCCTGCTGCTGCTATTACCCAAATGTTTTCAAATCTAAAACCCGCACTTTAAAAGACTGTTGGGTCAAATGGGGAGATTATGTCTCCACGCTGGCCATGGAACAATCACCCAACTGTAAGTGGCTAATGTGGCCTGGGAAGGGAAGTCTGGGATTCTCTGCTGGAACTGTTACCTCCATGACCCGGCTCTGTTTAAGCGAAGAAAGAAAGAAAGAAATAAGACCGGACGGACTGCACAACCCTGTATTCTTCTATCCTTTCAGTCTCTGCAGTCACTTCCACTTCATCTGTCAGCATCATGTACGTGCCACCAGAGCCACCGGTAGCAATGGAGCACCTAAACAGGTCCTTTAGTCACTAAAGTTTAGTGTATGCCACACAGTCAATATCACAAGGCTTGCTTCCTCCTTCAGTATGGCCTGGCTGTCTCACTGGGTAGGAACCCTTGTCCAGGAGGTGTGATGCAGTTATTTTATGAGAGGACTGATGTTAAACATATTAACCCTGGAAACCCTATTTTCGGCATGTCATTACAGGTGAAATTTAGCAAAATATTTCAAAGATGTTTTCTTTTTAAAACTTTCTAAAAGAGCAATATGAACATGAATCAACTGAAAATGACGATGGAAACATATCTAGACATACGATCTTGTAGATCTGCAATTTTCTCTATTAACAGAGAAAGAGACCCAGTCCAGGTGTCTATGCAGTATCTAAGCAGAGTCTAATGTAGTCCAGTCTAGTTCCTGCTATGACACCTGAATTTCCCTCCAGGGATCACAAAAGATTTATCTCATGTTATCTTATCTTAACGTGTACTATAACTGACTGGGCGGCAGACCCGGCAGTAGCCTTGTCCGTTGAGTAGCCGTCTGGGAGCCGGAAGGTCTCCGGCTCCTGCTCCTCCTGGCTTTGTGTAGAACTGTCCTTAAGCAAGACACTGAGGTTGAACCCCTAGCAACTCTCGATGAACAGGTTGGTGCCTTGCATTCTTGCCTCCACCACCCGTTTGTGAATGTGTATGAAAGGCTGAATGTACATTGTAAAGCGCTTTGGATAAAGTTACTATAGAAATGCAGAATTTATTTACCATGAGCACAAGAACACCTGGCATTCTGACTAGTTGATGATCCTACTAGACTACTGTACTGTATGTGTAGGTTGAATTAGTAACGACACCTCCAGCAGGCTCAACTATGGGTGTCACTACAACTACATTAGATGGGTGGTGATTAATCTAATCCAATAATCTATTCTAATGTCTATATATCTATATCTATATATTTTTTTTTTCCATTGAAATTTATCTTTTACTTACAAATGTGGATTCATGAATTCATTGTATAAATGGAAAGATTTGAGCAAAAAATCTCACACAGAAAGTCAAATTCAACATTCCCTCCCCTTCAACACGACTGAAAACTATATTGTTATAGTGTAAAGATATATTACCGGTGGCACTTACTGTTGTGCAGCAATGTGTGTTGAATAATACTCAATATAATTCAAACTTGTTCACATGATTGAATATAATACACATTGCACACCAGCTGTATGTAGGCTACTGCCTACTGTATGTCCTACTGTATGCTTGAAGTTCTGTCTACTGATTGATTGATTGATGTAGTTTTTTAGAAAGACATGAGAATAGTACATGACAGTACATAACAGTACATGGAAGTACAAATTCACAATACAAGGTCTACTAAACTGGAAACCCTCATTAAGCACTAAGCTTGTTTAAGATGAGAACCCCATGCACACAAATCATGATGAAATATAAGAGGCAGGCAGATATACACACTACTATACAGAATGTCATACAATCAGCTTTCAGGTTACTGGTATGACGAGAGAAAAAAAAAAAAATATATATATATATATATATATATATATATACAAAAGAGGAAAATGAAGGAGGGGGGGGGGGGGTAGGGGGGGGTAGGTTAAGACTTAGACAGGGGCCATTTTCGAATTGCAGCCTCCTGAAGGTGTATCTTTAGGGCAGTTTTGAAAGTGAGTAGGGTTTTACACTCCTTTACTCCTTTTGGTAGGGCATTCCACATTTTTGTTGAATAGCATGAGAACGAGTTCATACCCTTAGTTGAGCCAAATCTGGGTTGAACATGATCCGTGGAGCTGCCTCTGGTGTTATGATCATGGACTGCATTAACATTTTGGAAGTATTTTGACAAATACAGGGGGATCCCAATGTTGTGGTGTATCTTGAAGACCAGGCCCATAGCAAGTTGCTGTACTCTGTCCTCAACCCTAAGCCATCCAATCCTAGCAAAATGAGCAGGGGTTAGATGGGTTCTGTGATTGAGGCCAAGAAGTAGCCTTACAAGTTTGTTTTGGGATACTCTACTCTAATTCTGCTGGGATCCATGCATTTACTTGGTTCCATGTTGTTAGTCTATGTACACAGTTATGATGACCCATAGTTACCTTTGTTTCTTAATTTTTTTCCCCTTTGACTTATCTTATGGCTTATTTATAAACATACAGCAAGTTCACCTGGTAAGAGCATCACATAAGGCTGCAGCTGTCTGCATGCTCTCTCTCTCTCTCTCTCTCTCTCTCTCTCTCTCTCTCTCTCTCTCTCTCTCTCTCTCTCTCTCTCTCTCTCTCTCTCTCTCTCTCTCTCTCTCTCTCTCTCTCTCTCTCTCTCTCTCTCTCTCTCTCTCAAGGTGCTATCGAAGACCAATTTGACCAACTTGTGGTCATACACAAAACATGCCCGAGGGGGGCAGTATATCATAGCATATTAACAACAGTGTTTACTGAGCTGTTAAAAATGTATCTGAATCGTTACAATGCTACATACAAAGGATATATCTGGTCACAGATGACAAGTGGAAAACATTTTGAAGTGAAGGGGTAAAAGAAAACACTATTCGTACACCATATAAGCGTATATTTTGTAGTCAGACATTTCAACAGTCTTGATGTCATCCGCCAGGGGGCAGTGCTTACCACGCTTTTACCACTGTGAGCAGAAGGAAAAAAAGCTGTTAAAACATAATCGGTATTATGCACAATATCTGTTTGTTCAGTAAAACTATTACATCTGCATGTTTCCTTCAGATTCAAAATGAAGCACACCTGTCCATAGAAGGTGAACCTCTTCAGAATGTGCACACTATAGGTCTACTTCATGCAAAATAACATTCGTTCCAAATTAAATTATATAGCCTACTTTCAAGACATTTCCCTCAGATTTGGTTATCTTTAGACAGGAGGTAGGCCTATTGTAGTTTACTGATAGGCTACTGTTGGTCAGTTTGCTCGTGCGCCACACGCACACGCACGTGTGCACACACACACACACACACACACACACACACACACACACACACACACACACACACACACACACACACACACACAGAGGACACTAGCCTATACAGAAGAATTTTCCCCAAAGGCAATATCAATGGAACGATTCCCACTATCGCTTCGATCTCTTTCACTGTCCGACGGCGCGTCTATGAATGACAATTGAATGCCTGTGCATAGGTGCCCGACTGGCAGTGCTTGAATGGGGTGAATAAGTGGGTGTTCTAGCTACTGTTAAGAAAACATTGCATAAAAACATTAGGGAGAGACGGCCTGGCTAGTGGCTACATCACGATTAGGTCATGTGGCTGGTACTGGTAGAACAGTGGTTCTCAACCGTTTCAGGCCGCGACCCCCAAAAATAATCATATTTGAACTGGGGACCCCCCACCCTGATGAGCCCTTAATATAGTAGTTGAGGCATTCATTTTGGTTTGACTCGGTTCCAGATACAAATTTGTGAAAATAGCAGATCTACAATTAAGCTCACAATGCCTTGCGTTGTGAGCTTGTAGATCTGCTATTTTCACAAATGTGGATCTGTGGAACCGAGTCAAACCAAATTGAATCAGCTATTTCCAATGCAGTATTGGTCTTTTTTCATGTCATTTATTTTTGTTTTAGGTATTAAAAGTCCTTAATTGTCACTTTACTGTCATCTGGGGACCCCCCCAAAAAATCATTTGGGGATCCCTTTGACGGTCCCGAGCCACAGGTTGAGAACCACTGGGCTAAATGAAGAAGAAAAAAAAAGAAAAGAAAAATTCCCAAAGGTGTCGCGCAAAGAGTCGTGCGTGTATAGGCACTTTTGGCTGAAGGCTGGGTTTCACCAGCACCACCATTTCGCCTCGGGCGCAAGAGAGAGAAAAAACGTCTCTGCAGGAGCCAATGGGAAGGCAGCAACCAGCCCACATCTCTATAACTATAGTTTCTCAGGGATCCGATGCCACAACCAACTTTCTACTGCTGGGACACTAGTGGACTATCACCCCCAATAGTATACTTTTGTATAGTATACGAAAAGTATACTTTTTCGTATACTGTGCGTCTACAGCGCACAGCAGCTGTTTCATAGCGATTTTGATCTACAATTGTTAAACAATTAAGAAGCAAACAAAGAGTTCTACCGTGGACTTTTTTCGTTTTTTCTTCCTGTGGAGGGGCTTCTATCCACAATGAGCGCCGGACAGACTTATGAGAAGAAGATTGCGAATATTTTGACCGACCTCCCCGGATCTATGAGTTGCCACCCGACCTCCAAGGATTCTCCCACCCTCCCCGAGTCTTCGGTCACGGACATGGGCTACTACAGTGGACAGACCACGGCCCATGGCCATCACGAATATTACCAGGGTCAAGCCTA
Source organism: Gymnoscopelus braueri (assembly GCF_963280865.1). Lineage (NCBI taxonomy): Eukaryota > Metazoa > Chordata > Actinopteri > Myctophiformes > Myctophidae > Gymnoscopelus > Gymnoscopelus braueri. Next base: position 23,303,905 of record NC_137617.1, read on the forward strand.
CGGGCAGCCCATGAATTCGTACCATCACCAGTTCAATCTGAACGGGATGGCGGGCACGGGACCTTACCCCACAAAGACTGAATATCCCTACACGAATTCCTACAGACAATATGGACATTACAACAGAGATCATCTGCAGGCTTCGCCTCCATGCTCAGGTACATGTTGAATTAGGCTAATTTATTGTAAAAATTATGTTGAATTATGTTACCGTCAACAACTATATATTTTTAGAGGCATAGCCTACTGCATTATAGGCTATACCCCACCTGAGAAGGTTTTATAATTTGATCTATTTTTGTTTCAACAAGATAAGAAAGGAGTCTATAACCAACAACTAAACACAAGATTATTGATTGTCTATATTTCAAATATAAAACGTACCGACATGTAACCTCTTTCCTTTGAAACATTTGAGTTTACCCAGAAAGGAATTGCGTTTTGCCACTAAACACAGGGCATGTCACTGATATGTTGATATACGATCTGATGTATTAGGCCTTGATGTTTGATAATAAAAAAGAATTAGCCTATAGAAGCCAATATGATGACAATTTTACTGGCGATGTAGGACCCATGGTGGAATGAGCCAGCAGTCATAAAAGCATTATGTTTTTTATTAAAGGGAGTCACATAACCATTTCGCAAATAGGTGAGGATTTAAATGCTGATTTAAATCATACTTTTAAAAAAAGTGTGCGCATACTGTATGGCTATGGGTAGCTATTTGAAATATTGCGTTTAACACGTTTAACTTTTGAACACTATGCTAAATAGTTGATAAATAGCCTACAGACTATTTAGAGACGGAAAGGTTTGTATATGATTGACATGAATTGTCAATTTCAACTACATTTCGGCCATTTGAAAATAGCCGATCTACAAGCTCACAATGAATCTCCATGCAACACATTGTGATCTTGTAGATCTGCTATTTTCATATATTTTATACATTTGAAAACTTGTTAAATGGGACATTCTGCATAATTAATTGTTGATGTCCTGGGGGAGGGAGATGTCAGTATAGCCTACATTTTTAATTATTATTATTTGTAAGTTTTAAACTTTGATCCTATACATAAAACTAATGGCCTGGTATATTCTATTGTCTTTTTTTTCTTTAGTGAAAGAAGAGCCAGAGCCTGAGGTCCGGATGGTGAACGGAAAGCCGAAGAAGATCCGCAAGCCTCGGACCATCTACTCCAGCTACCAGCTCGCCGCACTGCAGAGGCGCTTCCAGAAAGCCCAGTACCTGGCGCTGCCGGAGAGAGCCGAGCTGGCGGCTCAGCTCGGCCTGACGCAGACACAGGTAAACGTTAAGCACCGATTCATATACTTTGAGAATAGCAGATCTACAAGCTCACCAACTATAGGCCACATGAGCACTTTAAACCTGTATGCATCGGCTATTTGAAAATTCGAAAATAGCCGATCTACAAGCTCACAATTTTCTAAAACTCTTGCAATAAAATGTGGAATATTTGGGATATTAACTTTCTAACAACATAAATAATGCTCCCTAGCACAAAACATGTTCATGAACATTGAGAACCTCTGGTTTAAATAATAATATTTTTTTGGGAAGCAAGCCAAAATAAGCAAGTAGCATACACTTTAGAAACAAGCCAAAAAACCGCAACCCGCAACTACCAATTTTTACAAGCAACTTTACAGAAAAAGAAGACCAAAGTTATAGCCTAATGAGCCTGAAATGGCAACACTGAAGCTCACAATATGCGCTGTGAGCTTGTAGGTCTGCAATTCTCCTGTGTTCTGGGCAGATCTAGGCTTTTTACGTCATCACACCAGCAGGTGTTAACATTTGACCTTCGACCTGCGTCAATAATTTATCACTATAGCCTCTAGTGTCACGTGAGTTATTGTTTTTAAACTTGTTCGCCCCCTCTTTGCAATCAGCCCATCCAAGAGACATGCAATTATTTGCTAATGACTCTTAGATAAACGATGCATTTATTGTGACACTTTTGGTAGCCTATACTGTAGTGTAGCCTAAACACAGTAGTAAACTGTTTCATTGATTGATTGATTGATTGATTGATTGAATACTTTATTAACAGTTTTCAAAAAAAGCACAGAAAGTACAGATACAAAGTCTGCTAAAAGGATTAAAACCCAAGAAAGCACGGCTTGTTTCCATTGAGGTCCATGTGTATTCAATTCTTCGAAATTCAATACAGTAATAGTCTATACTTTTCCATTACACCTGCATGTAAGCCTATAGGCGTAATAGGCTATTATTTTGTAACTATTATTTTGTAAGCATTTCATATTTTTTTCCTGTATCATTATACTAACTGTGAGCTTCCCTTCGTCCAGGTCAAGATCTGGTTCCAGAACCGGAGATCCAAGTTCAAGAAGCTGTACAAGAACGGCGAGATGCCCGGCGATATGCCCCTGGACCACAGTCCCAACGCCAGCGACTCCATGGCCTGCAACTCACCGCCATCCCCCGCCGTCTGGGACAATAGCACCCCTCAGAGCACCCCGGTCAGCAGACCTCAGGTCCCGCAGCCCGCCCACAGCTCGTCGCCCCCCTACCTGGAGGATTATAACAACCATTGGTACCAGCAAGGGTCGCACCTACAGCACCCGGGCACCGTGCACCACCCAGTCCCGCAGCAGAGTGTGGGAGCTGTTTATTAACAAAGACTGAACACCCAGATGTTTGTTTTTTTAAACGAGACCCCTCCACATCAGTCCACACTGACTCTATGAGCAAAAAAGTTGACTGGACCGAGAGCTAGACCAGTGGTTCTCAACCTGTGGGTCGGGACCCCCAGGGGGGGTCCCCACATGATTTTTTTTTTGGGGGGGGGGGGGTCCCCAGATGACAGTGAAGTGACAATTTAAGGACTTTAAAGACCTTTTTAAAAAAGGAAAGAAAACAAATAAGACCATTACTGCATCAAAAGTAATCAACAAACTCCATTATAAAACTGGTCAAACATTGGCCAAATTGTCAAATAATCTAAGAGACACATTTTTTTTAAATAGCAGATCTACAAGCTCACAGCAAGGCGTTGTGAGCTCTTAGATCTGCTATTTTCACAATATTTATCTGTGGAACCATGTCAAACAAAATGGATTGCCTCAGCTACATTCCGAGTGCTTGTCAGGGAGGGGGTCCCCAGTTCAAATATGATTATTTTGGGGGGTCGGCGGCCTGAAAAGGTTGAGAACCACTGAGGTAGACCATAATGGCATGATGAATCTTTTTGGGTTCTGGATTGTTCAGCGCAATGCGTCCCTGAGACTCCCTTGAGCCTGTAGTTCTACACAGGCATGTTTCAAAAACTCGGGTTTTTTTAATTCACAAAGCACATAAGGGATTTTTAATCACTTGTTGCAGTCTATTTAACGGACTTCTGGCGTGGTTTTTAAATTATTTATCGCTTCTGTTGTATTTCCTTTAAAAATATTTTTTGTAAATGAATAGGCTATTGCAAAGCCGTGTTTTTAACAAGTATAGGCCTAGTAGTCTAACAAGAAAACCAAATACTAATAAATGACAAAACTGTACAGTTGATCCGTGATCCATTCGAATACAACGAATAATGGGTTTGCAGAGCGCGCGTCAGAAACTCAGGTCATATTTATATCGATTTGTATAAAAAATGTCGAAGGCTGTAAATATGTGTTTATAAGCAGAACCACTATGATAATATTTTGTTTGAAACGGAAAGACTGCACTGTGTGGTGCCTCCAAAACATTTTTATATTCATGTAATTATTACACTTGTTGCCTTTCTGTCAAATGAATAAAGGTGTTAATTGAATATTGTGTCTACCAATTTTATTTTTTAAATATTAGGTGCGGCTATATAGGCCTATAACTCAGCCACGACTATAATTAACTGAGGTCTACGAGGATCGCACTCAATCCACTATAGGCCTAGTAACTTACTTAACAATAAATCAGTCAATAAGCCTACTTTAGAATATTGATTTGCAGTCCAAATATTTTAAGTACTTAAAGTAGCCTAGTTATCGTTTTCTCTTTATAAGAAAGAGTTTTGGTCCAGTGATAAGAGTCAATTATCTTTTGAACTGTCATGTTGAGCAGCAGATGACTCTTCAGTGTGACAGATTATTAGTGGTGCAGCAGGGCTGCGTGCAAAGCGCGGTAGTAGGAGGAGGCGACACACAGACGCAGACATGTTGGAGTCACCCGATTTTTATTAGTATTCTGTTGCCAGATAACGAGAAAAGAATACAGCTCTCTGTGTGTGCGTGTGTGTGTGTGTGTGTGTGTGTGTGTGTGTGTGTGTGTGTGTGTGTGTGTGTGTGTGTGTGTGTGTGTGTGTGTGTGTGTGTGTGTGTGTGTGTGTGTGTGTGTGTGTGTGTGTGTGTGTGTTTTGGGGGGTGCAGGGGGTTCTGAAGTCAGTTTACCCTGGGGACACACACAGTCACTGTCTCTCTCTCTGTCTCTCTCCGTCTGTCTGTCTCTCTCTCTCTCTCTCTCTCTCTCTCTTTCTCTCTCTCTCCCTCTCTCTCTCTCTAAAAAGAAAAAAAAACTGCCGATATTTAACGCAAAGGTACTCCTTTTTTTGTGGCGCAGGCTAAAGTAGGCAAGTAGCCTAATTTGGTGGGAATTTTGGTTTAGGGTAGCAAGCACACTATGGTTTATTAATTTACTGATATTCGGCCATACAATATTCTCCAATTTATTTATTTATTTTTCTCAAAAAAGTAAATACAATCTATTTAAAATGCTAATAAAACTGTCACACATAGTGCACGTGCTGCACATCATAAAGTTTATATAGGGGACCATGGTGTCACATTAATGACCTGATAATAGATGTAGATGTGGGATAAACACAACAACTACTTTAATAACGGCCTATTATGTCAACGCCAAGCACTCAATCATGGGCCAACACACAGTAAAACAACAACTCGCTATTCTGTCTCATCGTTTAGCGTTTCAAGAACTAAAAGAGAAATTACACAGGAACACGGACTTGCACTTAAACCTGGCCACATAAACCATAGATTATTAAGCATCTCGCTGAAATTATACGATGTAGAAACCGCTGATTCCGACCCACATGGACCACCAGGGTGCTGGTAGCCTACTGCGCGGTCTATGGGTGCCGTGTTGCGCGCAGAGACCGTTTATTTATACACGCAGACTCGCAGAGGACTTTAGCATTTAAAGCCTCATTTATACTTAGTTGCGTGCCGGTGTCGTGCTCAGTAAATAGCAGATATACAAGCTTGGTGAGCTTGTATATGATATACAATATACAAGTATATCTGCTATTTAGCTACTGCATGCAACACATGCAACTAAGTAGCCTATAATAGAAGAGTGGGCACCATTGTGGGCACCCTATCATAAATGTATTTTATTTTATAAACAAATAATACAAATAAAATAAAATGGTCTGAAGTAATGTAAAGTACATTTAAACATTTAAGACCTAATATGTTTTCAATAGCTACAAATTACTACAAAACATGTGGGCCTACTTGGTAGTCATATGCGCAAGAAGTTGACGGGTAAATGTAGGTTTGATAATATACCGTGCATGTTCAAATCATTAAGCCTTTTACGTTTAGACCATTTTATTTTTTATTTACATTTTGGAAAATAATTGGCAATTTAACATTGCAGTGCCCACAATGTTAGATGCCCACTCTTCCTATTGGCCTATCCAAGTAGTCAAACCTGAAAAGGTATGTAAAAAAAAGATTTTTTATTGTAGCACTGTCAGGGTGAACATGGGTTGTTTATAGTCTAGACTGGGACCTCTGCTATTAACCTGTCATTTCACATCTTTTCCCCCAGTTTTTCTGCATCACGTGCATATAACAGAGTTCATAACTTTAAAGTGACTTAACCGTGTGTGTGTGTGTGTGTGTGTGTGTGTGTGTGTGTGTGTGTGTGTGTGTGTGTGTGTGTGTGTGTGTGTGTGTGTGCGTGCGTGCGTGCGTGCGTGCGTGCGTGCGTGCGTGCGTGCGTGCGTGCGTGCGTACCAATATATAACACATTTGCAAATTATTGTGCTTATTTTATATATTTTTTATACCAAATTAGAATTGATGTTGTTTTTTTTACTTCCAGCTTGCAATAATATTACTGAATACTACTTAGTTTTTCTTTCATTTGATTACTTTATTATTTATTCCACTCACAAATTCAACTTTTTAAATGCATTTAACGTTTCATCATTCATTACTGGCAGTTAAATGCATCCATGTGTCAAAATGATACCTGCCTTTGATTCAAAAAGAAATTGGGGCAAACTTATCAAATTAATTGCCCCGTTTGCTCTGGCGAAAGTGTTAAAAGGTTGTGTTTCTGAACTCTAGCCTCTTAGCCTTCCCTTATACATATAGGTTGTTTTCAAGAACCCAATCCCAGTTGTCTCCAGTCTGCAGAGTCATTAGTCCAATATTTGGCATTTCATCAAACTGATGTGACAAAAGCGGTATGATATTGCCTTTTGATATCAGTGAGAGCACATTACATTTGACCTCCCCTCAGTGGCTCCCTCGCCATGTGTGGCCCTTGGTTACTGTTTGGCTGCTTATATACGTCGTCAGGGGGATACATTTGTGCAGAAGACAAATGTGCTTTAGCCACAGGGCTATGCTTGTGTGTGTGGGCCGCACGGGTCCCGCAGGTTCAAACGTAATCTCCAAACATTAGCAAGTCTAAGTAGCCATAGTGGTGGTGAACTGTTGAACTTGAATGTGATACTGCATGGCACAACATCACAACACCCTATATAGAGCCGATGTGTGGGCTCCTGAGCCATTCCCCCACTTTTAACCCCACAGCAGTCGACAGCACGGTGTCAGCGCTCGTCTCTGGGGTGCAGCGATATGGGTTGAGATGGAGGTCGGGGAGCCATAGCCGGCATGGCAAATGTACCAATGGAAAAGACTGCATGCTAGCAGCTGTCCAACACTTTGTCAAAAAGCAAGGCTTGAGCCGTCCTTGCATTAGGATCACTCACTATCACCATTTTGCTCAGAAGTCTGATGAAATGAACAGAGAATGGCATTCTTGACAGCTGTGGAAATGTGAACCCTGGGTGACCCCCCGCCGGGCAAGGCAGGGTGGTGATGCTCTCCATAGCCAGCCAGGCAGGTCATGTCCTGATCAGCTCTTCATTTAAGGGCTTGTATCACACACTGCAAAATATACTGACTGTCAATTTAACCCTGAGTGTGTTCAAATGGACACACTGGATTTTATCCTTCATTTTATTGAAATGTTTTTCTTTCTTGGCCTACATTATGCCTGGCCTGTCAGACTCCAATGTTTACCTTTTAAATATCAGTGCTTATGTGCATATATGTATGTGCAAGTCAAAGACAGATTCTGTGCCTGTGTGTGCAATGCGCGTGTGTGTGTGTGTGTGTGTGTGTGTGTGTGTGTGTGTGTGTGTGTGTGTGTGTGTGTGTGTGTGTGTGTGTGTGTGTGTGTGTGTGTGTGTGTGTGTGTGTGTGTGTGTGTGTGTGTGTGTGTGTGTGTGCGCGCGTGCCTGTGCCGGCCCTTCTGTCTGTCAAGTCATGTACCATCTTTTAATCCCTCCAAAGTGTGCACCGTGCCCACGGTTAAGTCAACCCTTTCCTTTCGATGAAACCAGAATTGTGCATTGTGGGGAAGCTGCTTACAATTACCCAAGATGTCAGATCGCTCAAGTTAATAACAATAATCACCCTGGAGAATGTCTTTGCCGCTCGTCCCTTCGAAGCAAGTGGGATTTACTATAACAACAACCGCATTCTGCCTCTTGCTGCTATCCTGCAATTAAAACCCAACAGACACATTATTTGATATAGCTCAGCCCTCCGACACAGCAGTTACACATTCACACTTCCATTTATCTTCACCCATCAACCTATCTTTCTTCCCCTCCTTCCTACTATAGGCTATGCCAGTTTGTTACATGGAGTCTTTTCAACCCCAATCCACCCACACACCCAGCCACCCCCTCACCCCACCCCAATCTGCTTGTGTGATAATTGGCCCAGTTTGAAAGGCCCTACTCTCGTCTGTCCAACTCCAGCAGCCATTATTCTAATCTGGAGATGTAAAATTGCCTATAATTTTCGCTGATGCCCCGTCACTTCATTCAGCAATGCTCGCCTCTTCTTCCCCGGGCCTGCATGTTAACAAGGCACATAATCACTAGGACCGGTGAAACGGATAGGGGTGGTAGATATATAAAAGCAGGAAATGTTAAAAGAAACACAATGGCTTGTCTCTCTCTCTGAGTGAATCAGCTTGGAGCAGTGAAAGCATGGTGGCTGTGATATATGTCTTTGTTCTTACCACTGCTGGGTTGCCTATATGTCTTCAGATTCCTGAGAGAGGTAAGCCAGTACTGTATGTATGTGACTGAGTGCATTGTTGAGGTGGAGTTGATTTTAGTGATGCTACAAGGGCACAACATGCTTGTATTTATAGACTCATTGGAAGCATGGCATGCTATTTTGTCTTTGCATGACTCCGAAAGGGAATATGATGCACATATATATATGCATATTATGGGTGTCATTCATGCACTGCAATTAGTAATTATCATTATTGCATAATACCCAAAAATAAAAGTAGTATAGTAGCTATAAAAAAAAGTATAAATTATGGCATTGACAAGTTAAATTGCTTACAACGTTTAAAATATATAATGATTCAGCCACAACGAATGTGAAAACAATTGGCTTGAAAAAGGGAATCTTGTTGACACAGTGGATAAGTAATATGGTTTGTCACGCATGCTTCAAAGAAAATAAATAGATGGAAACATTGTGCTAAGTGTGAAAAAATAATTGAAAGGTCGCTGAACCTCCTGACCCCTGAAATGACATCACAATGGAAGAGGCTGCACCCTAACTGCGAGTAAAAAGGCTGACATTTGCATGATGTGTAGGGTATATGAAACTCAAAGGTTTATTTGAGAAGAATATATCATTATAAATGGATCACACATTTGATTAGTATTTATTTATTCCTTATATCTCTTATGTGGGAGTGAAGTCTATTATTTGTAATTAGTCTGTAACATCTGCTGTTTGCCAAGGCGGGGGATAAATTAACAAATAAGAGTTTATTTAATCACTATAGATCTTAGCCTAAACCTTGAGACGTAGAATCCTGCACCTCATGTAAATAGCCTAATAGCCGACGCTTGGCAAGCAGCCTCGAGAGAGAAAAATTAAGAGAAAAGAAGAGTTTGGATGTTTCTCTTAAAAGCCACTATTCGGCGCCATTAATCAATGCTCACCGCCGAGCACTTGGACTTCCACATAGCGGGACACTGTTTACAGTGATATAAATAGCTTGTCCTCAATGTTTAAACAGTTAAAACGCCAGAACGTGCAAATCAACACAAACGACTATTAATCAAGCGCAGCTTCGTGATCCAATAATAAAGTCATTTATCATCGTAATATGACAACACAGAGTTTCCTTCGTGGTTTATACTTCAGCCAAGGAAGAGGGGAAATACCGTTAGATAGTTGTATAGGCTATACTTGTCCTATATATGTCCCAATCACGACATGTGTCCTCTTGTTAAAAAAGAAGGGGAAAAAGTAAGGGGTTGGCATTGTGGATCGCAATGGCAGAGGGTAACGCCTCCCCTATAGCATATTTGACCTTTGAGAGGGCGGTTAATTGATTTTCAGTTGCATTACACTGCATGAGCTAAAGCTGATATCCCCTCCAGGTAATTTAAAAAAAGAAAAAAATATATATATATTTTTTTGTATTTTCAAATACCGTTTTTTTCTACCTTACGGTTCTGTAAGGTAGAAAAAAACGGTACGATATGGCGATATGGATGAGCAAAGAGGACTATACAATCCGCAGATTAAATGTGCTTATTCATGGCACATCGGAGGTCTACTGGCCCTGCTTTGCCTCGGTGTCTGCGCATAATATGCAATGCCTAATCGTCACCCGCTCATCCCTGCACTGACTGACCTATTCAATGTGGACTTATGGAAGCGTGAGCGTGCAGTTTATCGCTGACATCTTAATAACGTGACACACAACAATGACTCATTTCCATTCAACTGTTATTTATTGTCATAATGAGAATTATCATTTGCAGTGCAGCGCAATGGCGGCCAGCTTTGATCAAAACATGTATCCACGTGTTATTTTTTTGTTAACACACGTCAAGTCAATAATGATTTCAGTTAAGGCGCGTGCACTGGCTGTTATAGCATAAACTGGAATTTGCAACAAAAAAATATTCCACGCAATAGACTACGGCTACTAAATCAACTGGAGCCCTTGGCAGGACATTTTTTAGCAAACCGAACATACAATTCAAACGCACTGCAGTAATAAAACAATTTTCAACACATTTAAACACAATTCTTGCTGCATGGATCGTTGGTTTAGTGGCCTGGAGTAATTACCGTGTCCGTACTCCTATATATAGGCCGTGCAGCAAGGTGCTGCCCTATACCGACCCGACAGCAAGTAATCCATTCACATCATCTGAGGCCTGGGCATGGCGTCCTGGTGGTGATGATGGTGGTGGTTTGGGTACCAATGGCCAAAATTGTTCATGTAATTGTTTGGGTGCATTGGGGTCCCTTTATTTGACATTGACACCTCCCAAAGTTGAGGCAGCCCCGTGGAGCAGGGCGATATGGACGACGTGCTGTGAAGATGCTCTCCCTCCGGTCCGACGCCATGCTTCATGATCTTTTTATACTTCGACCGCTTATTCTGAAACCATATTTTCACCTAATATGGAGAAAACACATAAAACGGTCATTGCGGTGCATGACATTCAACGCCGCGCCAACCTATAAGACAATTAGACAATTAAAACGAATGACTGTTAAAATGAGCATATTTTTGGCAATGGGCATTTCGGAATGGGCTCGCAAAGAAATTGGGCAATCATAAGCAAAAGTGACGATGGCTTTAGGAGAGTGGCGCTTGTAGTTCGTTAAATTCTAACTCTTCCATTGTTCTGTTTTATGAGGCCAGTGGTGCATGTGCCTCGACAGCAACAAACCGACACTAAGAATATTGTGAAATAAAAAAGGAGCCCAAATAGACGCTGTGGTGGGTCAGCGGAATTTCTGCTGACTCGAAAATAAAACGCTAGCTGTTTTAGGATTTACAATAGCACAAATATTCATAAAAGGCGTCAAAGAGCCAAAGGGGGAAAACGTTAAAATAGCTCAGCAGCACAGAATACATCAAAACTGGGCCAACTGTGAATTTTATGGATTATAGGAACATTTTACAGGAGGGGGCTTTGGCTAACAGACTGGAGTCATTGGACTGTCTCCTATGTGAAAATATATAAATGGCAGTTTGGACTAAAATTATAGGCTGGATATAAAAGAGTGGAAAATACCTATGAGTAAATGACTGGTCCCCTAAGAAAATGCATCTGCATTACAGCATGCACCTGTTTATGTGACCAACATGTTTATAGATGTGAAATTATTACCATACCGCCCATTTCATATTCATTTAACTATGGTGTGTGTGTGTGTGTGTGTGTGTGTGTGTGTGTGTGTGTGTGTGTGTGTGTGTGTGTGTGTGTGTGTGTGTGTGTGTGTGTGTGTGTGTGTGTACCTGCGCACCACACACGCACGTTCAATGCTGTTATGATTGTTAATTGTTGATTTTTATCTCTTTGTATGAGTTTTCTTTCATATTTGTGAAACATTTGTTCACAGGCATGTACCTTTTAAGACGGCTCTTGCTCATATCATAGGCCAATTTGTGTTGACCCATTTTGTAATTACAGTTCGGTTCTCTGAAATGTGAGGGGCTTGAGGTACAATGGAAATATGATGCTCAAATTAAGTATGGTAAACGTGGCTGCATTAAAAGATTGACTTACAAAGTACTACAATTAGGGTTTTCATTTGATCTGGAGAAGTACAGTATAAGCTTTAGGCTAATGATAGCCAGCCTATATGAGAGATTTCCTGCTCAAATGTTGCTGATAACAATACATTCTAAGACCGGTATAAAAAAAAAACTGGAATTTATATTTGGATATTTGTATTCAGTATCATTTGCAAATTGCAAAAAATGCAAGATCAAGCCTATAAGCCTATAGATAAAAATGACTTTGAACATGTCATGGATATATAGCTATCGCCCACACTGTAGGTCTGAGTGAAATGTCAACAGGCCTGACATTCTAAGCCAGGAAGATCATGATGTGCTAAATAATTTGCCTGTAATAACATTACATTACAGTCATTTAGCAGACGCTTTTATCCAAAGCGACTTACAACAATGGTCATTATTATGCTGCTAATAAGAAAATCGGTGTGGCCCCTGTGTCATACCAGCCACAACACATATACAAATGTATGTTTGAGGATTCATGATTTAGGACAGTGGTTCTCAACCCCCCCAATCTAATCATATTTGAACTGCATGGGAAATATTGTGAAAATAGCAGATCTACAAGATCGGCTATTTTCAAATGTTTTGCCTCTTTCTTATATTATTTGACAATTTGGCCAATGTTTGACTAGTGTGTATACTATATTGTGTTGATTACCATACTGTAATGTTATTTTTTTTAGGTATTAAAAAGGTCTTAAAAGTCCTTAAATTGTCACTTTATACTGTCATCTGGGGACCCCCCCAAAATCATGCGGGTCTCGACCCACAGGTTGGGAACCACTGATTTAGAATGTCATTTTCAGGCCCACCTGTGTCTGTGTAAGGCCCATTTTGGCCGCCAGCTCGGCTCTCTCTGGTAAGGCCAGGTACTGGGTCTGTTGGAACCGCTGGTGCAGAGCTTGCAGCTGGAGGCTGGAATAAATAGTCCGGGGCTTACGCATCTTCTTCCCTTTGCCATTGAGGCGAATCTCGCCGTTTTCAATCACCGTGGACTTCTCGTGATCTTCAACAGAAAGGAGCAGCGATTAGCAGTGTGCAATAAAGGAGTTTTGATTTACACCATGCAGTCAACAACACAAAGTTGCACGGAAGTCAGCATTAATATTGTAATATTGTTAATTAATATTGATAATTAATCGACTCAAATGCATCTCGTGCATTTAAATGACAACAGCCACAGATTTTTGTAAAACGTCCTCTCAGCGAAGTATAACTCTCAGACCTTTTGACCCTTGTGACATAGCCGCTAGGCTTCGGGCCTATAATGCTATAGGCCTAAACATTTAAACATGGTTTGTTCAGATGCTAGCACAGTATAGTTTAGCTATAGGGTAGACTGTATAGGCCTATATATGTATCTATACATGTATAAGTCAATATACTGTGAGTGCGGCATACAGTCCGAAAATACTAACAAATGTAGATTAAAATGACTTCTGTTTTCTGGAATAGTTTTGTTCATTCAAAATGGTGTGAAAAAGAACGGCTGGCCCATATACACGTAATAGAACGTAGCTACCCACAGAGCATTATGGTTAATAAAACTAATGGCGCCATCTGCGTTCATTATATAACACAAGACCATCCCTGCAAGAGGCAGCGGTTGAAGGAGAGAGGTCTTGATATGACATTTTGCCCCTTAAATTGCTGTATAGTGAGAGTAGGCCTATATATCCTATTGCAGCGAAGTTAAACTTTGTTCAACCAAGCTGTAGTTTAATAAGGCGAACAATCTGTAATAATATTTGTAATTGTTAATATATCATAGCCTACTTTGAAGTGCACTGCTTCTTTTTGCAAATCGCAGTCATCTCTGAATTTATGGCTGCTTGACATGCTAAACAATGCGTTATAGGATCAAACAAATCAGGCTATATCTCCATTGAAAATGACCTCCTCACCTGTGTCCTCTAACCTCGTGTGGCTCACACTATTGACATGGTTGTGATTGCTGTGCTGGTAGGACATGTAGGCGGACGGGGGATGAGAGTTGACCGCAGCGGGGTAGGCGTAGCCCAGAGACCGTCCATAGGAGGACGCGCTGGAAGGGAAGGGACCTTCGTGCTGAGAATGCCCGGCTGCGTGCAAGCCATGCACGGGGTAAATGTGCGAGAGTCCGGGGGAGGAGTGCTGCTGGTGCGCCGGGTGTCCGTGCGCGAACTCTAGAAAGGCCGATTTGGAGGGATCATTCACACTGTCAGGCATAAAACCCATAGACATCATTAGCTGAAACGCAGGTCCATAAACCCGTCGCTCATGTGTTCGGACAACAAGGGAAAAGTTGGAACAAATCCAGTCACGTCCAGTGCATCGCCTCGGGAAAAATGTTCGGTATTCCAAGATTATAACAGTATATATAAAAACAATATAGGCCTATTCGTGACTCTGTCACTTACAAAATAACGAAACAGGTCCCTCTTTAAATCAATGGTAAAAACTGACGTGATTCCTCAGTCACCTCTCGCAAGTAGACACAGCGTGCGTCTCAAACATACTGCCTTCCATCAGAGCGCGCTCTGATTGGTCTCCAGCACCGAGCTGTCACTGGAGCTCCACCATTAAGTTCATTAACATATGCTGGTGGATGCAACTCAGCCATTCATGCCCATGAAAGAGGTACCTCCCTTGACTGATTAATTCAATTTATAATTGACGGATATTGATTTCATATAGCCCAATACGTGATCATTAGGTGCAGGATTATATCGTTCTAATTTTGTATTTTTTTCAAAAAACGATCCTGTTTATAAAATGGCTGAAATAAGGGGGGAAATTCATTAAAATGCATTAAGTTTTGATATTTTATGCTGATATCATTCATTAAACGTTGGCCACTTTTGTTAAGTAACTATAATTAGGCTTATAAACCATTAATTTGCAGTGCACATGCACACAGGCTAAAGAAAAACGGATTATCTTGGCTCACAACGTGAATATAGAGTAGGACACCGATTAATAAATAGGCCTATTCTAGTTTCACTTTGGGACACAACTCTATGTGTAGCCTATAATTAGGTAAATTAATGTTATTTAATGTAAACATTACAATTAATCTTTTTTAAATACAGGCAAATACATTCGCTGACTGTAACCATCGTTTTGTTTGAATAAAAATAGTATATATATATATATATATATATATATATATATATATATATATATATATATATATATATATATATATATATATATATATTTATTTATAAATATATAATGTATATTAACAGTTCAATAGTTCGGCCAATTGAAAGGCGTAATAATGAGTGGTAGACATTTTCGTTGATGAATTCTTTGCCCTGAGGTGAAGCACTTGACAGCCGCCTGTCATCTCACTGAACATGTCAGTGTCCTGTGCCGTGGCGCCAGGTTAAAATGAGAACGCAACTAAAGTCTTAGTGAATAATTTCTCACACTTCAGCTTGAAATCGAAAACTCGGCAGCTTTGCGAATAACAAGTTCAGTTCAGTTTCTATAGGCCTATCGTACTACGCCTCGGCAAGTTGGCCTGCAGGCTAATAGCAGAAACAGTGAACATAAAAAAATATAACATATTAAAAGCACAGTAGCCTATAAATATTCAATCCTGCGAAATCAAATCAAATATTTTAATCTAGACAGCACTGTTAGCGCATAAATAGTATGCAGGTCGCACAAAACACCAAAGTTTTTTTTAAATCTTTCTAATAATGGTTTGAGTAACGATTATCACTTGTTTGAGTGTCAAGTCACCTAATTTTCACTTTAAATAATAATCATCTTAATAACACAGCCAAGCCTATTACACGTAAAGCCTTTAAAGTAGGCCTACGAGTTCAGACTCCTTAATTATATAGTCTCCGAGGGCAGCGGATCTGCAGCAACTAAAATAAAACTGGTACAACAATGCAACTAGGACATAATAAAATGAAAGTCCGTTTAGCTTAATATGGCTGATGGATATGAGAATTAACAAATGATGGCTTTCATTATGCAATATTTGTTTTTTTTTGTTTTATTCTTGTCCAATGTGCATCATGCATGTAATAGTCTATGATATCACTGCAGTAATATTCAATCACAAGTATAACTTTTTATTGCATTGCATGTTAGCAAATATGTTAATGCATGGTGGGATCTTAGTTTGGAATGGAAATATTCAGATTCATATTTGTTGGTTTTGATCCCCAAATGGTTCTTACACAGCATTAAATGAACACTATGATGATTCTACTGCAGCCTGCAGCCTATATCAGAGGGGAAAGTGAGTGAACTCTGAATGCATGGGGATTATTGCAGTCTTTAATTTAAAGCCTAACTTCTCAAAGGCAAATGTATTCATTGGTGTAACATCTATAGAGTATGTCACTCATGTTTCCTTTCTACCAACTGTCAGCTAACATCAAATTGGCGGAAAGTGGGAAAAACAGATACCTGCCAAAAAGAGAAATAGAGGGATTGTATCAAATGCAGCAGAGACCGGCACAGTCAGCAAAACCCATAAGGTGCATAGGGATTTACTGTTGGTATACGCAGAGAAAATGGTAACCACAGACTCAAAGAGCGGCCCTGTCTCAATATTTCAGCCGTCATTTCACCAGAATAAACCTGCAGGTGGAGGAGAGCTTTGGAATGGAGGCTGCAGCAAACTCCTTAGTATTAATTTAACTCTGACAGTGTAAACATTTACCCGATAAAGGGTGCAGGATTCTACTGTGTATCACAAGGACCCCTATTCCAAAGCATTATTTATACATTTTGAAAGAAGAAAACACATTTCTGCAGTTCATCATTCACTACTAAAGGGCCCTGCAGTCTTTATAATAGTGCTTTCTTTCCAGGCAAGGACTCTAGTTAACAAAGAAGCTTCTTCTGTGCCGTACATTTAATTTAGTAAGAATTATAGATGTTAGCCTACCTTTTTCAAACGGGAGCTGTTTAAAAAAAAAAGAAATTCCCTCATATTTTCAACACAAAGAACATAATTTGACACAGCAAAAGACAAAATCTGCAGGCCACGGGCATCCATTTATCTGCCACTTCATGACAATTTTACTGATGCAACTTCAAATGTTATACCTCAAGTCTTTGGCTTCCATCGCATGTATAAACACTGTCAAATTATGAACAGAGTTGTTGGTGGGTTGAAATGTGGTGTCAAACGTGGTGTCCAACCCAGTCATTTTGGTCACATCCTACACGGCACACTCCCTGCCCGGGCACCCATAGCACACCAGCACCACCGGGTCGCCAGGGGCTGGACCATGTCCCGACACTGACTGCAGTGAAACCTCCACGCGGGCCTCAGCCAACCAGCTGGCCAGAGCTGAGCCACAAATTATTATCACAGTGAAATTACGGTCACAATAAAAAAGGCTGCTGAGAGGCCAGTTTTCACATTGTGGCGCTTTAATATTGTGCAGAACTTCACACACGAATCTGTAAAATCTACACAGTAATATCGTCAGTGTTAATTTAAGTCATGAGTGTATAAATGTAACGAAATGGACCCGTAAGTGTAGCATTGGGAAACTATACGCCTGAGAGTAATTTGGAGAGGCTGTGATGTCTGACTGGGACTAGGAAGTGACCCCTGTTATTCAGTTCATTTCTACATTTGAGAGGACTAATTGGCCTGATATTTAACCACATGAACCCTAGCGTCCCAATTCTCACGGTAGAAGAACGTTTGGCAAAATAAGTGAACATTCAGCAATAAAATATAATATATAATATACAGTATATATATAAAAGAGAGCTTTGTAGATAGGCCATTTTTGCCATTTGAAGTATATGATTGAAATGGTTCTGTGGGATTATTTTCTAAATTAGGTTTGTGAGATTTTAGCCATTCCTTTTCTTAAGATTTCTTTTTT
Organism: Gymnoscopelus braueri; assembly: GCF_963280865.1. Taxonomy (NCBI): domain Eukaryota; kingdom Metazoa; phylum Chordata; class Actinopteri; order Myctophiformes; family Myctophidae; genus Gymnoscopelus; species Gymnoscopelus braueri. Next base: position 23,321,641 of record NC_137617.1, read on the forward strand.
GGGGCTGGAGAGAGATGGGGAGTGACATGTAGCAAAGGCCGTCGGGATCTGGACTCGAACCTACGACAAGCTGTCAGGCTACATTGAGCCTATAGGTGCCTGGACCGTTACGCCAGCGGCCCAGGCCGATTATAGCCATTTCTGAGCAGGTGTTAGAAGCTATAGCTTTATCAACAGGAAAACAATCATATAGTTCCACAGGAAAGTGATGATTTGACAGGTGAATGCGTTCACTAACAAATGAAGAGGCGCGCACACACACACACACACACGCACGCACGCACGCACGCACGCACGCACGCACGCACGCACGCACGCACGCACGCACGCACGCACGCACGCACGCACGCACGCACGCATGCACGCACGCACGCACGCGCGCACGCACACACACACACACACACACACACACACACACACAAGAAGCACTTTACTGGCTGAATGAAAAGGGTTGAGCCCTAGATGCGAATGTCTGTCACAGCTATATATGCCAGGGTGTGGGGAAGTCATACTGTACAGTGTGTGTGTGTGTGTGTGTGTGTGTGTGTGTGTGTGTGTGTGTGTGTGTGTGTGTGTGTGTGTGTGTGTGTGTGTGTGTGTGTGTGTGTGTGTGTGTGTGTGTGTGTGTGTGTGAGAGAGAGAGAAAGATAGAGAGAGAAGGGAGAAAAGGGAAGGTAGAGAGGAGGCTCTTTAAGGCTTGTAATTATGTCTGCATTATGGGAGAAGAACAAAGGCGAGCCCTGCAGTCATGGGCTGGGATGTGCCCTCACCGTGGCTGTCTTAATACACGCAAAGGGAAAATGTTAATAACAATACTCCTGAACTCAGCCCAGACTCACTGGCGTCTCCTAGCCCACATGGTGCGCATGGGCATGTGTGTTCACTGTACTGTACGTGTGTGTGTGTGTGTGTGTGTGTGTGTGTGTGTGTGTGTGTGTGTGTGTGTGTGTGTGTGTGTGTGTGTGTGTGTGTGTGTGTGTGTGTGTGTGTGTGTGTGTGTGTGCATGCGTCTGTGTGAAACGTGATTGCATATAGGTGTGTTTTTCTCACACACACATCATGCACGCACCGGTTTTGTTTCGTCCATCATGCGTCTCTTGATGCAGAGTGACAGCATTCCTCATGTACAAATCAAGTGCACATTCTCATGCAACCGCTGAGTCTGTGATCTCCCCTGCTGGCATGTCATGTTTTACAAGCAGGCCTCTGTCGGGGGCTGAGCATGAGGCCTCGTCATGTTAGAGTGACAGCCCGCGACCCTGACAGGATGCCACAATCTATTATCACAGGCCCAACTCACCACATAATATGACAATATAAGATGACAATATAAGACCCCCGGCTGCCAGCGTCCCTTTTCAGCAGCTCACTCCGTGGGTTAGGTGGGATGGAGCGCTGGCTGAGGTGCGGTTTGAGGGTATCCTCCTCACCCCTGGAAAAATGCATGAAATCAGAGGGAGGGATTTGGGGGAATCAATGAATAAACGATCGTTGTGAAAGATACAGGATTTCATAGTTAGATACGTACGTATGCACAGACAGACAGAAAGACTTTAGTGATCCACGTGGTGAAGTTCAGGTGTCGTGGCATTACAGCAGTAAGCATGAAATACAGGTAATAGAGAGATAAAATTAAGAATAAGATAACAAAATAAAATAGACTTTGACCTATAGCCATCTGCATTTGTCTGACTGAGTTACCATAATGAATAAAGTAGTCTATCACCAGTAAATATGAACATACATCTTTACATGAGTGGATTTAAATAGACTATCGACAGTAGATATGAGGCTGTGTCAGCCGGACCACCACAAGCGTTTGCATTTTTTACCACTTCAGGTAGAGGTAAACGGCATGGATTATAGTATTAGGGCATCTATACCACTGAACAAGGTGGCTGCATATGTATACCTATTGCCCTAAAATAAGCCAATGTAAACAATAGGATTTACTTCTCTCCATTCATGGTCTCTCCCCCCTCAGGAGAGAGAGAGAGCACAACAAGAGCTGGACCTGGATCAGAGAAGAGGATTGAACTGCCATAATCTGTCCTCCAGGCACTGTGTGATAGGAGGAAGACAACTAATAATATCGGCCCTGGCCCAAACGCTGTCATTCCTCAAGTGCAGCCATGTTGCTGCTGATGTCCCAGCCTGCTGTCTGTCTGTCTGTCTGTCTGTCTGTCTGTCTGTCTGTCTGCTGGAAGCATCCATGGCTCTGCACAGTTCACTGCTGATAAACGCTGTCTTCATCACTCATGTGTAAACCCTCTTGGCTTGTAGGCTACAAGTGAACATTTTTAACCACTTGAACCCCAGAATCCGTAGTCTGGGGGGAACATTCGCCAAAAAATAGCAGATCTATGCGTTGTGAGCTTGTAGATCGGCTGTTTTTGGCAAAGAGATCTGGAAGAAACAGTCGCAACTCAGGTTTGTTTCACTAAGACTAGAGGGTTTAAGTGGTTAAAGTAATGGCCTATATGCTGCTGCTACCCAAGTTATACTGTATAACAGACGCATTTTATTGTCATTATATTATGATGTAATAGTACAGCTATACTGACATGTTAAATATTATAATCAAGAAAGGTGTCTGTGATCCAGTTATTAAATTGTATTTGAAACATTCAAAATTTCTGTTGCCTACTTGCAAATGTTGGCCTGTCCAGTAAAAACACCAATAACAGAGGAAATGTCTATCTCTTGTCATTATATTGATTGGGTGATTATAATCTCATTAAATGTAATGCAATTTATTTCTTTTATTATTGGCCTCTTTTTTTCACTATTAAAATAACAGGGCTTGTCAACTTTTTAAAGTCATCATGAATGCATTATTTATTATTTTCAGCATATAATAGTTTTTTATTCTAGAGCTAAGTTTGGGTGGATAGCCTAGCCTATGCTTTCTGGTTGGCATTTTGTGTGAATTTAATATTCAAATAGGTAAACTAAGAACTTCAATTAGGCTAATAATAATAATAAAAACGTGCGTGAAACAATGCGTGCAAACACTAAGGATATAATAAGGTCGAATTACCCAGTAAATTAATTGAATTTAGGCCTACAGATAAATTCGGTTATCCTAATGCTTTAATTGTAATAATGATTTATCATGTCGCAAATAGGCAATGCATTCCATCGGAATTTTATGACGACTGACAAGTGAAACAAGCCCTTTCTTTCTACTTTCTTTCTATTTTCATTATTTTGCCATTATGAGCCTATGAGGTATATAGCCTATATAGCCTGTGATTTATCGCTCAATCGTTTAGCTCAAAACACATTTGACAAAAGATCTGACCGTTAAGTCGTTGTTTAATCGTCTATAATAGTTTGAGGCCAGACATTGTGCAACCTACGGCGGGGCGACTCGGAGATCTGCGTCCCGTCGTCATCAGCGGGGATCTCCGGACACGCACCTGCATCCACAGAACAGAGCTAAATAGACCCACAATTAGCGCTACAACTGAAGTGACTCAGAGTGCCGGGATACCAACCACTACGTGGGAAATACCAGAGTGTTTCTGCTCTTTTGGCTCCAGCGTTGAATTCATCATTGGCGTAATTGTTGCCAGAGAGTAGAGTAGAGGAGAGAGTGAGGATCCCTCTCTCTCTCTCTCTCTCTCTCTCTCTCTCTCTCCACGGCCGGCCACGCACCGCAGCCTGACGGTTAGACTTAAACTTTTAATTTGATTGTCTGATTGTACTGTAAAGGACTTGGGAAACCCAGAAGAAAAAGATGCCTCGACCGCAATGCGCACTTAAAACCAATGTGAAACCAGAGCGTACTGTAGGATCAGTGCCTATATTTGTTTGTACACTACCTGATTTAAATGGCCATTTGGAAGAGAACGGCTCGGGCTGAAAACAAGAGCGCACATGGAGGAGTCAACTTGGCACCACACGCAATATGTCCAGTTAGCAGAATGTGTGCACAGTGCACACACAACTCATGTAGAAAGGAAGATGTAGGCCTACTCAGATCTTTGACTTAACTACCACATCTGTAAAAAGTCCTTACTTAAGTCCAAGTAGGCCTAGTATCAAAATATATAGCCTACCTAAAGTAGGCTAGTAAAGGCAAATGGTCATAATATCCTTAAAGCCCATTTCAGAATCATATTGGACTATGAATTATTATCCTTAAAACCCATTTCAGAATCATATTGGACTATGCATTATTGTGTTAACTGGTCCTTGTACAGACCTAGTAAAGTCTAGGCTTAACACCAGAAATGGCCCCCTCCTCAACCGTTTGCAGTACACATATACGTTTTATTGCTACTAGTGTTGATGATGTCTTGTATATTATTTTATGTCTTTAAATATCTCGATTAATTGAACACACAGGACCACAAGGGAAACAAGCCCTTAGGGCTTTTTGTGCTATCCTTTTAGCACCATGGTATAATCATACCACTGTACTATTTGCAAACTGTTAATAAAGTATTCAATCAATCAATCAATCAATCAATCAAATGTAATATTGTTGGGTTAAAGTTGGAGCTCATTTTGGAGCTCATTTTGGAGCTCATTTTAATGACTACAGTAGGCTATATACTGTACTGTGCTGCATGGGTTACCTATACAAATATGTAATCATTTACTGGTTTTATAATTTAAGTAACTATAACATAGCTGTCAAATAAATGTAGTTAAAAGTACATATCCCTCTGCATGTAGTGGAGTAGTTTTTAAAGTAGCATGAAATTGAGATACTCAAGTAAAGTAGCCTACAAGTACCTCTAAATTATATTCAAGTATAAATGCACATTCCACCACTGCAGGCATACAGGGCATGTGCTCGCGCCTCCATTTACGTCCGTCTGTATCCATGGAGTGGTATGAAAAAAAATCGTTTTTTCTGCAAGCAATTTTTTGAGATGTCAGCCCAGCGACCCTTCTCCACAAATCAAAGTGTTGTCAGTCAAGAGGGCAGGTTGACGGACGGCCAACATGACAGTATAGTGGCTGTGGATTGGGTTACAGCCGTCGCCTTTAACGGCCTACCCCAGCTCTATGGCTTGGCTGTAGCTGCCTGCTCCACATCTGGAACAAAGAAGCCAGTCTGGGGCTACCCTTGGTGTTTACAGCTCTGTTGTTTTCTCACACTCCTCGCAAAATGGTGCCCAAACACACATTCCAGACTCACCAGCTCAACGTGGGGGGAAAAATATACTATATTTTTCCACTGTAAATCTCACTCCCCATGCCAAGGGAGGTTGGTAGAAAAAACAAAACAAAACAATGGGGGGGGGGGGGGGGGTGGGAAACTGGCACAAATCAGCGGGGTGACTGTGTGGCAGCAGCCGTTGAGTGGCTAGAGGAGACGGACGATTGTCAGCGTATGAAAGAGTGCTGCCTCGCTCCATGGTGGCTGAGATGGCGCAGGGTTCAGCTGAGGTCAACGCAGCCTGGGGAAAGGCCTTATAGGGCTGCCAGAGTCTGCCAGAGGCTGCCTGCTCCGTTAACTGTCTGTTTACGAGCATCTGAGAGGAGACATTTGAGGAGGCATCTGAGGATACATGTTGGCGGGCAGCGGATGAAGTATTTTGAGTGATTGAGGAGGGATCTTGAAAGCCAACTGAGAGGGAGACTGCAGTCCACAGACAATATGTCTAAACCATCATCTTACTCGACAGACAATAAAAAAGGTACATGATGCTCGTAAAAACAGTATAGGCTTAATATGGTGCAGATGTGGAGAAGGCAGAGCAACATTAAGCAAGAGCTTTTTTTATAGTTTGGTTTGGTTTAGTTGAGTTATTTGTCCTTAAAGGTGTACAGACTAAAATGATTTGGATAATAAAAAAAACAAGTCAGTTATTAAACATCTCAAGGCAAAAACAAACAAAAGATAGACAATGAAGATGACAAGGAAAGTCTCCTAGCTTGCATCTATTCTTTGCAGAAGGAGAGAGCAGAATGAGAGATGACAGACGGACGTAGAAATAGCCAACCTGCACGACAATGATTTGCCCCGGGGAGTCGTTGCATGGGGCACACATGCACACCCAATCAACAAACAATGACACATGGCTCGGGGTTGCCAGGCTTTAGTCAGTTAGGTCCTGTAAAAAGACCGGTTTTCCAGGTCCGAGGATTATCCATCTGAAATTACCTGCCCCTCTGGTAACGTGAACCCCCTTTTGTGGTCCGCAGGGCAACAGTGCACTAGATAAGCGTCACTTTAAAATGTTGGAGGTGACGAGGTTGACAGCCCTTAAAGGATGGGACATCTGTCTGGGCAACATTGAATGGGTCAACCTGTCACTTCTCTGGGCAGGGCTAGGGTTGCCAGGCCTGCGAGCAGGTGACTGCTCTGAACACAATACATCTTCCCTTCAATACTTGATATATACACTTCATATTGTAAAGTTAATGTGACCAGTCTCAAGAGTTAACCGCATTAATCCTGTTGTCCCTATGTTGTTATCAAAATCTTTCTACATTTTTTTAAAAGAAATTCAAGATTTGTCAAAATCTTTCGAAAATATCAGATCTTCAAGCTCAAAACGCATCACAACACGACACAGCCATTTCCGAATAGCAAAAGTATAAAATAGGGCTTAAGTGGTTAAATTACCATTCAGGATTTTGCCGTGTACACACGTCCTCTTGCTTGACGTGTATCAAACAGCGTTTCTTGAACGAGGTATACAGAAAACTACTGCATAAAACGTAGCTTAAGTTCATACATGTCCTATATGTCAAAACAGGTTTTACTGCTCAGTGCAGAAACCTGGCAGGGGTATGTTTCCTATTCTGTGTGACCATCTTATGAATAGAGCTTTTAATATTTGGTTTGATATGAGGCCCTGCCAGCCGCAGGGTCAAATCCCTCTCTTTACTGCTCTTCAATAGGAACAACTCAACGGGATCAAGTTCAGCTTCTGACAACAAGCCTCAGCTCTGTCAAGTGTTAAGTTCCATTGTGACCTACAATGGAACACAATGGCCCCCATAGTGCACAGCCAGTCCCAGGCTGCCTATCAAATAACGCAGCGTCTCTAGATAGAAAAACTTGTCAAACTGATATTAAGATATGTTTTCTTGTGTGGTGTCATTGATTTGATCGAAAACGTCAATGTGTGCTACTGCTCAGTAGCACATGACATGTTGTGTACATGGTGCTACTGAGATTGACATTTTCCTATGACATGGCAATTTATTCCGTTGTAACAGAATTAAATCCCTGGCTAAATATTGCACATTACATTATAATATACAAGCAACATGGTTATAGCTATTTGATACAGTCTGGACAACAACAAAAATCTGTTGCACCTGCCGACTACAGGTTCGAGGAATAGAACAACTAGTTCCCACATAGATCAAAAGATGAAACATTTGCAGCCAATAAGCCTAAAAATATGAGGAGTCACACATAAGTGCTGATGGGCACAGTGTTTTAAGTTACTCCTGTGACCCTTGCTTCATGGCGGCCATTTTGCTGCAGTGCTTGGGGTGTTTAACCTTGTCAAATTAAAGTGTTTGTCACTGGAGGGTTAGACTACTAGGGCTAGGTTGGGCCAGGGATTTAAAAGGACCGGTGCTCCCAGATTGTCAGATTGTCTCCGTCTGTCTGAGACCTGCCAAGAGACATCAAAGACTCGGCAACTCACTCGGATCATCTTTGAACCTCACCGAAACACACCCTCCTCACTCCTGCATGCATTCTTGCCTTGCATCTTGGGTAGCTCCTTTTGCTATTTAGTTGTAAACAAAAATAAAACAAAAATTATACATGGAACAAGAAAAGATTTGCACCCAAGCGAGAATTTAACCACTGAAACCCTATATATACTTTGTTGACCGGGTCCCCTCCTTTTTCCCTCTACATCAATCTCTTCACCCCAAATAGCCAATCTTCCATCCCACAACACATTGCGTTACGACGCGTTGTGGGCTTGCACTGAATGTTCACCTATTTTCGCAAAATGCTTGCCTATTATGACATGCCCAGAATAGGGACACTAGGGTTTGTGTGGTTAAAAGACTGGCGTTTGCTCAGAGACATCATTGGCGGTTTTGTTGTAGATATCTGGTACGGAGGGGGTGTACTCTGACATCTCGTGCCATCGTGCTTTCAAAGTGAGGCAGCAATCTAGGCCTGAAGTCGTTTTCTGAGAGGCAGCAGCCTTCCCTCAGCTCCTCGCCAAGATTGATGGCTACGAAAGATCTACCTGAGGGAAAGATCAAAGTCAGACAGGATACATTCACCTCACCGTTTAACTCTTTCATCTCAAAATCTTTTCTACACGAGTCACGACCCTTCACCTGTCTATCTGGTTGACCTCCTCTTGATGAATAGAGTAGGCAGTTTATGTGGTGGTTAGAGTGCCATTTTCATTTACTGGGAGAAATGAAATTGGTCAAACCATGGAACATGACATTGTCTGCCTTTTATATGATCTTGAACCCATTATACTAAACGTGATTGTCTGTATGTTTTTATGGGGTTGTCAATACGTCTGACACCTACGTCACCAAGACAAATTCCTGTACAGTTCAAGGGAAACTTCACTGATTTTGAAATCCTATTGTTCTGATGTGAGGAGATCACATATACACACTGGGCCCTATCTTGCATGGTTATCCCTTATGCTTAATCTTATTAGGCATTTTGTATTGTTTTGAAAAACATTTTAAAATAGTGAAAATATCTTTGATAATCGATAATCTACATCGATGCGTTGTGAGCTTGTAGATTGGCTATTGTCTCTATTTTAAAATTAAAACAAAAAAGCCTAATACGATTAGGCATAAGGGATAACGCGCCGCACAAGGTACGGCAGTGCATATAGTGTGGGAAAAAAATACCCATGTATTCTATGTGCACGCCTGTCACGACACGCCCGATGACGTGAAACAACGCATTTGATGTCACAATTGTTCAGTTCCACATTTAGCTGGATAAATACACAGACTACATACTGCATATGATCTCCTCACATCAGAACAATGGGATTTAAGTTCAAAATCGGCAAAAGAAAATTCCCTTTAATATATAATAAAAATAAGGGAACCTCCCCCCTGTCGGGTGATAAGAAGCGGCCTGCTTGCTCCTCATGCATTGAAGGAGGCATGAGTTTCAGCTTGGGCTCTCCCTAGGCTGGCAGAGGGAGAGTAGCGCCCAGGATTACATAGGCAATTGGCACTGGGTGAAAAAAATATGGGTTACAAAATCGTGGGATAAACATTTTGAAAAACAAATGCATATATAATAAAAATAATAAAAAGCTGATTCATAAAAAAAAACTAAAAAACTTTAGGCTATCCTATACACTTTAAACACGCCAGTTCCATTGTATTTTCACACTTTTCACAACAGCACATTTGACTTTGCAGGTTCCTCAATGTGGGGCAGTCCTCACGTCGGAGGCCAGTGGTGGTGGAGGGAGGACTATTTGCATTCCAGCAGTGAGAGTGAGTACAATTAAGCCATTTCCCCTCCAATCTATCTCCCTGCAGCCCGCCATCCAGGCAGCCCTGCAGATCAATGGGAACCACAGCTGCATGGCTCATGTGTGCCAGGCTGTGAGACAGAGGAGAAGATTGGGGTTAAAACCCTTCTGGCCCTCAGATTGGCTCCATACCTGCATCTAAAGCTAAGACTCACAGGGGACTAACAGCTGTCCGCTGGGCAGAGTGCGGAAACTGAGTTTCTCGCCCCATCTGTAAAAGCATTACACAGACTGTGGCTTCAGTGCACTGTTTGCTTTGTTAATGGCTAGAGAAGAGATGCCTATGGTTTGTATCAATAATTCAAGGCTGGGGCCCTCAATGAGCATCTCTTTGGGGCCCTAGAAGAAGCGAAAACACCTGGTACTTTTAGAAATGGGGTTCATTTTGCCACCTGTGCTGCTGTGGGTGAAGGAATCCAGTACGGCAGACACCTAGCTTATACATCGCAATCCATCCGTGACCTTTTCCCCCAGGCACTGCAGACTGGCCACTCCAAAGTCAATTAGTCAAATCGCATTTCACAAAAGTAGCCGGATTCTCCCTTCCAGTGGTCAAGGCCCTCTGGGAGTCAAAGAGCTGGCTTAGGGGCTGCAGGCCATGGGCCTTAGCTAAAGAATGGTATGGGATTAGGCCTAACAAAGAGCCACAGATATCCCTCCACACCTGTGCAAGTCTCCTCTTGGAGGACGGCTAATAGGAAGAGCCTTTGGTCCAATTTGCAGGTGCTCAGAACTTAATCTCTCCGGCTCTCAGGCCATCGCGGGTATCCGTTTCCCCCACTTCCCAGCAACAGCCCTCCGTCCCGATCTTGGACATAGCCGCAGAGCTGTCATGTGACAAGGGCTTCCATCTCTTCTCCCCTGGCCAAGTCCAGGTAATCAATCATTTACATGTGTAATTAGGAACGGGTGTCAAAACAGAAACTGTACCCTCACTCAGGGACTGTGTGTGCAGTGGGACTGACATCAGACTTGGCAGGCGCTGGGTAAACAGGGCCGGTGGGAGAGAGGAAGAGAGGAAGAGAGAGAGAGAGAGAGAGAGAGAATGAGGGGGTGGGGGGGGTAGATGACACGTTGAGATGTGCTGGTTTTTGTAGGTCTTTAGGTACTACTACTTGTCACCCAAGGGGTGAGCTGCTCATCAACGTATCAAATGATGTAAGGACATATCTCTATTTGTATAGTGAATTAATGATAAGAAGCACTTCTGTTTAAATCTACTTTGTGCCTCTTTGTGGCCGCATATTTATCCCAGGCCAGCACGATTTCAAAATGTAAAACATTCCAACTCTTGACTTTATTGTGAGCACTGGGAATGTCCGACTATCAAAGTTAAGGGTAAATTACTTGTGTTATGGACTGCCAAAACACACAACAAACACTTAATAACTGCCCCCCCCCCCCTCCCATAACAAGTCACTTAACCTCACTTTTGTCTCTCCATCGTTTCTCAAGTGGCTCAATTGCCTCTTTAGCACCCAACCAGCCATTTCACTCCACTTGAGGTCATAACAAGGGATTACACAAAGCAACAACAAACATGCACCAGTTTCAAATGATGAATCGAATACACAAAATTATAGGCTGCTATGTTTGGATTTGCCTACTGTATGTTGCTGATGGCTTTTTGATGTAGGCTGTAGTATTTACAGATGTAGCTTGGTTTTTCTGTGCAATTTAACATTTAACTTGTAAAATGAAATTTATTTTTGCATTTTGATGATGTGACATTAACCAAAATGGGCCATGGTCTGAACTGGCATGATTAAAATGTTGCCACCATACTGCAGTCAATACGTCTTTTCACAGCTTGGGCTATTTATTGTCAATTAACATACTGTAGATCATTTTCCTGGTGGCTTTAGTTTTAGATTACACGTGTCTTTACTTTCGTTCAAATCTATCTACGCTTTAAAATGCAAAAATGCACCGTTCCCAAGCAAGTATCAAGTCCCTGCAAGCTCATTTTTATACCATAATGAAATGGAAGGGAATACGTTTTTTGGAAAATGTTCGGCAGTATTGTAAGGTATTGGGCTAAACATTCCAGACCACCGGTATGATCCTTTAAACCCATACACCATGACAATAACAACACAATCAACAATAAACACTTCTGCCACACCACATGCCTGAAACTTTTTCCCGTGGTTTAGTGGGCGTGCTTACTCGATGGCCAGGAGAATGCACAAATACCAAGGTACAATAATCCACCTGTCACCTGAGGGGGATAGGTGTGGTGCTGTAGGGCAGGCAGAAGGAGGGGGGGGGGTATATGTGCAGGCCACCGTGACTTATGTGGACTCATGCAGCCACTACCTCAGTGCCCAGAGGGTGAGTGGGAGTTTAAAAGGGCCTGTCTGGGGCCTGAGTTTAGAGTTTCCCAAGCAGAAGAGTGGCTGAGCTTTGAAGAGGCAGGTCCAGTAATGAATTGGTGTATTGTCTGCAGGGAGGGAGAAGCCTCTGGGTGGGGCATCACATCAAAGAAGGTCCCTCTTTATTACCTGCAGCCTCGGTTCAGGTATGCAACTGGACAGAGCAGAGGGCAAGCACACTGACCCTTAAAATAAAACTGGGCGCGCTTGTCCTGTTCAAGTGATGTATGGCAGTTTTGTTATTGTAAATCCATGTCAAAACAAGACCATGGGAATAAGGGGAGAATGTCATCTTTAAAGGACATACAGTATCATTTGCAATGATGCAATGTAACACTACATTTCCAGGTGGGTGATTAGTGCAAGGGTAGAATCATATGACCACTGCTACAATTTCTTGATCACTATCAATACAAGCCACCAACAATTAAGGAATATAAGGCTTGTATCCACGCGGTTCCCTGACAAAAAATATATATTTTTGTTTACCACTTCGGTTTATTTTCAAAAGATCATAATGCCAGTCCAACTTAGGTCCTTAACCCCACACACCAAGCCAAACCACGGTCTGCAGCTCAGGTGGGACCGCCAAACGAGTTTTCTGCAGACACGCGCTGGCTTTGTCCACACAGCGGACCCGGTCAGCCTTTACAAGGGGGATACAGACACCTAGGAATGCACTGACCGCTCTTCTCTGCACTGTCCTGGGGCTGGACTGGCTTCTCGCAAGGTCAGTCTCCCATGACACCCAACCAACCCTGAGAGGGAATAACCTGTGCTTTGATGTCCAAGTGGTCAGGTTTGAGAAGATGAGGCACTGACGTGGGAGATTCAAACCGTGGCCGTACACCTGGATATAGTGGCTTCAGATCTTCTCTTTAGAGAGTAACGAGAGCGCAGACTGTCTTGAATGTCCTGTATAACAAGAAACAAACTGGTACTAGAATAATTTACGGTGACCAATAAACTGATGTCATATGTGCATTCCAAAGATTAATTCGTTTACAACTAATTAATTAATAAATATACGTACGCACACGCGCGCACACACACACACACACACACACACACACACACACACACACACACACACACACACACACACACACACACACACACACACACACACACACACACACACACACACACACACACACACACACACACACAGTATAGATATATACTTTTTCTTCCGCTTTCTCGCTGCTGTAAAGGTGCAATTTCCCACCTGGGATCAATAAAGTACCTACTTACCTAGGAATGCATTGACCTTACCTACATCAGCTGCACTGGAAAGTACCCAGAAACACTAGAATATCAGACCACTAATCTGATGTCATACCCAAAATCAAGAGATTTAGCATTTGTTTCAAAACTTTGCCTTGCGTACATAATTATAACTGGAAAATACCCAGGTATCCCACTAACCCTCATGGACACTCAATATTTTATGTAATAACCATGGCTGCTATTTTAGCAGGCTAATATACCAGGGAGCGTAGTTCCTGTAGTTTCTTTTAGCAAGTGGCGTAAACAGTACTTGGGGGGGATCTATACTTGAGTTTGTATAGTCGTCATGACTTTCGCTTTTACTTTCACTCTACTACATTTACAGTGGACACCTCATTACTTGCTACAAAATAAAATCTGAATATAATTGTCAGTTTTTCATCATCATGATATTGGATTATAAAAGCGTTGATGGTGGCATTGCATATCTCCCACAAGACCACACAGTGACACAGCTGAGGCATTTGCAATTTTGCATATACTTCAGTATCTGGAATCACAAACACGATAACTTGGCCTCCTCGAACAACATTGGCGATCTGTTGGTGATGATGATAATTACTGACGCACTGCCAGCACCTGTTTTGGAGGAAAATGAACACTGCTATATCTAGCAATAATATTTGCCCACAGAATTAAATGCCTCTTGCGTCTGCCTAAGAGCATGGAAATAATGGTGTTTCATAATTCTCTGTGGAACCTAAAACATTATTCAGTCTTCATGGCTTTATATCAAGTATTATTTTAAAAGCTCCAATCACAGTTCATAAAGCTTGGAGAGAGAAATAAACATTCCTGGTTGATTTGTTTCTTTTTACTATGAAAAGCACTTTGTACTTTTATTTTTGATACTTAATTACATTTTAACACCAGATATGTTTTATACATTTAAGTACATTTAATTTTGAGCTACTTTGTGACGTTGACTTTTTTACCCAAGTTCCTTTCATATAAGATAGCTTTACTTTTACTTAAGTATGACTTTCAAGTAGGACTTCTTTCTACACCAGTGCATCTGGAATTCCCTGCCGATGATGTCATGGGCAGGTACATTTTCGAGCTATCCACAGTGCGCCTCTGATAGACAGAGTGAGTAGACAGAAAGGATACCGTCCTATAGTGAGCATTAGTGAAGACGGTATAGAAACAACTGATAAAAGGTGGAAAGTTGCTTTAACAGAGAGGAACGGTAGCAGAGTCTCCCCATAAGGAAGAGTGGCCGGCCACACAGCCTCTGTGTGCTGGATTGCTTTCCTGTGGGAACAGGCTCTCTTCTGGATGCCCTCTTCCACCTGTGTGTTTCTCACCAGCTGGGACTGCTGCTCAGCCACCCGGCCCTAATGTCATAATAGTCATGTTCTGATGTTCCTCTAGATCTTCTCCAGCCGATGTGAACAATGGCTGGCAGATTGGACAGGTTGTGAATAGGGGCCGAAGCAAAACTGGGAGGGTTCTGGATTTGTTCCCACACCTGCTGACTAAAGTTGTATGAATGATGGCCTGTGACTTTTCGCTACGGGGTAGAAGAGCAGGTAAATGTGCATTGGACATAAGTTACTGTTGTTGTCTGAAGACAATCAGATGTTAGCCTAGGTGGAGTGTAGAGGGGTTCTTGTTGGTTGGCAGACATACGTTTAAGAGTCAAAATAACCTTGGAATCCAACTGCAAAATGTGTTAATTGGAAATAGCCAATACGTTACTTGAAAAAACAACTAGATTAAGGGCCCTATTTAGACAATCTATTATGGCACACAGCGCAGAACGCAAGGCACAAAGCGCACCCATTGCAATCCTTTAAGAAGCAGCTGCACCATCATCACGCAATGGTATTTGAACAACGTATTTTCCTCATGAGGAAAATGTAATTCCACTATATATGGGAGCAGCATTTATAATTATGAGATCATTATTTAATGATATCAGGAGACACAGGGGAAATAAAAGCTCTCTGTTCACTGAAACGTCACATGGAAATGAGGTGTCCATACTCATGTCAGAAATTCACAGTAGCCTAATGTCTCCTCATGCCCAAGAGACATTTGTGATATCTTGACATATCAACTTAATATTCACATGCTCATTCTCATTTAGGTTATTTTTTTAACTGCATAATAAAGCATGGGGACATGCATCGCGCGCCCTCGGAGCCCCATTTGGATACGCCAGCGGTTCAGGCCGGATATTGATGATGATGACTACAGAGACAGATGAAAAATTCCAGGACGCTATGGATTCACAACATTCTTATATGACGAGAGGTATTCGAACACATTCTCTATCAGCAATAAAATAGAGAGGCTACTTACAGAAATAAATGCATCTCTGCCTTTCCGAACCGGACATTTCTTCCGACGTTGGAAGGAGCATGTATTGGCCTTAAAGGAGTAGTTTACCCCAAAAATTACACACCCCATGAAGCCTTGAATTCATGGAGATTTTTGGGGTTTTGTCGCATGCCGAACCGGTCCGGGACC
The DNA here is from genome assembly GCF_963280865.1 of Gymnoscopelus braueri. Lineage (NCBI taxonomy): Eukaryota > Metazoa > Chordata > Actinopteri > Myctophiformes > Myctophidae > Gymnoscopelus > Gymnoscopelus braueri. The sequence continues at coordinate 23,337,251 of NC_137617.1, forward strand.
AATGTGTTGGACAGACGGACAAACCGTAGCCATCCTTAGTTAACAGGGTTAAAACCTGTCATAGATAAGACACCCACCAATGACACCATCAAGCCACATGAAAACCACCAATGTGCCTTGTGAATTGAACTCCCCAGGTCTCAATTAGCCCTGATGACATACCAAGTGGGAGCTAGTATTGAAATCATCCAAGGAAAATATTGTTGGGGAGCCATAATAATAGACTACGGGGCCCCAGAACCACAAAACAATTACTGATTACTTAGTTCTGCTTGTCAGCTACGACAACATGGGGTTCAATAAAACAAGCAGGACGCGAAAACAAGAGTGCACACAGGGGACACAGACAGCACAGGCTAACTCTAATGTAATCTATTTATCACCACATGGCATAATAATGCAAGGCCAATTTCTAAAATTTTAAGTTCAATGTTAATTTCTGTCACTTTTATTCTGCGTGCACAGTACTTAGAAATGAACCACCCCATATAGAGTCCCCAGGGCTCTATACTAGATCCGCTCCTTTTTTCCCCTCCACACCAAATCTCTACGCCAAAAATTCAGCAATCTACAAGCTCACCTTGAGCTTTTAGATCTGCTATTTTTTGCCGAATGTTCGTCTCTAGAATAGGGAATAGGCTTCAAGTGGTTACTTGAGTTCATCACCTCTTGTTGTGAATAATATACAACCACAGGTGTGTTAAAACACAAACAAATGAAAACTAATAATTGGAGAACACCCATGAGACCAGGGAACAGGTGTGATCTATGTACATACTAGCTTCATTAAATGAGCTAAATGAAACCACGCCCTTCATCTACAGTAAATCACATCGTTTATGTCACCTGCTCTAGGCCAAACATATATTAAAAGAGAATACTGGTCCATGAGGGCGGTGATTTTCGAATTGAGGGCCACTGACCCCAGGGGGGCCACTTGGGGGCCAATTGGAAAGGAGAGGAAAATGTTAGCTTTTTTCCTTTAAATAATATGAATAATAAATATTATTATTAATGTTAATAATAATAATAATGTAATATTTCAATTCAAATAAAATGTATTCATTTTATAATAGTAATTATTTTTTTGGGGGGGTAAATAGCCAATCTACAAGCTCACAACGCATTGCAATGTGATGCGTTGTGAGCTTGTAGATCAGCTTTCTTTTATTTTAAGCCGTTTCGCAATAGGCGGGGCACAGCCAGAGGCTATGGCTATTTGGGGGTCCTTGGCATGGAAAGGTTTGAGAACCACTGGTTAAGAGGATTCAAAAACAGCAATGTTCAATTGTATTCAGAGTTTTAAAAACTATTAAATCACTTGAATATTGAAAGGGTCTTCATGTACACAACATGATGTTTTACTTCTCCCAAGACTTCCTTATAAGTCAAATGCAGACTTTGACAGATCGTGGTGGACGTGACCGGGCTCTATGGTGATGTACTTCCTGTGGGTTTGTCCCAGTCAGAGATCTGGTGATAAAGGGGCTGGGCCAGGGTCTGCTTCTCGCCAGCTGCCTCCTGTGGTCACGTTAACTTGGCCCCATTAGTCATAATCTGGTCCCCAGGGCCAGCCTTGAAAACCCTGCCCGGCAACTGCGTAGAAATACCCAAAGCAAAAACAAAAAAAGAAAAGCTCCTCTTATGTGCCTGACCCAAGGACAAAACTAGAAAAAGCCTTATCTGATGGACTGACTGAGTCTTGGCTGTTCTCCTTGTCGAATGAGGCAGAAAGGAAAAGTTGCTCTCTCAAAGTGGAACTTCAGATAACAGAAATAGCTCCCTGAAATCTGTGCGTGTAGACAAATATTGCCTTATGGTGGGTGGGATTCAGTCACTCCATTGGTCGTTGTGTAAGTGTATCGTGTCCGATAACTTTGCAGCACTATGCGAATGAATTCTATCGATAACCTTTTCGATGAATCGAATAATCTGAAATCACTTTAAAAATAATAATATTTTATTAAATTTGCTTCTATCAAAGAATCAGTGCAAAAAATCCTAAATGATGATTCTTTATAATCAACTAAATCGACTAGTCCGATTACCTATTGCAGCCTTCACGGTCCATTTACTGTAGGCTACTGTATTTACAGATGTACAAACAACACAGGATGTATTTTATGTCTGTGTATTTTTTTATTGAAAACTATTTGTTTATATAAAAGTACTCAAGCCTTTAAATTATTACTAATAATTGAGGGTGCCTAAAAGAAGGCTTTCCCCCTTGCATGCAAAGCTGAAGTGAAAAGTTTCCAGAAGCCCTTGATCATAGGATGGAAAACAGTCAATAATGTTAAAGGTAGGGTAAGTGATATTTTTTGGTTAAAACAAAAACTATTTTGTTAAAAGGTTAAAAAACTATATTCTGATAGTAATCATTGCTATAGAGTGTTTTTTCAGTAACAGACGTCTCCCTGTCTCTCCAGCTCTTTAATAAACAGAAAATATATTTTTCGGTAGGTGTCAAAATCTCAACCAATCAGGAGAAAGCACCCATTTTTAAGCTTAATTTGTATAGTGTTCCAGTTCCAATTTTGTCTGCTCATTTCTTAGTGTCATCACTTCCAATTTCACTTGTTTAATCTGTATCCTGATTGAGTTCTCTGTCCTGGTTGGATAAAATTGGAAATGAAACTGAAACTGAAACGAAAATGCATTTTCTGTTTTATAAAGAGCTGGAGAGACAAGGAGACTCCAAATACTGAACAAACACTCTATAGCAATGAGTACTATCAGAATATAGAGCTATTTAACAATTATTTTAACCAACGCAAATCACTTACCCTACCTTTAACTAAACATAACATGATTGTTTATATGATAAGCTTACATTTCATATCACACACCAGATGCACTCCTGTAACCAGCCAAAAAATATTGCCAAAAAGTTTTATATATTTATTTTTCAAAATCATCATTGTTTACAATTATAACTGATTACGTTGATTAGTTTGATCAACTGTTGCAGCACTATTCAGAAAATAATCATGACCTTATTCTGAGACACAATAAACTCCGACAGGAGGCATGGCCCTATATGCCTCCATCATTATTTCTGTGTGATGCATGTTGTGACATTGTTTTGGTGTATGAAAAGGCACAGGGCAATGGGGGGAAAGGCTATGATAAAGGATGCTGATCGTTAATGCCTTGTGCCCCATGTCTGTATAAATGTATGTAAAAATAGTAGTTAGTAGTTAGAGCAGTCAGCCAGCTGATTAGTCAATGAAAGTAATAGAAACTATTACATTTGAAATTTGAAAGAATTGTGAGTCTACAAACTATGGTTCAAGACTTAATGTCGTGACAGACGGGGAGCGGTGGACGCGGGCGTTACTGCTCGGATCAGCGGGGATTGCGCCGCAATCATTGTTGTTTTGTCCTCCTGTGCGGTGTGGGGGAAAAAAAGAAGCTCACTAGAATCCAGCTCTTGCCGCCCGCGTGCGTGTGCACAAACGAGCACGAGCGCGAGAATTTCACGGGGACCGCGCCCGCTTGCCTCACCGCCCCTCAATTCTCCGCGCGTGCCAAATAATCACCCGCCTCTCATTGCTAGTCGGCCGCTCCCCGTCTGAAACGACCCTTTTAGGCCATAAAGTTGGGCTGGTATAGCGCCACCATGAGGCCAATTTGAAAGATTGACTTCCTTTGCCTGCTGGTAGGGTGCACAATAAATGTGGTGCTGATCGGTCTAGTCGTTCGCAAGATTAGCCGTGGGCACACGCACACAGACATGCACGGGCGAAAATATGATCTCTGCCAGGCCAAAGGCAGGGAAGATCTATGCAAATCAAGCGTAGATTGCCCCACTGGCATTAAATGTGCGTAAATCTGTGCGTGCATCTCCTGTAAAATGCACATGCAACGCAATTTTTTAAAAAGCAGCGGAAGACGCCGTAGGGCAAGCAATGACCGGCGGATAGCAATCTCAGGGCCGAGGAATTTGGCTGAGCTTTGGCTGACATGATGGACTGGGAGTGATAACGGCAGCAGACTGACTGATCCTCAACATACCCCAAACATGTTACTTCTGCGTTGGCTGTCGAGAGGCTAGCAGTTCAAACACATCCATATTTCAGTGACAGAAGGCTCCAGGGTGGACCAACCCATTTAGCTGTAATCTGTTTTAAAAAGAACCTGAGGAGGCCGTACAACTATGAGGAAGCAGTCGGTGATGATCTGCCTGGGGAAACCAAGATGTCACTCTCGAAGAAATACAAGGAAGGTGGGGGATAGGAGAAGCTTCATTTGACCAGAGGTTGACCTTTGTCTACCTGGCTAAGTCACTTGAGGCAAACTGATGGGTTTTGCTTCGATTCAGGTAATTTGAAGGGAGGAATTTTGTTTCCCCACAAAATAACGGAAGAGAGGCCAGGTGAAAACCTTGGATCTGAGCAAGCACTAAATACGGCTAGCGTGCATTGCTTTCCTTTCCGTTTGTTTTTTGACACAATTATACCTCACTCTTCTGCATGGAAATGAACATAATAAGTCCCTAGATTTTGGTGAGAGATAAGAGTTTGAATTTGAACTCTAGCACGAACACAGTCTTGGTAAACCATGCACAAATACAAACCAAGGACTGCACCTCCAAGTAAAGGCATATATGTGAACTGTGTAACATTTCAGCTTGAAGTTGCAATAAAACTAATACTGATTGAACTACCATCACTGCAGGGAAAAAAATCATTTTCCAGTGACTTCTCTGGCAACTCGACTGTGTCATTGTCATTCAGTGCTTGGCACAAGGTCCCAAAAGCCTTAGAAACATTTAAAGATCTCGCTGCTTCTTCATCCTTGTCCCTCTCGAGCTACCTTCCACCAGAATGCACTCATTACACCAGGGCCAGAAGGAATGCGATATTAACTCTGGTCAACAATGACAACAAAACACATCAACAAAGGCCACTGGGCCAAGCCCAACAGAGGTACCGCCCCTGGACACACAATGCCAGTACTTACCTCAATACTAACCCTGCCCTTCCATTTTGACCCAACCCTCAGCCCCCCTGCCAAGCCAAGAATGCTGGGGGGACAGTGACCTTTATTTTTTTTATCCTCCCCAAGAGTCCCATCTTGGTTTCTCAGGAAGATTAAGGGGGTAGAATAGGAATTGGGAGTGTCGGATGCAACTAGCTGTAGATTCCAAACCCTGTTGGAGAGGATTCCAGAGAGGAGGCTTGGACATAATGAACAAAGTTTGGAAAAAGACCAGGGCTAAGGTTTGGCACACAGAGGTCTAGAATTTCATGCTGTATTGCAAGAACTTTGTAGAGTTTTTTTTACGTTTCACTGGTCTGGCTATTATTCAAACATGTGAAACCGTGCAACGACGACACAGCAGTTTTCGATTACCGGGCCTTCCATTATGAAAAACTGAACACGGGCCTATTAAAGGGCTTCTGCTCAATGGTAGCAGATTGTCAGCAGACATAAAAGTGAGATTGGTGATTTTATTAGCTTTGCTTTCGAAGCTCGGTTTCTGTCGACTTCCATATTGTCATTGGCTCACTGCCAGAGACCAATGTTCCCGTCATCCTGCAAAGGCTCTCAAGGGTGCTGAACCACAGGGAGTACCATCAGGTGTGTTCACCGCGGTTAGGTGCCAGTTGGGCAGCCTTGTACAGTCCAACAGCTGTCTGGGTGGCAACAGTGGCCCCGCCAACTGGTGACTTCACAATGGCCCCACAGGATGACTTACACTGTGTGCATCATCAACTGTTGGCATGACAGCACACCCACTGGTACGAGAAAGTCTCTGGGGGTTTTCTATATAGCATGAACATATGGAAATTAAAACACACACACACACACACACACACACACACACACACACACACACACACACACACACACACACACACACACACACACACACACACACACACACACACACACACACACACACACACACACACACACACACACACACACACACACACACACACGTATACAGTTATGAATGCAGGCCTTCGGCATACTGTAATGCCATTACATGAATGTCAATGAAATAGCTTCCGAAAATGTAATAACATTCAATTCCAATAACATAACTTGTGCAGGATCCAGTCCGCATTTATACGCTCATAAAATAATGGATGAATGCCTTTGCCAAGATTTTCTTTTTCAGGAAGAGCATTACCCGTGATGAAATGAACATTTTGTTAAAATTTGCTAATTTACATCAAAAGGCGTGACACATGCCAAAACAAAACATCGCAAAGCAAATTAGAGGAGAAAAGAAAAAAAATGCGAGTGAGTAAACCTGCTGTAGGTACATCTGCACAGCATATTTCAGGGATTACCTCATCCACATAAAGTCAGGCCATGTTTCAAAGATGGAAATAAAAAAGAAAAACAACAGCAGAAGTGCCTGACAGACACACGTGGGGAAATTAACCACATTAAGCCTGGCGTCCCTATTTTGGGCATGTCATATATATAGGCCTACTATGTTGGATGGTCGAAAGAATTTCCAAAGATTTCTTATTTTTATTTTAAATAAATAAATTTACAAGCTTACAACATATTGTGATATGACGCGATATGAGCTTTTAGATCCTCTATTTTGACTAGTTGTCATATGATTTATATATACGTTTATAGGGCTTATGTGGTTAAAACCTGCATAAAATTTGGTCAACCTGTGACATCAGTTATGTAATGACATCAGTTGTCTATGACGTATGACAAAAACATTTGGTCAAAGTTTCAGCGCGATCACAGCCCCATCAACTTCCATTAAATATTTCTAAAGGTATGAAACATATGTGAAAAAAGATACTTCTGTGGCTACAGCCAGCATGCCTACAAAGTTTGGCGCTGATCGGTCCAGTGGTTTGCGAGATTAGCTCCGGACACACACACACACACACACACACACACACACACACACACACACACACACACACACACACACACACACACACACACACACACACACACACACACACACACACACACACACACACACACACACACACACACACACACACACACAGTCATACACGGCTAGGCTCTAGCAGGGCCATGCTGTAAAAAAAAAAAAGAACAATTAAGGTTTTTTTACAAAGCCAAAAAAAGCTGGAATTTTAACTCTGAGATAAAAGAGGAATATGGAATAGTCGGTCCCGATAACCAGGGCCATTATTTCAAAGTGCTACCAGATGCAAGGTCACTACTGCAGGTTATCATATCTTTGTGCTTGATTTTGCTCAAATCACATTTCTCCTATGCTCCATTACTTCCAATGGGCATCAATATCAGTCTGGGTTAAAAAAAAGAAAAACTGTTTCCTTACTATAAACAGAGAGAGAGAAAGAGAGAAAGAGAGAAAGAGAGCGAGAGCGAGAGAGTATCATCTGGTTAATATGACAGTCATCAGATTCCACAAATTGAAAGTAACATTTGTACAAAACTACAATGAAAAGAGGACGTGATCAAAGTAAGACCTGGAAAATATCACAAAGTACGTTTAGAAATCTAGTCAGTGACACGTGGGACATTTTAGTCACAGTCAGTTGAATGAGGGCATGTATGGGTGACCAGGATATCCCAGTGACAACTGGGTGGGGGTGGGGGGCTAGTGGTGGCTGGGGCAGACGAAGAACAGTAGGAACATGGTAATATTTATTTATCTATTTTAAATAATCTTATAAATAACCCCAAACCTATAAACTCACCAAGTAGACACTTATTTCACGTAGTGTTAAAGCTTAGAGCAAAGTGAAATTATGAAAATGAGAAGAAAACCCCCCAGAACAAAACAAAAAAACAAAACAAAACAAAAAACGTAGATGTCTGATGTCTTACTGAGGGATTCTAGTGGGAACACACAGGTTTTTCATAGCAAAATAAGATTAAAAAATGTGTCCCTAAACATCTCACTGTATAGTTCTAAGTTGCAACAGTTAGCCAACATGTTACAATCTAGTTTAAAACTACTTTAATAATTGATGGACTCACTTGGACTTTGCCAAGGTGTTTAGCACCATGTTCATTAAGAAGCTGGAATGCCGTTGCAATAATTAATTAAGTATTTAGGCTGCTGCATGGGGTACACCACCACACATGTCTCTGCTTTCATGTTCTAGTGTTGGTCTGTGTATACTATTACACAACGCCCTGGGACCTACATTTCACTATACAAATTTTTTTTTATTTCAGAATATGCTTACTTTGCCTGTGTGAAATCTATAGAGAAAGACATGTTATTTAACAAAAAGGAAATTGAGCATTGCTACAATATAAACCTCATAAAGCAAATTAATCACCAGTCATGATCAATAATTTCTGATATGTCCAAGAGCTAAGCCAGTGTCACCCCGCAGTGTTTCTTTTGGATATTGACCATGAACATGGTTGCTTTGACATTTCAAAAGGTAATTTATTTGCTCAGAAAACTCAAAGACACTGCAGCTAACTTACTGCCTTAAGTAGCATAATGCATTGCTCTCTTGCGAATACCTATTTTCTCCACGTCCGTGATTCATTTCTGCAGGAAGCCACAGGTTTGTGTGCATCTAGGTGGAGACGAAACCCAATCCATCAGGCCAGGACAAGGCGGGTGGGCCCCTAGTGGCTGACAATATCCAGATGCCTCCCTGACAGGTCGGCTTCTCCTCTGACACACACATGTAACCAGCAATACAAGCTGGCATTGAGAGGCATGACTTCAGTGCGCACGCACATAAAAACAAGTAGCTACGCATGGGATCCTCAATAGATTTTTTTAAATGAATGGACTGCACTGTTGTTGCATGATTCGCAGAGAGGTAATTCTAGCAAGGTACCCCACCAATGAGAATAGCAATATGTGAAAAGAGTTAGCTTATGATTAGCTTTGTGTCTGAGGAAGGGCAAGAGCCCGAAACGTGACAGCAGCACTCAGGTGCAATACAAGCATGAACGCCCACAGCATGCGAGCGTTCTCTTTTAGTTTTACCACTAGACATTTCTTAACATGTCTAGTGACAGATGAAGTGACAAACCAAAAGACAAAATATGTATTTTAGAGTACGGTCATAGTCTAGAGTTTTTATATCCATGATGAATAAGTAGAGGATCCTATAAAAGTGTCCTCTCTTGTCCGCTAAGGACATAAATCAGTGGTTCTCAAACCTTTTCATGTCAAGAACCCCAAAATGCATGTATTTGGCCGCAGCCAACCATCTGAAAATGATTTGTCTTGTTAAAAAAATTTTTCAAAAAATATTCCAACTTTCTACATTTCTTTAAAAAAAAAAATTTAATGACAGATCTGGAGGTTAAAATGGTTTAACTGATTTTGATGCAATATTAACTACTTTGGCTGGGGGTCCCTGGACCCCACTATGAGAAACACTGACTTAAATGACCTGTCAATAACGCCATCAATCATTTGGTAAGAGTAATGCCTGATTTATACTTTGTTGTACCACAGCGTCACTCACCGAAAATAACAGATTTTGAAGTAAAACCTATTTACTTGAAAATCTGTTATTCTTGTCAGACAATACTGTGTTACTACAACGTATAAACTCCAGTTTCACAATTTCCCGACGGTTATCTCATTTGGAAGTGAAACTGATCAAAGTTTCCCCAATTCTTGCTCTCTAACCGATCTCTAATTGTCATATCAAGTGTCTGTAACACCTCTAACACGCTCCAAGACTAAACACAAGTGTGTACTTCTTTGTCCACTAATCCACACAACTAGCTTCCTACTGCAATCAAACCTTTTGTAAACTTCGCAATTTCAACAAGATGGCCACCTCGGCTGCTTTATTTCAACCTCTCTCTCTCTCTAACCACAAATAGGTCCAAATCGACCCAATTACTTACTGCTTCCTTAAACGCTCTGACCAGATCCACTGATACTCCCCAGTGATGATGGGACTGTGATAACTCTCTTCCTCATCTCTGGTTTTCCTGTGTAGACTGGGAGGTTACACTTGGTCTGCTTGATAGCATCTCCAAGTGACTTTTTTTTGTTTGTTTAGGAGGTTGAAGACTTCTACGTTAGAGTGTACAAAGTGAATAATAGCAAAATAAAGTTTTTCTCAGATACACTTCCTGTGGACACCAAACATATATGGCTCCAAATGTAACACGTACAATGTGCATAGATAAGTGAAATAGACAAGGGATTTTGATGTATACATATACAAGCCTTTCTGCTTCTGTCACATTTGACAGTACCACTAAAGATATCACACCTGCCTTAAGGTTTATTTTACCTGCCACTCTAATTGTACTTTAAATGCGTACCTGTATTTCTATGTGATCTATATTCTTTATTATTCTTTAGTATTATTACTTTTTTATTATCTTGTTGTTATATTGTATTGTTGTGTTTGCACAGTCTCTACAGAGCATATCCCACCAGCTGTATGAGTAAATTAGAGACAAATAAATCCTTCTTGAATTCTTGATTCTCTTGATTCTTTGTTCAGGTTGAACTGTTCTGAGAGCACGAGAATGTTCATGCACAATACAATCCTCAACTTCTTTCCATTTTTATGGTTAACTTCTTTCAACCGCGTCCCGCATGTCATTATAGTTGTTTTTTTTAATTAATAAAAAATGGTTCCAAATTTTCCAAAATAGCTGTAATATTAGATTGACAATGCAGATGTAGAAATAGCAGATGCTCACAATGCATCACAATTTTTTCCCAAGACCATCGCAAGATGAAGTGCAAAATAGGGTGGTTAAATAAATGTTTTTTACATGCTTAAAAAACATTTTTACTATGCATAATTTTACAGGTTTCTGATAGCAAACACTTCACAGCAGACACATCGATTCACAAATGACTTTTGCATGCAAAGTGCTGAAGTGGAGGATTGATGTGTAAACAGCAAAACCAATAAGCGACAGAGAAGGTGACAGATGAGACTCTCTCCTCTCTCTCTCTGTGTTAGCACATGGTAGCAATTGGGGAAAGTGAGGGTCTGCTGGTCCAACAGTAATTAGCAGACGGCCTCATGTTCATGTTTCTTTTAATAGCCCAACATGGCCATGTGTGGACTAAAAATAAACAGGACAATTAGGGGCGGTGAGGAAGGCCATCATTTGAGGGGCCTGACCCCTGAACCCGGGTCAGAACCTATACAGAGGTGTCCATGTGGACCACCTGCGCCCCACTTTGGTCACATGTTGTGTTTATGTTAGGGGTCAGGACACAGAGGAAGGCCATTGTAAGGAACGCTAGCAAGTGTGTGTAAACACTGCCTATTTATATCGTAAAGGGTGTGCCATGCTCGGTCTGTTTGTATCCAAGATGCATTGTGGGTAAACAGGACTGATGCATTGTGGGTAAACAGCACTTGAAGGGGGGAGCCGTCTGTGCTTTTCCCATCAAATGTTCTCCAAAAACTAAATGGAATCCTTTCCTTTCAAAACTGCTCCCCAGAAAGAATGGGTGGATGGATATGAGAAATGTTACAGATAGTTTGCTTGCCTCAGGAGGATCAATTCATACCAGAGACATTCAATTCCCAATCCCCCACCCCCATGCAAAAATGCATACTTTGTGTAAATTGCTCCTCTTGTTTAAGTGGAATCCAGAGCCAGGTTCAGCTTGAATCTGTTGCTCTACGTTGGCCAGCAAAGCACAGATGTTCACATAGGCCCAAGAACAACAAGGAGAGCCATTCACACCTGGCAACTCTCAAACTAAACTTGGCACCAAAGAACCTGCAAGGTTGTCCCAGATTGACCCTTCACCTCCGTTGATGTCAACGAGCCTCTCGTCCAATCGGACAGCTGGAAGCTGCCCTTGGACTTGCCTGGTCCCAGACACAAAGACAAATGATTCTATCAGATTAAATGTTTTTTAATGGCAGCTGGAGAAGCCAAATGTGGGCCTCTCACTGGCGGCCATATGTGCATTTCCCTGGTTATCATTCCGAAATGAGACTCATTTGTAACCAATCTGCAGATGGAAGACATAGTTGTGACTGGAAACATTGAGGGGGGGGGGACTTCTTGTTTGTTACCTCGGGGGAAAGCAAACAAAAACAACATGGTCATAATGTATTTCCTTTTGTCAATATCACTCTGCCATCAACATGCTCTCTCAAAGTTGATTGACTGTGAGAATGACTGGCAGGCATAAAGGACATGGAATCACATTATGTAGCTTCTCGCATGAAGTGGATTATGAGCAATATGTTCTGACCTCAATCTTCCAACAGAAACAGCGAGAGCAAACCACACTTCCAAAAGGCCTTGCTATTTTTAAATCCCAGTTGGACTCTGTGAGCTGTGGTGGTGTCCCACAGCAAAGGCTTCTTGAGCTGTCCTCGAACCCAACACAAAGACATCTTCACTAGGCCTGGAGCTTCAAAAGAAACAACAAGGTCAAGTGCTGTATTTTCGTTTCAGTGTGGTGTGTGCCAGGCTAACTGGGGTACCCTGCAGACTGGTCTCACAAAGCAATGGCATTTTGAAATCCATATCAATCATCCAGATACACACACGGATGCGCACGCATGCCACACAGAAAGAACAGACTGTCAGATGGGAGCACACGCACACTGAACACACACGCTCCGTCTCTCCATGCATGCAAAAACACACATATACCTATGATCACTCAGCCATATTATGCAGGAAAGGGGGGTGGCACCTTCACCCTGGCTGCAGTCTGACCTGGTCACTTTTGTGCCTCTGTGACTGGTCAGCATCCCCCTAATCACCTTCTGAAGACAAGCAATACCCCCCCCCCCCCCCCACACACACACACACACACACACACACACACACACACTTATGAACCGTTTGGTCTTCCTGACAGCCTTCAATTGAGGATAATTGTCTCTTTCAGATCTTAAAGGGTCTGTGATCTGCCATCCACTGAGCCTGGAGGACTTACATTTCACTTCTAGAATGGGGGGGGTGCATAGAACAAGAAGGGCCTGTAGACATGACAGTCCATGTAGTTGTATATATGGGTATATTGTTGTATACAGTACATTTTATGTTGCATACCTTAATTATACAGTATATATGTTACAGGGAAAATGGCATTCCAGGGAAATTGAAAGGGGTACGCTTGTTTTCATGCCCCTCATGCAATTCTGTAGAATCAACGCTAGAGGGCAATGCAAGCCAGACATGAGCCCCACACCACACACGCACGCATGCACAAACCAGCACGCACACACGCATGCGCACACGCGCGCGTGTACACACACATACACACACACACACACACACACACACACACACACTCCAGGGGGCGGGCCTGGCGGGCTATGTTAGTGCAGTGAGTGGCACTTGGGGCAAACGCAGTCCCCACACAACATCATTTACGATTCTGTGCCTATCGGTACATAACTCGGACGGCGCTTAAGTCGACTAGCAGACCATCGGCCGGTCGTCGCGGGCACTCGCGCCCGGAGGCGCTCGGGCGCGACTCCTCGGCCTCAAGGTCTGCTAAGTCGGAGCGCCTTCCGTCATGGTCCAAAACTATACTTTATCAGCGAAAAAAAAGTAGTCCGCGGTTGTTTGAAAAAGTAATGTCCCAAGCTGGAGTCAAACCCCGGCTCCCAGTGGTAGTGGGTGGGGAGTCCAATGATTATCGAAGTGCGCCACTGAGGCTTGTACTAGTGGTGCAAAGTAACAAAGTAGATTTACTCAAGTACAATTTTGAGGTATTCGTACTTTACTTGAGTATTTCTCTCATATTATCCATTTTATTTTCAGCGTTCCCCTAGCGTAGCTTCCTGGTTAGTATGTTGTTGTGGTCGTCGTCCTCGCATCAAAGCCCCGCCTCGCAGCACCGCCCCGTGCCTATAAAACAAGCGCTCCCCTGTCAATTTCCCTGGAATGCCATTTTCCCTGTGACATATGTATACACACAGTATATATATATATATATATTTAAATAATTTTATTTTGTTTTATCTTATCTTATCTTGCTTTGTTGTGATGTCTTTCCATCAAGCTGTATCTACAGTACTTTTTTCCATGCCCTGTAATCTGTTTTTAACTGCTGTACTGTCTTTCGCGACTGAACTTCCCCAGCGTCTTATCTCTTATACCAAGGACAATATATATGTGTAGCTACTAGCTAATCGCCAATGACGTCAAATTTAACAACTCAATAGAGATGTTACCACACAGTATCAAAACATAAAAACTGGCAAAATAAATACAAAAATATCCATCCTGTCAAAGCCCAAAGCAGCTTACGTTACACCTCACAATGAAGAAGGGCAAAAGATTAAGTTTCGGAATCAACAAGGATACCTTGGTAGAGATGCCGTGAGAGAGAACACCATGTTCTCACTTCTCTGAGAGAAGTGAGAACATGGTGAATATTCTCCAATTCAAAAGGAAGGCCTCAATGGAGGTACAGACACATAGCTTTTACATCAAAGGTTTAATCTGATGTCAAAAGTGGAGCAGATAGGCCTGTATAATGTTACGTCTCCATTTTATGTAGGCGGCCTTTGAGTGACAGCAACTTAACACTAAGTGAAGAAGGCTTAATGCATGCTTGTATTTCGGAGGTCAGCAGGTAATGACACATGAGTAAACTTCAAAAGGACAATATCCGAACAGCAGGATCATTATTATATTAAAATGTGGATTTGTTTTGTCACGAAACAGACACATAAACCGGTTGGTAAACTTACTGACAGGTACAGTATATGCATACAACTCCCTTCCATTGCATGACGGGTCGTGTTAAGAATTTGCATATTGCTAATGTCAGTAGAGTTACACAGAAAGAGAGAACGGAGAGAGAGAAAGAGAGAGAGAGAGATGCTTTTCCACACCTGCAGCTGGTCTAGTCAGATAATCAACTCCCAATAGCAGTCCGTTAAGTCGACAGCTGTGTACCAATAACAGCTGCATGGGGAGAAGTCAATTTAATCCAGGGTGCTCAATGCATCAGCGTGGCTGTGCTGGGGGATCGCACATTAACATGTCAGTGGCATAACAGCAGAGGAAGAACAGGAGGATAACTTACAAGTATCAAATGCATTAGGTTCCTTAAAATAAGTTGCGTCAGCCCTCCCCAACTCATGCGCATGCGCAAACTCAAATAAACACGCAAACGCAAATACAGAATACAGAAACAGTACACAGTCTCGCAAGCACACGCACGCACACACACACACGCATGAGGCTCACACACACAAACAAAGCTGTCTCTCTTGTGTGCTCACCCGCACACACATAAACATAGATGCAAAGTTGCAAACAACCCCCACTCTTTGTCTTTCTCTCCTTCTCACACACACACATAAATGCATGTTCATGTGCGCACATGTGTGTTGACACGCGCACGTGCATATGCATGCATATGCGCGCACACACACGCACACGCTCGCACACACACACACACACACACACACACACACACACACGTGTGGGTGCCTCATGCATGTGGTGACAATGTGTGTGCTGTGTTGCGGTGGTTGAGGCAGGAGTCAGTCTGTTAAAGGAGGAAGTGGTGCTGTGTAGCCCGGAGGAGCAGGGTCCCTGGGAGGAATGTTTATCCTGTCCGACGCCTTTCATCTGTTTACTGTTAATCACTTCCTGCACACTGTACGTGAACTGGGCCCGCTTGGCTCTGCAGCGCAAGGGGCCGCTGGAAGCTGGTGACACTGGGAGAGGAAGGAGAGAGAGAGAGAGAGAGAAAGAGAGAGAGAGAGAGAGAGAGAGAGAGAGAGAGAGAGAGAGAGAGAGAGAGAGAGAGAGAAAGAGAGGCCATTTTGGATTCTTAAATACTTTTGAGTCATGAGTCAAGGAGATGGTAAGGAATGATAAGGGCTCCAGAAGGTCTCTGGGAGTTCAAAAACTGTCATTGTATACTGTCCTGAGTGTCTGAGGTAAACCGAACGTTCATGCTTTTATTTGTGTGACCCGTGTTGCATTTTGTGATATTAACTGTTGTTTTTATCATCACTGCCCTGACCACCACTTGAATGCCACACTTATTCTGAGCTTGTTACTTTTTTGTTGGTTTTAGAGGACAGAAGTGTTTATGAACCAGTTGGGGCCTTTTCAATGTTTTTATTGCGGCATTGTTTTCCACAGTCTTTCAACCACTTTGCTTGTATGCCTTATTTGATCAACTAAACTAAATGAAAATCAAACAAAGTCACCACGAAATCGAGAGCTTTCTCACTGTCCTCTTATGTGTAACAGGATTGCATAATCGTTGACTATGCTCATCCGCTGACACGTAACAGGAATAGCTAAACAGTGTGTGACTTAAGTAACTCGCAATGGGGTAATATAATGCCTGATTTATACTCAGCTGCACGCCACTGGTGCCACGCACCAAAAATAGCTGATCTACAAGCTCACAACGCGTCGCATTGCGACGGGCTGCAAGCTTTTAGATTGGCTATTTTTGGTGCGCGACACCGGCGCGCAACCAACTATACAGCGTGAGACTTCCAGGAACAGAAAGTACAATGGCTAACCGTAAAGCCACCATGCCCAAGACTTATGAGGCCCTAATGTGCATCTACCATGCCCTGTGGCTCTGGTGGTGGTGGCAGTAAATCTCTGCCAGTGTTGCACAATTTTCTGTCCCCTCGACTCCATGGCTTACGGGCGGGGGGGGAGAGACTCAAAGTCCTCTCTCTCTCTCTCTCTCTCTTTTTCTTTCTCTCTGTCCATCTTTCCACCCATCAGCCCGCCTGCCTTCGTTTAGTTTGTTCATTTCATTGTTTGTTCATCAGTCCCGCTCTCCCACACACCCTGTCACACGCTGTCCCTCCGTGACGTTAAGACCTGTGACTGACTGCACCCTTGTCCCTTTGATGCCAAGACATTGCTAACATAGATTTCTTTAGTACAAGTCGCGTGAGGTAGCCTACGGTCGTTTTAAAATGTTATGACATGTGTGCGCCGGTGACAGTATATTCAGGTGAATGAATGTGGAGGCAGTCACGCACATGCTGAATTTTCTCTCTCTCTCTCTCTCTCTCTCTCTTTCTCTCTCTCTCTCCTCCCTTTATCTCTGTATCAATTTACCTGTCTGTCTGTCAGCCAGACAAGTTTGTCTCTCTCTCTATATCTCTCTCAACCACTCACAAACACTATACACTGTCCCTCCATGACGACAGCATCAACACCGGGAGCAGTAACACCCACCCCTTCCCCCGAATCTGCCACCATCACCAGTCTGAGCCCAAAGCATCTGTAAGCATTTACGTAGCTTTGGAATTCTGTCGGACTAAACCCTACACCTGGCAGATGAAATGGGGGTCTAGAACCAAGGACACAGTGACCCCGTCTTCAAACACCAATCACAGATCATGCTGGCTTGTTCGCTACACAAGTAAAACGCCACATTCCCATTGGCCATTTTCACACAGCGGCCATTTTGCTCTTACTTACATCATACTCGTCATACTCTTACGTCATACGCAGATAGGATATAAGACAACAAGGCAGCGTCTAATAATGGCATGACTCCCATGTGGATCTTGGACTTCATGTGGCCAGTCTGTGAGGTCAGTCATCATGAGTCAGTCATCAAAGTTTCAGCCTGATCGGTCCCCCCGTTGACCATTATTATAAAATTATTTAAATATTTCAAAAAAATAATGTATTCACAATACATTAATAAACTATCTTCACGAATAGAATCATGAAATCGTATATTTCTTTGGCATGCAGAATCCACCCGTGGCCTTGGCTCATTTGTCCGACTTTGGATAACGGTTTGGAGACTTTTTTATTTCTAACTCCTTGCGCTACGACACGGCTAGTCTGTCGGCATCCCTTTGCGGCCTCTTGTGTTTCCTCGCTCCCTTTGTTCCGCCATGGTTCATCTGTTTGATTGTCGGCATCCCTGTGCAGTCACTTGTGTTCCTCCTACCCTGCACTTTTTCTTGGCTAGTCGGTTTAACTGTTGAAATTCCTGTCCAGCCTCATGTCTTTGTTG
>NC_137617.1:23357655-23387655 GCF_963280865.1 Gymnoscopelus braueri
AACAAAACAAAACAAAAAAATCAATGCTGTCAAAAATAATCAGGAATACTTCGGAGACAAAACAATGTCTGCCTGACTCATGTTCGCGAGATGAAAACGGTAGAATTTCAGGAGAACCACATCAACCACAAACGCGGCATTTCACAAGATGAGAATGTGCCCATTCTGAGGTCCCCTTCTGACTCATGCTGTATGAGTGTGAGTGCTTGCGTGTGTGTGTGTGTGTGTGTGTGTGTGTGTGTGTGTGTGTGTGTGTGTGTGTGTGTGTGTGTGTGTGTGTGTGTGTGTAAGCATTTGGGTATGCGTGTGTGTCTACCTCTGATGAGGTTTGCGTGACTAGTGCAGAGTGTTAGTCGAGAGTGGAAAGGTTCTCGTCCTGCCTCAAGGGAAATAGCAGCGCGCTGTGTGCATCTAACCTCTCTTAATCCCACAGAAACGTTTTTAAAAGCTGTGTAAAGCAGCAAATCCCTCAGGTAGCGACACGGAACACGCAGGGTTCATAAAGTCAACCCACTCAAACCCTACAACTCCTGGCGATCCTTTGAGCTGCTGTATCAAATGGGCGTAAACGACAATGTACACCCTCCATGTGGTGAGAATTGCTGGTTGAGGGGTTCAGTTATGATTCTGTACGCTGTAGGGCAGTGCTTCCCAAACAGTGGGAGTATGGGTCTCGAGTAAATAGAATAAAATCCCCTTTTTTCCTAGATTGCTTATTTATTTATTATTATTTCAAAAGATTTTTAAAAGAAAATCTCTAAATAATTTATAACAGAAATAAAATGTTAAAAGTCCATGAATGTAAAAAGAAAAGTATTAATAAATACCGCGTTGTGAGCTTAAGACTTGCTATTTTCACTATTAAACACTGTAGGGCTGAAGTGGTTAATTGATAATGTACTTTTATATGTGTGGTATATCCCCTGGGGAGACACTAAATGTATATTTTGGGTCTCAGCTGAAAAAGTTTGGGAACCAATGCTGTCAGTGAAGTTTCAATGACTCAGGCATGATGAGCGTTGTTTTCATGTGATGGCCAGTGCCGTGGCATGCCGGCCCCACTCACCACAGTGGGTTTCAGTGGCTGTCAATCATTTTGCCCAGCCGACGTGAGTCAGTTCAACTCCCACGCTAGACAATGGCGACTGATCTCCGGCTAAATCTCACCACCAAAACATAACAATGGCGTTGGTGTAGGCAATGATGATGAGAAGCTACTGTTTCTGATGAAAATGATTACAACATACAAAAAGTCTAGCTTTCCCAGTTTACTTCCATGTGATCCATTTGAACCACAACCCTACACACTTTGTTGTATGTCAAATGGCGACAATGGATGATCTACAAGCTCAGAACGCATCGTGCTGCGACGTGTTGTGAGCTTACCGGCTATTTTCACCAAATGTTTGCCTATTTTCGCAGAATGTCTTACTATTATGATATGCAGAGTAGACGCTATAGGGCTCATGTGGTTAAAGCAAGAAATATTGCTCTCAGTACAGTGCATAGTACACCTCTTATGTAATTGTCAAGATAAGATATGTCATTTCCAAATGTCAAAAAGTTGAGTAAAATTTGTCCTTCTTTGCAAATGACAAATTGCAAATTATTAAGTGGGTTGACTGATTCTGATTATTTTCCCTAAAGTTTCATTGATTGATTGATTGATGTAGTTTATTTAGTAAGACATGAGAACAGTACATGACAGTACATAACAGTACATGGAAGTACAAATTCACAATACAAGGTCTACTAAACTGGAACTCTCATTAAGCACGCAGCTTCTTTAAGATGAGAACCCCATGCACACAAATCATGATGACATATAAGAGACAGACAGATATACACACTACTATACAGAATGTCATACAATCAGCTTTCAGGTTACTGGTATGAAGAGAGAAAAAAATATATACAAAAGAGGAAAATGAAGGAGGGGGGGGGTAGGGGGGGGTAGGTTAAGACTTAGACAGGGGCCATTTTCGAATTGCAGCCTCCTGAAGGTGTATCTTTAGGGCAGTTTTGAAAGTGAGTAGGGTTTTACACTCCTTTACTCCTTTTGGTAGGGCATTCCACATTATGATGTTGCATGTATCTGTTAGAAAGTGCTCTGCTCAGTATGAGCATTTAAAGTTCTTCCTTGCACCATGACCAAATTTAAAGTTTCATGCAAATCCGGCCATAACGTTTGAAGATATCAGATATAACAGACAAACGGAATGGGATGAAAGCAAAACCCCTGTCCAAATCCTAATTACATTGCAGTAAAATACAATGCATTCATAGAAACTGTAAACTCGTCTCTATATATTTGCATTTGCACATGTGGTCTCTGCACAGTAATATCCTCAGTGTTCATTTAACTGTGAGGGTGTAAAAAATGAACCCAAATGGACTTTACCGTGTGGCCTGTAGATATTTACACCTATATTCTGACAGTGTCTGTGTGCACTCCACTGACCAGCAAGAACAAATGTAATGAAAAACGTGAATATGAGTTAAGTTGGAGTTGTGAGGTTTTCAAGCAACTTGGTTCAAAGGTAAGGCAGGGGCATGGCACTGTAGAAGTAAAGCATAGTTCTTCTATTGCAGAGACCCACGGGCAGTTGTGTTGTTGCGACCAAACATGTTTCATAAGTCATAGAATTGTGTGCTTCAAGCAATGGCAGACAAAAAGCAATAAAAACTAAAACTTTGGTATTCTATCTTGGCCAAAAGTCAAAAGCAATGAAGAATTAAACTTTCATCTTCGCATCTTTTGACAATCACACAGAAGAGGACATACGTGCCAGACGTGCCTTGGGATTTTGACAACCACACATTATTATTGTAATATACAACTATACAAAGGTCATGAATTATATTTTAATTCATTCAATATCAGTACACATTATGTGGACTCATTTCCCAACACAAGAGGCAGCCTTGGCATCCCTATTTTGGGATTATAGGTGAAGATCTTTCATAATCTTTCAAAACGAGCTAAAATAACAGATCAACAAGCTCGCAATGCGCTGTGAGCTTGTAAATCAGCGACGTCTGCTATGAATACAGTTGTGCCTTGAGATTTAGAGATGCCCATTGGTGTGCCTAAAGAGGGAGGTACGGTAGCCCCAAGCTAAGGGGTTGGGCTGGACAGAGGGGACACAGAAAGGATCAAGTACGAGAGAGGAAGGAAGGGATATGGGGGAAGGAGGGAGGGGACCCTGCTGGTTCCCAGTCCAGGTGACAAGTGTGACAGGTGGAGGGGGTTGGCCCAGGTGTGTGTGCGTGTAAGTGTGCGTGTGTGTGTGTGTGTGCGTGTGTGTGTGTGTGCCGGGCCAACAAAAGAGATCTGGGAGCCTGAGTCTGGGCCTTGGGGACAGGATTCACATGTTCGACTCATGTCTGGACAGGTAGGTCGTCCCTTCTGCCATACCCACCCCCCCCCCCCCCCAACCCACCTCACCCCCACCCACTCCACCTCATGCCACCCCACCCCCTCAAAAAACACCCACATCATACACACACACACACACACACCGCCCTCCTCTGCACACAACGGTTTCTTTTCACGTCCAGCCCAGGGTTCAAACTGGCCAGTCCGCCCACCATCCTCCCTCCCCTCTCATATGCTCCCGTCCGGCCTGGATGTGTGGCAGCATAAAGATTCCCATCTGCTGGCCTTGACTCCCTGCCAGGGGAGCTGGGAATGGCTGTCTCCATGACAGGAAGTGTGGGGAAATGTGTGCTCTGTGTTGAGGCTTCGCGTCTCTTGTCGATTTCTACGCTAGGGATCGTGAGGCATTAAGTCCATGTTTGTGTTGGAAGCGGCGCACGCGAGTTGATATTGGCCATCGTTGTTAGAAACGACAAATTGCTGTGTACGTCTTCCTCCTGGTCAAGGTTGAGAAGAAAATGAGACTGTCCTCATTGTGTCGTCTTTTTTTTGGGGGGGGGGGGGGTTGCTATGTACTGTATATGCAGAGTGTCATACGAGTCATCAATCTGTATGAGTTGTTATTTATAATGTAAGAAAAAAAGAAAATGTATTACCCATTCATAATTAATGTCCATTTTAGTTTTTTTTAGGTTAGACATAGTTTACAGTTTAGAGAAAAAGGGGGTTTAGTGGTAGCAGATAATTATCTGCTACCATCACAGATGTCAACAAGGTCACAACGCTGAGTGCTTCAGAGGGAATTCTTGATCCCAGAACCATGTACGTATTATCTATTAGATTTTGATAAATTAGATTTTTCTTTTTTATTATAATTTTAAGAATTAATACAATTAGGCCACTTCAAGTCTGATTAGATAATCACGCCCTGTTTCTGTATCAATCACACATTTGGTCAGTAATGACTGTTAAGAGAATCAAAACGATAATAAACAAACAAATTAATAACTAAGCATAGACAGGGAGATGAATGAGGGGGAAAAAGCAGACAGACAAGTGAACCAGTTATAGCAGCCGACGGTAGCAATGAAAAAAATGTTCAACCAATCACTGGAGAGACCGCTATGCCCCCTCCCCCCCTGCTTGTCGGACAGGAGACAGGGAAGTGGTGTCCTGGTGCCAGCACACACAGAGCTTTTGTTTGTGGGAATTGGCCTCAGGTGCAGTTGACCCCTGACCTGTAAGGCTGCAGGTTGAACAATGGGCCATTAAGGAGAGCTGCCCACGACTCCACGACACAACCACAGCCAGAGAGAGAGAGAGAGAGAGAGAGACGGTGGGGGGGGGGGGGATAGACAGAGAGAGAGAGGGACGGAGACATACAGAGAGATAGAGATAGAGAGAGAGATAGAGAGAGAGAGAGAAAGAGAGAGAGAAAGAAAGAAAGAGGTTTTCAGGAAATGTACAATGGGCCAGCACTTCACAAAGAAATAGACTGAAGTGTTATGTAATCAAGTTTTCATTTCTTTCTTTTTTAAAGGAAGTGCCACATATACACGCCGAAGGTTTTAACCACTTAAAAACCTAATATACAGTTGACCGGGGTCCACCCGGCGCTCTATACTTGATCCACTCCTTTTTTCCCTCTACACCAAATCTCTTTGCTGAAGATAGCTCACAATATGACACGTTGTGAGCTTGTTCAACAACGGTTGAAACGAATGGCCTACAATGTGTGTGTGTGTGTGTGTGTGTGTGTGTGTGTGTGTGTGTGTGTGTGTGAGTGCGCGCGCACACTTGTTGAGTGTGTGTGTGTCTGTCTGCGAGTGAGTATAGTTTATTGCTGTATCTATTGTTGTAAGATTTATTGCTGTATTTATTGTTGTGCACCTCTTTACTCTTTTACCCTGTGCTGCTGTAACACCCTGGGGGGTTAATAAAATGTTATCCTATCCCATAGGCCTGACAATGTGAACAGCCAATGGATTTACCCTGTCTACATCTACAGACGTTATGTCAATCCACTGTTATCTTTAAAGGACAGTCGCCCATCCAGTGAGTGCCGATGGCACCACTCGACACCGGCGAATGCACACCGGGTCACTTCATCATCATCATCTGATCGCTCAAACAAGGTCCCATTGGAAGTGTCCTCTTGTCCCCTTGTCACCCTGATTACAAAAGTGGAGACAGAGTCTTGTCCCCTGGGCTGTGACTGGTGACAGGTAAGTCCCTGGTACATGGAACTAGCGGGACAATGCCCTCAGTCTCTGCGGTCCCATAGGGAACACAATGGGGTCACCGAGTCAGAAAAGGTCGGGGAGGGATGCGTCCTCAGTTCTCATGAGTCCCTTCACACCTGAAACGTACAGGTGACAGGTGGGTGATACAGTAGTTCCTGGAATGTCTTAGTGCTCGAGCCTCTCGAAGGAAAATTATACCATTTTTTACCCTGATTTCATTTTGACATTCAAGGAGAGACCATATTTCTTAGGGCCTTTCGGTTAAGTTTGACAGCAGTGGAGAGAGGGAAGACAGGAAGGAGAGGAAAGAAGAGAGTGAGACAATTCCTCATCTCTAGAACGCAGCTCTTTCCAATTATGTAATACAGTAAATGCACAAAACGCCTGGGTGCAAGCTATTGATTGTATGCTCGGGTTGAACCAACCAACGGTAGCTTGATAATATACACAGTATGCATTAAAAGTAGACACCACACGCATGCACGCGAGCACGCAGGCACACACGCGCACACACACACACACACACACACACACACACACACTCTCCACACACACTCTCCTTGATTCTAGGTTGCCCGCTGTCTCTTCCACACTGGCTCAATACTGCCACCCAGTGATCTGACACAGTAACATACGCGTCACTCAGTCAAGTCAGTGATTGGGGGCCCAGGCCCCAGGCATTGTGGCTGCACTGCGGTTAGGCAGACAACATGACCTCACTGTGAGGGAAATACATAGAACAGGATGGGGATGGGATTTTCCACTGCACCCTGGAGGGAGCTTGCTTTAAGCAGACCCTTCTCCTCTCTCCCCCACAAGCTAACAAAGACAAGTGGTGACCAGAGACTGAAAAGTCTACAGTCCATATCCATGAAAACACGTACTTAATGTGAGATAAACACACTTTCAGCGTTTTCACGGTTTTCCATGCATTTCTTGTCTCGTTATCAAAGTCCAATGCCCAAAGATGTTGGGCATCATCATAATCATACTCATGAAGAAAATGGGAAAGACTGTGTTCAACCCCCCGCTCTCCATTTCAAGCCTCTTTCCATGGCTCTCATCTTAACCTCATTCCTAAACATTGACAGAATGGTGTCCATCCATGCCAACTGTGATCTGTTCAAGTAGACCAGATCTTTTTAGACACACCAGCAGCAACTGGTGCAGGCAAACATAGTTTGTAACCTCTATGTTGAGGAAGGGAACTATCATGCAAGCCTTAAAAATAACCTCCCAAGTAGTTAATGTTCAGTGAAACATTGTCACATACTGTACTGACAAATAAATATAGGTACTGAAAATATGCTCCAATGCTTAACCTAAAATATTATGATACAATATTATATGCTCATAAAGTGATCATCCACATCTTTGTCTCTCACCACTAATCAGGACAGCAGAGTTCCTCCCAGTCTACCATTATAAATGGGAGCATCATTTCTCCCACTCTCCCCTGCACACACATAGAATCATGTCCTCCCTCCATATCTCTCCTCTTCCTCAGTCCATCATGCTCATGTCTCAAGAAAAATCAGACTTCTCTCTGCCACCATTTCGTTTGTCTTATTATAGTCTGCTAATTAGAGCAAGAACAAGTCAGTTACTCAATACTAAAATGCAACAAAGAATGAGGCAATAATTTAATATCAATAATAAAGGTAATACATTCTGACTATCTGGGAGAAAAGATTTATGCTCATCGGACAATAATGGTTAATAATGGTTGTTTCTGATCAACTCAATTGATCACCTCAATACCCCAATCAGATTACTTGGTGGTAGATCAAAAATAGGTGGTTGCCCCTGCTCTAAAGCTTGCAATTACCCCTAGCCAGTAGCCACTGGTCATTTTTATCTATCAGCTGAAGCTAAATCTGACAATGCTTTCAATGCAAATTTACAATGGTTATCAATGTCCGTGAAATAACTGCAAAAATATACAGTATGTATATATATATATATATATACATATATATATATATACATATATAATAAAAAAACACTTATGGAAAGTGGACATTAGGTCCAGACTTGGCGTTCGACCTCAGACCTCATTTGGGGAGACATTAGCAAAGCGTTTCTGTCAAAGATGTCCCATGATTATCCTAATAGAGAGCCTTTCATTAGCAGCTCCTGCAGAGGAAAGGAGGCGACGCGGGGCCAGCGAGGTGGTAGCAGGTGTAATTAGCGATGGGAAGGAAAGAGGAGCCGGAGGAGGCCTCATCACATCACACGAGACCCGAGAGATGCGGAGGAGGCTGAATAATTCAGGACCAAACACCGGACTACGACGGGAGCTGCTGCTTTCCCCTTGGACAAAAATAGGCTGTGAAATTAACACGTCATGGAGAACAATCTCTCTCTCTCACACACACACACACACACACCTGGCCAAACAGTTGTAAACATGCCAATTCGGCAGACATAGCTGTGAGATTCATGTTCTGGAACAGACACACAGCAACGTTTGGTCATTTTGTCATTGGATGGATGATTTCATCTGAAGCGCTTTAATGGCGTCGACACTTTTAGTGTGTGTGACCCCCAGCGGAAATCAAACACACACATGTAAAAACAATCATGCACGGTGAAATGCTCAGTGTACACACACACACACGGTGTACACACACAGTGTACACACATGAACACACACAAAGTAAAAAACACACTCAGAACTCAGCACTCTGATCCCCGGATCCCCTCCACCTTGAAAGGATTATTGGTGTAGGTTTTCTTTCCACTGTGCAAAAAGAACCAGGGACCTGCTCCCAAGTGTGTGCGTGTGTGTGTGTGTGTGTGTGTGTGTGTGTGCGCGCTTTGTATTACTATACTTGTGAGGGCTAAATGTCCCCACGAGTGTAGTAGGATTTGAGAAATAGACACAGTGAGGATAATCTTCCCATGGTTGTTTTAGGGTAATAATAAAAAAGTTAGGCTTACAGTTAGGACAAGATTCAGGTTGGGGTTAAGCTTAGGACTAGGCATTTAGAGGTCAGGTTTAGGGTTAGGGTTGGAGTTACACCTGATTTATATGTAGCCTGTTGCGCACCAGTATCGCACATAGACAATAGCCCATCCACAAGCTCACAAACAATGCATCGTGCTGCGAGCGTGTTGTGAGCTTGTAGATCATCTATTTTTGGTGCGCAACAACCACACACAAGACAAGTATAGACTAACTCTGGCTTTAGGGTTAAGGTTCAAATGGCCCAATTCTTTTTTTTTAAATGCCATCCAAATTTTGTTGATGTCCTCACAAGTATCTAATACAAACGTGTGTGTGGGGGGGGGGGCTGCATGTGCGTGTGCGTGTGTGTGTGTGTGTGCGTGTGTGTGTGTGGGACAGCTCGGGAAACCTGATCGTATTCAATAATTCATGCCAACACTGAAACTCCTTCACCTCTACCCATTAGTTCCTCTAAGACCTCTGGCCTGACACTACTTTGTAACTCCTCGAACACAAGAGAGTGCGTCTCACATTCTGCCTTCCCCCAAAACTGCTGTCTATCACAGCTCTCCATTTATTTATTACAGCGCGGCGCACACTGACTTTACCGCCGACGCTACACCCGACACCCATTTCTTTGGGCGTCTGTATGGTGGAAAGATGATTAACCCATCCAATCCGGGAACGCATAGGCCTACTACTGTGTAATTTTAGATTCTTTTAGCTATAACCATTATTTTATACTTTGGGCTATTAAAAAATGTCAGATATACAAGCTCGTAGTGTGGCACTGAGTGCCGCGCTACAAGCTTGTAGATCTGCCATTTTTTGGGGGGAAATCGTGAAAATGTGTGCACATTTTTGAATATATATATATATATATATATATATATATATATATATATATATATATATTTAAAGCGAATATGTTTTACTCAAATCTTTGCTTCAGGGGATTCTACAAATGTCTTCTAAATCCTAACAGTTTTTTGGGGAAAAAACTTGTTGCTATAATATCAGTGGTTCTCAAACTTCTTTCATGTCAAGGACCCCCAAAATTATATGTATTTGTCCGCGGACCCCCATCTCAAAATATTTTGTTCCAGGGACCTCCAGAAGCATAGACTTGGGTTAAAAATGTACTGTATATATATTCAAAGATTTGCACAGAGTGCCGCGCTATGAGCTTGTATATCTGCTGTTTTTGAATAGCCCAAAGACATCAAAAATGACACAGATGCGTTCCCGGACTTAACGGGTTAATGCTTTATTAGGAGGGTGTCATGGCGGTCTGACTACACTTTGTCTCCATCTCGTTAATTAATATGCACGGCAGCCTGCCGCCCGCCACACTACGGATGAAAATCCTGGCTGGCAGAGTGGAGTGGGGCAGAGTGGAGCAGGGTATAATGGAAGTGACGAGGAAGACTTCGCCTGATAAATAATGCACACGGGACACCTCATAGTGCTTGACTGATCCCAACCTCTTGACACGAGACGGCCGAGACTTAGCCACGACATTAGCCGTGTCACCACCGTCAATCTGCTCCCCTTTTAGCTCAGTAGGTGTGTGCGCACGCATGAGTGTGTGTGTGTGTGTGTGTGTGTGTGTGTGTGTGTGTGTGTGTGTGTGTGTGTGTGTGTGTGTGTGTGTGTGTGTGTGTGTGTGTGTGTGTGTAAATAGAGACATTGATAGACACACAGCAAATACAGTGGTGGATCGACAGAACACTGAGTGACAGAGAAAGACAAAGGGAGAGACAAAGAGTAAACAAATATGCAGCATGTGCGTGACTACCTCTGCATTCATTCATATTGCATGTACCGTCACCACTGCGTGAACCATTAAAAAGCCTATTTACCTTACACATCATCTATTTAACAAACAAAAAAAAACGTCAAAGTCAATTCTGAGTAGCATCTTGGCAGCGGCACAAAGACATAAAACCCGGAACGAACTTCGCTCCGAGCGTGGAACAAACAGAGTTCAGGCGAGGTGAGTCTGTGAGTACATTGTGTCTGTGTGTTGGTGGCGTGCCAACATGCCACCCTGTTCCCAGCCACTGGCAAAGCTTGGCGCCTCTCTGAGGCGAATAAGCACACACAAGAAAACACACTGGGAACCACACCCCAAAAACCACAGGTACCCTCCGCTGACGCTGAAACATCAAACATCACTTCTATTTGTCTAAGGATAGAACGCATCCTCTTTCTTAATATGGTCCAAATCGCCTTTTTGTTCCTAGCATGTTGCTTAATTAAAACGGCCACAGCTTCTCACATTCCTAATTCTGCCCTCCAATGCCTTTGTATGTAGGGTGGGGGAAGGGGGTGGGCGGGGTGTGTGGCACCTGATTTCTTTCTTTTTTTATATGCCTCACTGGCTGATGAGAATCTAATGACCTAGATAGTGTCATAACAGTCGACGGCTCCAGCAGCCTGCTCCACCAGCCTGCTGGAATGAGGGTTTCCCTTGATAATTAGGGCAATTAGAGATTCCCCTGCTTTACTATCCTCTGGTCCTGGAGGAGCCCTGCTATTAATACAGTTACGCAACCAGCGAACCACTCACCTTCAGGGGCTACAACAACCGGTTTATCTTAATTATCATATCAGCTCGCCTCAATTAGGGTTTTTGCCTGAGCCATGCGCACGTGCCACAAACGGCAAGGCTAATGTAAATTATTGACAAGAGAAAGACAGGTAATTACAACATAATGACTGCTATCATGAGGCAAATGAATATGCGGGGGCCGTAACCTTATGCTAATTGATGATAAGTCCCTGGTCTGCAAGTGTGTGTGTGTGTGTGTGTGTGTGTGTGTGTGTGTGTGTGTGTGTGTGTGTGTGTGTGTGTGTGTGTGTGTGTGTGTGTGTGTGTGTGTGACACACACAAACACGCGAGCGCGCACACACATTCCATTTCCTTGTCTTATCTGATGGGCACCATATGACGGAGAGAGTGTACAAGTAAACCTCAGTTGTCACTTGAGTATATAAAGGAAATGGTGACAAATGAGATCAAACAGAGAAAGGCTTCTTAGGTGTGTGCGTTTGCGGCGGCAGAAATGCGATGCGTCGAAGCCACTTCAGTCTCTGCCTGTCTGAGCGGGCGTTTCATCTCCTGCTGCATGACAGCCGACGGCAATCACTCCCTATTGTTTGTCACGCAACGCCAGTTCTCACTTAAAAAGACCCCCCACACTTTCACACGCGAAGCCTTCTCTTTTGTCGAGAGGCCTTCTTTTTCTGTCTCCAAACTGACAGAAAGGGCGTGATTAATACCCCTCCCATTCCCCCCACCTGCGCATTTAGGGCCACCTTGTCGCTGAGGTTGGTTTGGGCACCACTTCTGAGAGAAGACAGCAGTGGAAGATGAAATACTAGTTCCATGGGAGAGAGAAAGGGGAAAAAAACAAAGACACAAGAGGAATATTGTGAGTTGATATGGCATCACTTCAACATTACCCAAAGCTAAAACAAACATGAGATATGTTAGAAAAAGAAAAGAAAAAAAAAGAATCAGGGCCTAGCTAGCAGCCCAGGGGTACCCCTCGCATCCAGTGTCTCCACCAAAGCCCTTGTTTTCCAGTACACAGTGACGGAGACAGCAGACACAGTAGGTAAGTGTTTGTGTCGGGCCAAGCCTAAGCCCCTTAGACTCCCTTAGTCCCCTGACGTCTACGCTGGTTCCTCAAGTTCTCAGGGTTGGACCTGTGTTTCTGTTCCCTCCGCGCTACCCTGACACCGTCCCTCGGTGGCCGCAGACACAAACAGTAATTGGGATCCGTGTGCACGCAATACGCGCCAACACATAAGCGTACACACAGGTAGGCAGGTGTGCACGCACGCACACATACACACATCACCGCCCGTCTCACACACACACACACACACACCCCGCCCAGTGCATGAAGAGCATCCCAATGGAATGCGGTGGTGTGTGTGTCTGACGCCACGCTAAGCCACCTCAGTCCTGCTGAGGAGTCTACTTTTGCAAAGGCCTGTCGTCTGCGTCTGGCCATCACAATCATGAGAAAATCACCAGGTACCTCCAGGGCACATCTCCCAGGTTACAGGTATGCCTGTTGACACATGCCCAAATCCCCCTCTCTCCATCTATCTCTCTCTCTTTCTCCCCGGTTCTCTCCGTATCTCTCAGGTTGGTGGTGAGCGCGTTGGAACACCCTGTCTAAACCGCAGACATCATACAGGCCGCCCCGAGCAGAGCGAGACACGTTTGGTCACGTGGTGACAGCCACTGGCTGCGTCGGTGCCTCGTAAACAGGCGTGAGTGAGCGCAGTACACAGTCTGTTGGTTTTTACGTGTGTGTGTGTGTGTGTGTGTGTGTGTGTGTGTGTGTGTGTGTGTGTGTGTGTGTGTGTGTGTGTGTGTGTGTGTATGTGTGTATGCCTGTGTGACCTTTCTACTGACGCACTTGTACCGCACGCAACATGCACTGACACATTCATACACACACACATTCATACACAATATGGGTGCGTTCAAGCAATGTTTGTGTGTCTGGCTACCTGTGTAACCTGCCTTGACACACACTCATACCACACTTAACTTTTCACACACACACACAGTGTCTCACACACACACACACAGTGTCACACACACACACAGTGTCTCACACACACACACACACACACACACACACACACACACACACACACACACACACACACACACACACACACACACACACACACACACACACACACACACACACACACACACACACACACACACACACACACACACACACACACACACACACACACACACACACACACGCGCCAATCCACCAGTCAGGTTCCAGTGCCCTGGGGGCCTCCTGGGGCCTACAGTGGGCCACAGCTATGCCTGTTCTAGTTGAGTTGTTGACGGATGTGAGTGCTGGTGCATTCCTCTGACAGGTGACGAGAGCAGGCCTCCATTTGATCTACTGGGGAGTGCCGAGAGAAGAGGAAGAGCTTGAGAAAATAAAAGTTGCCACGCAGATGTCACCGGTGTCAAATTTGCAAAATAGCGAGGCATACAGTACTGTACATGCATGTGACGAAGAGCGTTACAGTAGCTAGCGATGAAGAGGTTACCTTACTTGATGTACTGTACTGTGTATATACTGTCCATACATACACAATTGGTTAAACGATGATGTAACGTGTGAAGATAATTTACAGCAGCATGCAAGCGACGAGAAGTCAACTCATAACTCACTCGTCCCCTTGTGCCATAACAAACCATAAACTCTCTCACTGTTACAGACACTCTCCACCTCATGCCGCCCCCCCCCCCCCCAACATTTAATTGGTTTGTCATCTGAGACACCGTATTTACAGAAATTCTATATCAATTCTGTAAATAGTTATATATAACTAGTATTCTATATATTTTGTCTATTATGAGCATGCATTGTCTCATGTCTTTCTGCACTCGATCAAGCTGAATTATGGATATCGGGTACTATTTTGTGTGTGCGTGTGTGTGGGGGGGGGGTTGTTGCTTGGATGTGGGAGTGGCTTCATTGTTGTGTTAAGGGAAGGACATCTGAAATATCGGACAAGCCCCCCCACCGAGCCCACCAAAAAAAAAGAAAAGAAAAAATAAATCCCATTGCTAGATGTGTGGGTAGGGTTACAGCCTGCTCATATTACAATAATTCATTCACTTGCTCGGCTAGCGGCATCTTCTGGTTTCACCATACCCCTGACATCACAAATTACTCCTATTTATTTTCAGTTATGCTCCAAACCGCATCGTGTATATTACAATGAACCCCGACTCTTCCGACCACAAATACAACCAATGGCTAAACTGCATTCTATGGGCCTTTATACACCTTTGTCTGCATCCTGACACAGTGATATCTTTTAATGTGGCTAGAGAGTGCAGGTTTTGCGATTCAAATGCCACATTTGATGCGCGTATTTGTTATGCCGCTATGGCGACTGAATCCAGGCGTGGGATGTGGGAACAAGCACAAGCACGGCGGTAGACAGGGATGAACAGGTTGCCATTGAGGAAAATACCATCTATAGCCCTGGCTGCCAACGACAACCTCAGCGAAATGCATTCAGAGCACTAGCTGTGCCAACCAGGAGGCTTTCACCACCAGAAGAGACGTATGGCAGCCCACCAGGAAGTGTGCCGGTGTGTCCGTCAACGCTGGCACCTCAGCACCTCCTTGTTTGTTTTCCACTCACATGTATCTGTCATTCTAGCGTGGAGTCACAACAAGCTCACAGCTTAGCACCTTAGCAGCTTTACACCCATGGAGGTGTATTACGTTTCAAAGCTAAGGCCTGACGTAAAGGTGCAGTGGCAGAGCAAAGCGAGTCAAAACAGAACATAAAGCACAGTGCTGCGGAAACCTAAACATTTATTTATTTAATGTTATTATTTATTTTCGTAAAAAAGTAACCAAATCAAAAAGTTATCAAAAGTATAGTATAGTGGCCTATGTACTTACAGTAATGAACAAACAATACAATCAACTATTTCATAGATGTTTATTCACGCATCTCATTACGGTAGTATGGCTATTTTTGGAGGCTGTTGAGGTGTCTGGTGAACTCTGGTCTTGTGGCACCAGTCTTTCTGGTGTGCATGGCCGTTGCATCATGTGCTGTCCTTGTAAACAAAGCTGTCTTGTATTTCCTGTCTGGCACGCCAACCCTCCTGGACACACTACACTGACTACATGGTGTGTGCATGTGTGCCAGCACATGTGTGTGTGTGTGTGTGTGTGTGTGTGTGTGTGTGTGTGTGTGTGTGTGTGTGTGTGTGTGTGTGTGTGTGTGTGTGTGTGTGTGTGTGTGTGTGTGTGTGTGTGTGTGTGTGTGCGTGTGTGCGCGCGCGTGCGTGTCTCTGTCTGTCTGTCTGCCTGCCTGTCTGTCTGTCTGTTTGTCTGTGCATGCATGTGTTAGAGCTTGCTGTGATATGTCCATGTCTTGTGCACATGCACTTTGCGTTCTTGAACATGCTCTGGGCATGGTACGTATGTGACATTAAGTGCTCGTCTGAACGTGTTCCCGTACATGCATGTGTGCGTGTGTGTATTTGGGGAGTGGGGTGGATGTCGGCTTTGCGGAGGGAAGGTGGTTCAAGCCACCGCCCTGACTGACTTCCAGGCACCCCCACAGAACCACAAACCCCCCAGCCCACCCCACCCCCCTTCTCTCTCTCTCTCCTCTGCTCGTCCCTGTGGAGGCTCAGGCCACATTCAACACGGCGTCCAAGAAACAAACACAAACTCCCACTGTTCTCCTTCGACGTGGCTCGCAGTGGTTGAGCAAGAGCCTTTTGGTAGAAAATCCTTGTTTATGTCACAGCCATAATATGGTAGGCCTACAAAGAGAAGCTCCAGCCCACGCCAGAACCTCTCAAAACATTACCAACCTAACTTCTAAACACTGAAATTGAGCCTTATTGCAATGTAAAGGTTTGGGGGTGGGAAGGGGGGGAGGCGGGGGTGATGTACAGAGGTTTGATGATGAGGTAAAAATTCTGTTCATACTTGCCAACCTATAAAATATTTATTCATCAACCCACACTGCAAACACTGAAATTGAGCCGCATTGCAATATAAAACTGTGGGGCTACGCAAATTTGATGGAGCCGGGATAGATTTTGGCCATGAAGATGAGGGTCTCTTTAATCGAAATATCACTTTTATAATGTAAGATAATATGATTATTTAAAAAGTTTAATGATTTTTTTTTTTTTTTTTTTTTTTTAAGCTGCACTATGTAACGTTCCTCTTCTACCCAAGATTTGAACCCGGTTTCCTGCTTAAGTGCTGCAGTTTTAACCATTGAGCTAATAGAGCCTGCCTGCTTGCTCAGGGGATACATTTAATCTTGACGATCAGGTCAAAATACGTGTCAGATCCTGTGTCTAGGTGAGACATGACCTTTGACACGATCTAATTGTCTCAATAGAAGAGCAGGGAGACAAAACCACAATTTTATAAGTTATATTGTATTAACATACTCTACCATACAGATTGGAAAAATTAAAATGTATTCATTCAAAAACAGTTACACAGTACCGCTTTAACACATTGCGTGCCAATCGCGTAGTTCTACGCGAACCTAAATAATTGCGCAGCGTGCCAGTCGCGTAGTTCTACGCGAAGTGGTCTTTTTTTTTCTTTTTTTTGCAGTGACACATTTCATTGTAGGCCTCCCTCGCAGTGACACATTTCATTGTAGCACACCGGAAACGGAAATGAATGTCAATCGAAGATTTTCGTTCCCATCCGCCGCCGCTCTAAAGCTTCCGCTAATCCGCCATTATCTCGGTGTTGATTTACTCCGCGCTGAACGCTGTTTAATAGAAACTGCGACTACTGCAAAATGGACGATCACCGATTGAAAATTTCTTCTCTGGGCCACTCACACAGCTACCCTGTGTGTCTACAAACAGTTGAACGCGCGATCTTAAGGTATTTAGCGAGGTCTGTGGTGAGGTGAAAAAAACTAAAAAAAAAAAAATCGCTGGCACTGGTGAGTACATTATGATATTAAACTCTGGCATGGCAAATATCCGGATATGAATATAAGCACATATCACTACAGGCAGATCTACGTCTGAACGATGGCATTGTGGGTGCTTACTGTGGATGTATGTATGGACACAAGGCCCCCTATCTACGTAAGTGTGTGGTATTTGGGTCCGGCGTCTATATATTGGGTTGTAAGAGGCTCGAGGAGGGCTGGTCCCCTCATGTCCCCACTCAGAACCCCCCCTCTCCATAAACCTTCAGCACGCCTCCCAGTCTGTGCACTGCCACTCTGTAATTGTGGAGAAACCACAGCACACAGCTCCATATATAAATACCCACTTCTCCCTGCCTTGTCAAAATAAAGGTTGTGTGGAGAAGAGAGAAATAGGGCCTTTCTGGTGTCCCTCTCCCGCACTTTAGAGCTATTTCTAGCCGGCATGTACCTTTGGGTAAGGCTGTGAGCATGGTACATGAAGACAACTTTGAGGAGGTTCCTTCCTCGTTCGTCTTTTTTTTGTTGTATTTCTACTCTTTTTTTGTCTTGCTCTAGCATAGCTCAACATCAAGTGAGCTATAAATAAGATGGAGGACCTTCCCTACAGTTGTAAAACAAACATAAGACCAACAACAAAAAGCGGTTCTGGATGTGAACGTGCTAGCATTTGCACTACAGCATACTTGACGTACGAGTGCCACCTTTCTTACAACACACGGTCGAGCCCATGTGGTCGGACTGAAAAGAAGGTTAAATCCCTTGTCACGATGGTAGAATAAACGAGTTGCAGAGATTTGTAAAGAGTTGTCTGGGCTGTGTACACACTGCAGCCTGTTGACGCAGAGTCTGCTTTGATCTGTGTTTTTTTGCGTGTGTTGAAACGCCACGCCTCACGATCCCTGCAGCCCACTCACCTGTCTATGTCTGTGGCGCGTCTCGTACCCTATAAACACGCAAACGCAACACACAATATTATCCTACACATTCCTGTCACTTGCAAGACCCTGTGACCATGGCTCTTGTAACATTTCATGTTTATAGCACATTTGTGTCAGCCGTGGCGTATCGAACAGCTCCAAAATAGGTCAATTTAATTCCTCTCTCAACCAACCTTCTGTCCTTCTCCTCTAATGGTATCACAGTTACACAATCACATGTACAATCAGGCAATCACGTGTGCACACAGAGATATCACAGATCATTTTATGTGCATATTTACTTAGGCCTTGGGGTACTAATGCATACTGTATTTAGCCTAATTTCTCCATCTCAAACAAACCAATACAATACATCTTTGACATGTCTGAATAAATTGGAAATGCTGTTTTAAGAAACAACATAAAACACTTCTATTGAGGAATATTTCTTAACCAATTAAAACACTTAAATATATTTCGGCCCCCTGGGGTCTATACTGGGCCTCTTCCTTTTTCCCCCCTCTACACCAAGCATCTTCCGCAAAATCAATGACGTTGTGAGCTTGTAGATCAGCTACTCTCCCCCCAGAATACAGACGCTAGGTTTCAAGTCTTTAAGATTAAATTACTGAAGAATCAAAACCAACTTGTTGATTTCACAACTTCCACATCCATAATGCCCTAGTCTCAGTTTGTACTGAATATTCATTTTCAGTAAAAACCAGAACCTACTTTCCTCCACCCCTTAATCTGTGATGTCATACCAGCAGCTACTTTCCTCCACCCCTTCTTAGTTTGTGATGTCATAACAGAACCTACTGTCCTCCACCCATATCTGAAGTGTATAACTAGACAATAATGTAGTAAAATGCCTATAACTGTCCAAGGTCAATCTCCCATTAATTGTCATTGGAAGCACTATTCCAATGATTATTGGGGTATTGTTTGCAAAATGCTTAAACCGGAAGAACATACTGTACTGTACAGTATGTGAATGTTATAGTGATGTTGAACCTTAGGTTGTATAGGTACTGTACCTGGTTGTGATATGAAGTGCAAATATTGGGCTCATGCAGGAGCATTTTTGCTCTTAGGTAAGAGAAGATTTTACAAGAGATTAATGCATGTATGTAAGTCATCAACATGATGTCAGTGGTTTTTGACAACATCAGGTATCCCTCCTTTCTCCATATTTGGTTGATTGGTCGTATGGTAGAGGGTACCGCACTGGGCACTCTAACAATGGGCACAGTGAGTACTCTGACAGGTACAACGGGTATTGCATAACCGGGTGGGGCATTTATTGCCATTTCCCAACATCGTTCCCGACTTGTGTGGTCCCGAGTAGTCAATAAATAAAATATTTACGATTATATTTTTTGAGTAATTATTATGATTGGATTATTACATTTGTAGACTTAACCCTAGAACACTAACCTTGGGCGATTTTCACCCACACAATTATGGTTATGTGATTTTCATTGTGTTGCTGATGTCTGAGGTGGGTGAGTCCTTGGGTACCTTCAGGCTGCTCAGTGACATCATCGAAGGTAGGCTTGTTTCCCTGTTTTGTGCAAGCTACCCATTAATTGTTTCATTTTATATAAATAAGAAGAGTGAAAGTAGGAATACAAATATCAACTCTCAAAACAAACATGTTTACTTTGTTTAACTTAAGTTTATTAAACAGTGCTGAAGTTCTACTTCTTTCAGCCTTTTTTGGTCATGATCTCTCCAGTTTTTGGGCATGTACCACTGTACCAGAGTCTTTGCACATGGCACAACACCGGCACTACCTATTCTAACAACAAATCAGCAGCCACACTCTTCCGATTCATCATTCAGACAACCTGGGTAAGTGCAGATTTGGATGGTTAAGAACATTTGGTGCACCTAGTCGTTGACTTCTCTTATTTTGTGTTTTAACAGAAAATTAATAGAAAATATAAGAGGAATTTAAGAGAATATTGCTGCATGAGGCCCATTGACACTTGTCTTCCCCAGTTGCTCCTGTACTCTTTGCTTGGGGAATGAAGAATCACATTTCTCTCTCCATTCACTCTTCAAAACCGCTCTAAAAGAGCACTTACAGGTGGCAGCAATTCGGAACTGGCCCATGTAAAAAGTCCAAGCCTATCGCCAGAACCACCCCCCCCCCCCCAACCCCCAGAAGTGTTTACTGTACATATTTTTTATTTTTGATTACTGCTCGTTTATTTGATGTTTTTGCATAGCGTTGTATATTTGTCTGTCATTAAATGTTTCGATGAATTGAATACAATGGAAACAAGCCAGTGCTTTCTTGGGTTTTAATCCTTTTAGCAGACCTTGTATAGAACTGTACTTTCTGTGCTTTCTTTTGCAAACTGTTAATAAAGTATTCAATCAATCAATCAATTGCATAGCGGAAAAGGTGTCAAAACAAACTTTTAGCACATAAACGAACGCAAACAAAACAGATTCTTAATTTTGGAAGAATTTGTTTAGGAAAAGTGCAATGGCTCTATTCATGTTAAATTATTTATGTAAATGTGAAAGTGTTTCGGTGTTACACTGAAATCAGTCACCCATGAGATTCTGCACTGATAGAGGGTGCAGATTAATACAACATAAATATAGCCATTTCACACAAAAATAACAAAAAGGACTACTTTTATATACTATATTTGCATAAGTAGGCTTAGTTACACAACCCAAGGTTCTACCAAAATTCAATATTACTTTAAGCAGAGTAATAATAACCCATTCTCAAATTTGAGAGATCATTTCATTACATCAATGATTGCAGTACCTCTGCATCTGGGTTCTAATCTCCAGTCACTGTGACCGACACCCTCGCTGTGAGAATCTCTATTGTCTGTTGTCCATACAAAACACACTCAAATTGACAGACATATCCTGACGGCACCCTTTTCTTACAAGGGTTCCTGGCATCGATACTGTCCTGCAGATGAGATTACCAATACCCATACAATGCCAAGCATGCACACAAATACAAAAACATATTGCCAGGAAGGATAATATGTATGCTCATATTTGCACCCACTGATACTGTCCCACCTATACTCTCATTCCCTCTTTCTCACACAGACATAAACATGTGCATATAAACATGCATATAAACAGTAGTCAAAACAACAATGCACAGATGCACACAGACACACACACACACATCCATACAGTGCACAGTCAGACACGCAGTATCCATATAACCAAGAGACAAACCATGTCACAACACACATGCACATTTACACACACGGATACAGTAGTCTCTCCCTATTTCTCACACACAAACACACACATATATATGCGTGCACACACATCATGCACACATACAGGCAGGCAGCCATGGGAGGAGGGAATGCGAGGAATGCTCCAAACCCCGGGCTGGTGTTCTGACTCGTCCCAGACTTCATGCCGTCACCGCCGGGGTCTGTGGCCAGACCTCCCTGTGCCAGACCCACTGGCTCCAACACCCGCCCAGGCCAGCCGAGCTGCAGCTCGCGACCCATAATTAACCAGCAAGCCGCACTGCAGCTCTGGATCCCCCACCCCACCCCACCCCCACTCTCTCCCCCACACCCCATACTACTACTACTGCTGCTGCCGCGGAGGGCCCTGAACGCAGAGAGAATGACTCGAAGGCCCCCTACTGTACCCAATGAGAGGGGGGTATGCGCAAGGAGAATCCAATGTCGCTGATTTATTGATTGTCACTCGGCTTATTGATGGCTCACTCGGTGATGATGATGATGATGATGATGATGATGATGATGATGCTGATGTGTGCGTGTGTTACCGGCACGATGTTTCAACGGCAGCGCTCATCTGCTTTCAAGTGTAATGAATTGCCCGGTCGTAATTTAGCCCGTGACATTTAGCACGTAATTATAGCTGCCGGGGCCCTCTTGACGGAGATCAAAGTCTACGTATAAAGCGCAATGGTTTTGCCCGAGTTTATGAACTTGAGAACATGAGAGATGGGCGAGAGAGGATAGTAGCATTTGATGAAGAATGAGATGAGTGTGTGTGTGTGTGTGTGTGTGTGTGTGTGTGTGTGTGTGTGTGTGTGTGTGTGTGTGTGTGTGTGTGTGTGTGTGTGTGTGTGTGTGTGTGTGTGTGTGTGTGTGTGTGTGTGTGTGCGTGTGTGTATCATGGTGTGTATCAAAAGTAATGCCAGGGTACCTGTAATTCTTCCAGACTGGCATAATTATGGCAGAGACGTCTGGAGGTAAAAACACTTGGGGAGTAAGCAGTGATCATCTTCAGTCCTCTAAGGCTGCTGCCTCTTGTTCAGGCAGGAGAGACTTTTTATTTAGTGTGAGGTTTCTTCATATCAGACTTGCGGGGTCTTAACCAAAAATATTACTATTCGTTGGAATGTGTGAGCTTTATGGCCCTCTGACTCCAGATATGACCTGGTAGCACACCATGTCACAGATACAACCGGGCTGAAACCTTGAAGGGAAACATTTCAAAACGTGACACAGTATGTTCA
Organism: Gymnoscopelus braueri; assembly: GCF_963280865.1. Lineage (NCBI taxonomy): Eukaryota > Metazoa > Chordata > Actinopteri > Myctophiformes > Myctophidae > Gymnoscopelus > Gymnoscopelus braueri. The sequence continues at coordinate 23,380,157 of NC_137617.1, forward strand.
TTTTGAGACAAAAAAAACGAACCTAGCGTTTAAGAGCCTTTACTTAATTTGTTGAGTATCTTTTCTTAGTTTCATTTTTTTCTGAAAACAATGGAGCTTGCACAAAAACTATTTTCACCGACTGTTTAACACCTGTAAACCTGCGATGTGACAATAAAGATAAAGACTTTGACAAGTAACAAATGAGTAATATAATGCATGTCAAGTAACACATCATTGTTATTTCTAGATTCTTAAGGCTCTTTCAAATTCATGCACACTAATGACAATGCAGTTTGTCCATTCATCTTGATTTTTGTCTCCGCCAGGCCGAAGGCATGGCGAGAGAGTATGTTTTGCACCCTGTCCGTCCGTCCTTCTGTCTGTGAACAGCTAATCTCCGGCACCGTTGGCCTGATCGCAGCGAAACTTTGCACACACACTCCCTGAATGCCAATTCCGAACCTCTGCCCCAAATTTTTCAAAAGTTTCACATGGGCCTGTTATAGCGCAACCAGGTGGCCGATTCTACCTGACCTGGCGGAGACCTGTGCTCCGAGGAGCACATTTTCTAGTTTGCAAATATACTGCACCGAAGGGTGATGCAGCTTCTGAGGTTTGTGTATTTCATCATGACATTGCAATTCAGGCTTCTAAAAATTGCATTTTAATAATAACATTATTGCAGCATTTCTTCTCTATTCCACTTAGCCTACTCTTTTCCATTTATGGCTAGTCTTTTTGTGCGTAAATTAAGGGTATTTTAGATGCTCGACTGATACTGACAATAGGCCAACCCAACCTACTTACATACTGTACTTACTTACTTAACAGTATCACAAAAGTAACACATCACATTAGTTGGAACAGAAAGTAATTTTGTGAAACAACTGACTTTTAATCAAAAGTAATAGGTAATATGTAATAGATAACATTTAAGTAGCTTCTCCAGCACTGCCTGTTGTGATTAATGAACTTGTCTATGTACTCTGACTTCTCTGTAAGATAAAGCTGAAGAGTAATGACCTCGAGCTGGAGCTCCATCGAGCGCAAGACATGGACAGATCTCAGCCTTTGTCCATGTCTCCTCATGTCCCCTTTCCCGTTGATGTGGGGTCACTGACCTAACCAAAGGGCTTGTAAATTTAACAGGGCTTCCTCGAGGAATACCTCATCCTTTGAAAGAGAAACAAGAAAATTATATGGTGGCCAGCCCACTTGGTTTTTCACCCCCCCCCTCCCCCCTCTCCTTGGTCTTTGCACTGTAATTTTGCCTCTGGAGCAGGTCGGCCTAAAATAACCATAGCTTAATACTCACAACCTGGCAACCTGAGGGAGGACTTTGAGAGACGCTGGAGGTCTCCCCTTGGGTGGCTGTGGACTTGTGCCTTGAGCCCGTAGGCGTTTAAGAGCCTGTTTACTTGCTTACCTCTCTTGGATACATCAAGAGCAAGGTAGGCGAGGTAGTCATTTGAGCTACCGTAAACAAACATACGTCGCCAATGCATATCACGTACAAGACATGTTCAACATAACCCTCAGACTGTAGCTCAACCATATGCAACCATTGCAATATGGTTGCATAGAGCATAAATTGGTAGGTTGTTATCTATCATACAGATGCAAACACACATGCAAGTAGTGTGAAAGTCTCCACTCACTCCACCGTGAGTGTCAATTTATCTCTGTAAGTGTAAAAATGGACTCTCACTGGTCCATCAAATTAACACGCATGATTTTACTGTGTACTGTATTTGAGCTGCGCTGTCTAACCAGCCAGGAGACAAAACCTGAATGCACATGCATTGTGCATTTGTACATATTGATATGGATGTACACAGAACATGCATGACCGCTAATTATAACTAACAGTTTAAGCAGTCCTCTTCAAACAGCTACCATTTAAACGGGTCTACATGCGTGTGGCTCGTGATCCCAGTTGCCTATACGAGTTGACCGCTTCTTTTTTTTTCATCAGACATCATTAAATGGGCCTCATCATCACTGAAATGTCGCCATGCCCCGATGTGACTACACAGCAGAACCTCCGCTCCGTTCTGGCAAGTGGATCTGAGGTCCTGTTTCAGCGTTATTCCCTCCGATGTCTACAGAGCAGCCGGCGGCACCGCCATGAAAACCACTAAACCCGATTGATGGGCATCGAAAGAGAAATGCCCATGATCTCATTTGAACCAAAGTTTCCTACAGGCAGGTTTCTCATTAATCTGAGGCTCGGGTGCTCCTCTGTGTTCCTCATCGTATTTCCACGATCAGCAACCATGAAGGCCACAACTGTTTACACAGGCCAAGGCAAGAAAGCGGCCGACTCGGTCCGCGCTAAGGTATGTACTCTTTACATACGATATCCATGAATCTGACAGTGATTTATGCCTCGTGATTTATGGGATATGAGTTTGTGGTTTAGCGTCCTTGTTCTGCAACCCATTGTGTGGCGGCATCGAATACACTTAAGCGCGGCCCAGTTCCTTATCTGTGCCGCGTGACGGGTGAGGCAGTGCGCGTGAATGTGTAAATTATACAAGTGTAGCTAATTATTCTTTTGTCACGCTGAAAAGTTGGCGGCCAAGTAATGGCTAGCATGATGAGATATGATGGTATTTCATGAAACATTAATACGCACAAGCATGTGCACACACACACGCGCGCACATAAACCATATATACACACATACGATACACCCTGCGTGCACTTCCTCATTTACAAAGCAGAAACACATGGCCATATAATCTCACTCAAATTCTCTCACACACACGCACGCACATGCACGCACACACACACACACACACGCACACACATCCTCCCCCCCCCCCCCCCAACACTCACACACACTACACCACACCACAGGCACCACACACATACATCCACGCCGGTTTCTCATATGGAATATCGTGGGTGGCGTTGGACTTGGACCGGTAGAGGGCTCTGGAAATAGCTCGGGAGCAACCCCTCCATTTGAGCGACCCAAATTTCCTTTTCTGAGGTCGGCTGCCTGGGCTGGAAGTGCTGTGCAGCAAGCCTGCCGTCGCCACGGGACACCACAGCGGGGCCACGCTGACAGCACTTCACAGGGACCTCGGCATGGCAGGGGTGACCAGATGGCCCTCCTTGCTGCACACATCAGACGTGCACGCACGCACGCACACGCACACACACACACACACACACACACACACACACAAGCCTCTTGCGTGCGTACGAAAGCACGCACAGGTTATGTGTGCGTGCACGCGCGCCGAAGCGCTCAAACATGCTGGCTCGGGCTCGTAATGTGTGCTTGTGCATACAAGGAGATAAATACATACGAGCACGCCACAGATCCATCCACGCTAACCCAGCATCTATATTCTGTCACAGACACTGTCAAGGAACGAGACGACGAGTGGGAGTAGGGGAGGATGTGTGCGGTGCGTGTTTGTGCATGTGTGGTTTGCGTGTGTGTGTGTGTGTGTGTGTGTGTGTGTGTGTGTGTGTGTGTGTGTGTGTGTGTGTGTGTGTGTGTACTGTATGCATGTAGTAGGAGTATTAGTATACTTTAGTGTTGTTTGAGTTTGAGCGCTAGTGACATCGGTTTACGATGTATGTGTGTGTTTGTGTGTTTGTCGGGAGGATAAAGTTCCATAATTGGGCGGATGGAAAAACATTGCAATGGGAAAGACGTCCCTGCCGTTACCACCACATATCAAGTCAATTTCACGGATAAGCATCCGCATTGCAGGTACACAATGGCTGAGTTCTCGCTGTTCCACTCGCCAATATGATTTGGGGCTAGTATTGGGGGAGGGGATAGATGCTAACCATCCAGACAGTAGACACCAACAATACAAATATTTCAGAGCCATCCAGCAGTTTCGTAGCACTTTGTTGGCTGTGCCGTTTAGTGGAATTAGAGATCAGTTAAGTGCAGTAAATTGATCCACCATTGTCATAGTAGAGCTCAGGATTTTTGTTCCAAATCAGATATCCACCAGATATGGTAATAATTAATACATTGCTGTCTGGACATATGCTCTTCTATTTTTCAGCCATAGTGAACACACTGCGTCCATATATGGTGGTCCCACGATGCAACGAGCAACAACCCTGCACAGTAAATACAGTTGTAGTCGGTTTATTTACATTGCTTTTCATACAGACTTCATCTCACAAACTTGCATGACCATTGACCATTAATAACAATAAACACTTCCAAGTACCATTCTCAAATGGCTATGGCATATCTATGCCAGGAAACACAAGGCACTCTGTAGAAACTCAAATGGACTGTGAGGAACGGTAAAACACAGACAGCGGAGGCAGCAAAAACAACAGCAGCTTGCCCCACCATCTCTCTTTTCAAAGCCCTTCTTGTTTGTAGTGGAGGGACTTGAATGTTGCCATTCACGCCGGCCATTTTTACCCGGGACAATATTTTTCGAGTCCTTCAAGAGAGGGCCATTTCGCTTCCTTTTCCTGTGGTTTGGCCCGGGCCGGGCCGTCGGGAGAGGGGAACAGCCAAACCCAAATGTAGATGCTCAACTTGGCAGGGCCCTCTGCGGAGTGTCCCGACCAGACAAAGGCAGCGAGAGAAATACGGCCCCATTTATTTATACTCGCTGCGGTTTTGCGTGTTGCGTCCTAGACTTCCAGACCCCAGGAGGATATTCCAACGGAGGACGAAGACAGATGAACGGCTTTCCGTCGACACACTTAAAGGAGCCTTTGGGATAGATGTCATATCCATATGTGTTAATCGAGTGTGAGGATTTGATGTGTGGTCCACCAACGCCAACCCCTACCCCCAACCCCCTCCCCCTCATATATATTTTATGTATTAATTTATTTTTCAAAATGCTGTAGGTCTGTCTTTCAGTACAGGTTATGGTTAAGGACAATCTCTTCTCCCTTTCAAGACTTGAAATTTTGTATGGATTGGGGGGTTCTCTATAATGGCAGCAATAGTGAAGCTATGAAATTCGAGAGTTGTCAGAATCGCCGGATCGCTATCATCAGCTCAAGCCATCTCTCTATGGGGACTTGGGGAGATGACCTCACCAGTGTCAGCCAAGGTATGGAACCAATTTAGAAGAACTCCCCTCTCTTCCTCTTGGGTGGATCTGTCCAACTCCAGCACATGTAGGCCCGCCTCCAGCTCAGTAACAAGCAGACTCAACCATTGGGGAGACAGAGGGGGGTGGGTGGGGGTGTGGGGATGTTAACAAAAACTGAGAACCCGCAAAAACTCTCCCAACAGAAACTGAGCATGTGACTCAGTGACTCACACCTAGGCTGTGTTTGTGTGTGGGAGAACACATCAATGAGTCAACCAAGACTATTTCTACATAGGTTTAGTAGCTGTGAGAGTACTATACTATGTTCACACTGTGTACTATGTTCACACACATACGTTGTGCACATGCACTCTCTCTTTCTCTCTCTTAGACACGCACACACACACACACTGTACATGCACACATAAACACACACACACAGACAGACACGCAATCTCTTAATACATACATGCACACATAAACACACATGCAATCTCTTAATACATAGAGCATACACACGCACACTTAAGCAAACTCTCATAATGCACGTACGCAAACACGCACGCACGCACGCACGCACACACACACACACACACACACACACGCACACACGCTCTCTGTGGCTGTGTGTGGAGCTCTCTGGGCAGGAATCGGAGCCAAGCCCCAGCTAAAGAGTGGAACACAGGGAGTCTTGTGCCTGCTTTTGGAGCCTGGAGCTCTCTCCCGACCTCGCTTCAAAATACACTGTGGCTTCGAGGAACAGCACTCTCAGCAGTAGGGAGGCCAGTCCATGGAAAATTTAGACGCAACAAGAAAGACGACCGGGAGAAGGAAAAAAAGAGGCGGGTTTGAAATTTATGTGCTCATTCACATTTGCGGCGGTGGACATTTTCTTGATGCCTTTAGCATGAAGGGAAGTGCTGTCTCAAATCTGAAAGTGAAAGAAAAATTGGTGCCCTACCAGTAGGTTACAACTGCATTCATCAAAACAATAGCGGGAGTGGATACTCCAGCGCCATGGGAAGTTACATAATCAGACGTATTCAAACACTGCAGCGCATCTCCAAGAATATTTCACTTTCGGGGGGAATTTTTAGGGTCCGCTGGCACTGAATAAAAGGCCCTGTTCTCTGTGTGCCATATCAGTGCTACAACATGACTTCCTGCACCCAAACAAAAAAAGAAAATATCCATTGTGCTCTGAATCACATAAATTCAGGGCAATACTTTCAAAATGGATATACTACGTACAGTAGCTACATTTGAAGAGCTTCCTTCCAAAATGATGACATGACATCTAGAATTAGAACAAAAGCTGCCCTTACTAAAAAAGACACCTCATACAGGATTTATTTGTAGTGAATGGCCTTTTCCCCACAATAGAGAAACAGTATTTAATTATTTTTTTTAATCCATGTCTTCTTATTAGTATCCCTTGTTCCATAAATAACTTCTGAGTCAGTCGGATAGATAGATAAATAATCAGAATGGATCCACTAAGTTCAATGTTGCTGGTCAGAGAATCGTGTGGCGTTACATTGACAGTAAATGTAAACACATTTGTCAGTGTCCCATGTGTTCACATGACTCCATCGGTTGTTCCCGTAAGCGAGACTGCTGATCTAGCAATAGTAGGAATGACATAGAGGCTAGTGCTCTGACATCTCACCTGACACCAGCGGCATAATAACACCTTGTCTCACTAATGGTGTATGTAATGGCTGCAGAACCCTGTAATCTCTTCCCTTTCTGACGCTGGCAATGACTGAAATATCAAACTGGCCTACAATGATATAGGTTATGCAAACACAGGCGCAATGAAAACACGCACATATTGTCATGGTGTGTGACTCAGGTACAAGGACACGGGCACCCTCGCACACACAACTTTGCACACAAAGACACACACACACACACACACACATTACGGCAGCCACTGAGCTCACCTGAACAGCAGCTTACTGAAAAACGATATCTAACCTTTGGTCAACAACAACTGTCCTCAGAGTGACATGCCTAGAAGGGTTTTTCTCCTCCGGGCTACACACTGCCTGGAGATGTTGAACTACACACACACACACACACACACACACACAAACAGGAGTGGCTAACGTCTCTTTGGGTCTTTTACAGCAGTGGCTCTCAAACATTTTCATGCCAAATTGATAGGTAGTATTTGGCCATGGAGCCCCATTTGCAAAGATGTTGTGCCAGGTACCCCCATAAGAGAACATTTGTCAAGATTATTCCAAATGTTTGCAGATTGAAAATAGCATATCTACAAGCTCAGGGCCACGCGTTGTGAGCTTGTCGGCTCCTTGATCGGCTATTTTAGAGTACCCGAAATATATAATATTGCTGGGGACCCCCTGGAACCCTCTCAAGGACCCCTGGGGGGGTCCCCACTTTGAGTTTACAGTATGCAAACCATGTATACCAAAGCTAACAGTGTGAGTGGCATGCATGTCTTCT